>NC_134432.1:12494545-12806363 GCF_030867145.1 Opisthocomus hoazin
CAGATTTACTGTCACGCGTTAAAACCACGGCTCAGCACCGGGGTCAGCGTGTCACAGCGGCCCCTCATCGATTTGTTTTACCACCCCTTGGCAAAAGCACTTTGGCCCCGGCCCCCTCGGTGGCGTAAGGGGCTTCCCAAGGCCTTCGGTGCTCCCCTTGCCCATCCCGGACCCCGCGGGCATGGGGCGGCGAGCAGCCAGCTGAGCCACTGATCTCCCGACCCCCCCGGGGCACCTGATGTGTCTCCCTGGTTGATTGGGATCAATATTTCTGCAACAGCAGGGAAGACCCCCCCAGGGAGGGGGAGAGGGCAGGGGAACCTGCTTGTTTGCACAGCCCCACGGCTGGTTTAGTGCTTGGCCAGGCTGGGTCCCCACCAGGGGCTGGGAGGGGAGAGAGACCCCAAACTGGGGGTGCCAGCTCAGGCAGGAGGCATTTGGGGTCTGGTCCTTCCAGCAAATGTTTGTGGGTCTCAAGCTCTGATGCACGACGGCCAGGATGTCTTTGCGTCCAAAACCCGAGGAGCTGGCGTGGGCTCAGCCCTCGAGCCCCCCACCCAGCAGGTGCTGGGGGTGCTGTGGGTGGGGGGCAGCAGTGGGTGGGGGCACAGGATGCTCACTGGGCTCTGGGTGAACGGCAGAGGAACTGAGGGAAACTGATGACCGTGAGCGGGCGGCTGCGGAGAGAGTGCTCGGTGGGGTCTGCTTCTGGCTGCCTGGCGTTCGGGGCTGGGTGAGCGATTTTTGAACTGTTTTATTTGGTGCTGGGGGTGGTTTTACGGGAGCCTGGAAGTGAGGGTAAAGGATGCACAGTGGTTTAATAAGCCCAAGTGGTGGGCTGCCGGGTGACACGGCCGGGACGGCAGCCTCCAGCCCTTCCCCGTGGGCACTGGGGGCTGCCCGAGGCGCAGGGGGTCTTGGCTAAGAAAATCGAGGCACAGAAAACGGGGATGAGCCTCGAACACCATGCAGGCTGCAACTGCCTTCGCTGAAGGCACCACACCTCCAAAACCCCTCCCGTGTCCCCAGCCCCGTCCCACGGCATCGCCCCCAGCCCTGCCACCGCCATGCCCGCAGGTCCCCGCGCCGGTGGCCGGGGCGGATGCACGGCGGCGCGGGCAGCCCAAGGAGAAAGCAGGGGCTCTTGGCAACTCTGCCTTTTGCTTTCAGCCTCGCCCTCTCGCTATTTGTCGGTGACTTTTGTCCTTGTCCAGCTTAGCGGCTGAAAGGGGCTGTATTATATCACACGTAGGCAGTTCCTGGGGGGAGAGGGCCGCGCTTTCTGCTGGAACAAAGCACGGGTTGGCTAATTCCCCTCTCCTCCCGCAGCACCCGGGTCCCATCTGGTTGACACAGTTTGCTCCAGTGTCTCCTGCTATTAAGCCCCCACTTGCCTGCTTGAATCGCTCACGCTCCCCCCGCCCCTGTACCCTCGGCCCCCTTTTCTTGCTTTATTTTTCATTTTCCCCAAAGCCGGGCAGAACTTGCTCCGTGGAGTGATGTCAGATGTGTGCGAAGCAGCCCAATAAAACCTAATGCATCCCCCGCTTTGTCTGCCGGCCTCTCCAGCACCTCACATTTTCCACTCAGAAAGCCACTTAAAACACATCAGCAACAATCCCTCACAAAACAGCCACTTGTTGGCTAATTGTGCCGAGGACCTGCGTGTGCCGCATTGCGCTTTCCTGCCGGGGAGGGTCCAGCGCTGCGGGGGACCGGGGGTCCCCACCGAGCAGGGGGTGATGGGGACCCTCAGCATCCACCACGATCTGTCCCGGGGTCTCAGCTGCTCCCCAGCGGTTCGTGGGGCAGGGATGCTGGATAGGGATGTTTCCATTCCCTGTGGCCTCGGGTAGGTCTGGATTGAGAAGATGGTTGCAGAGCCGGGAGCAGGGCTCAGCTCAGGACCGCCCTTTGCGCAGGATGGACAAGATGATGGACCCAGCAGAGCTGCCTGGAGCTCTCTGTCCTACCTGCTGACTCCTGCCCGGGCAGGGAAGCAGGCAGGGAAGCAGGCAGGCATGCTGCCAGTGGGCTGGGAGCTCCGCCAGGGAGACAAGGAGGGTGCTGGCATCCCGCCGGGCTGGTGACTTTTTGCTTGGTGCCTGCCATCCTGGGGTGACGGCTGTGGGTGCTGAAGGCTGAGAAGACTTGGCTGCCCTGTGCTGATGGGATAGAGCTCCCTTGCAGCTCAGAAGGATGCTGGAGGGTTTCACTGGTGGATGGAGACCCAGACACGCACTGGAGGGCAGATAGGGTCAAAGTGAGAGATGCTCCGTGCTAGGAAGGAGGCAGAGGGGCTTGAACCTTTGCCTAAAGGAGAAGCATCCAAAAATCCCTCCCCAGGGATCCTTCAGACCCCTCCCGGTTGTGGGATGGGGGGAGAAGAGATCAGCAGGTGGTTACTCTGTCCTTTTGCATCCCAGGGGCGAGAGCATCCCTCTGCCGCCGCGGGTCCCCCAGCGCGCCCGGGCTTCCCCCCCAGCAGACGGAGAAGAGTGCGGAGCAGCCGTGTTCATATTTCTGCAGGAAAACTCCGGCAGCGTATCCTGCTGCCAACCCCGGCACCCTGGGGAGCGGGACCGGAGCTGCGTGGAGTCAAGGCAGCCTGGTCTTCGGGGGGAACCGTCACGTCTTTTAGCTTAAAACTGTCAAACCCTGCCCTGGTTTGGGGCTAATGTGAGGCAGGGAAGGAGGTCCAGTGCCAGAGCCGGCAGCCAGCAGTAGCGGGAGGCCCCAGGCAGGCAGTGTGCCGGGCAGGCAGCCCAGAGCCCTCCCAGTGGGCAGCGTGCCACAGAGCACCCCTGCCCGCACTCCCCTGCCCGCACTCCCCTGTCCGCACTCCCCTGCTCGCACTCCCCTGCCCGCACTCCCCTGCCCGCTCCCATGTCATGCAGGCAGAGCAGCGTGGGGAACTGGCCAGAGCAGGGTCCAGCTCTTGGCTCTCCCCGCAGGCAGCCACTCTGCCGCCCGCTCCGGCTCGGCTCGGTGCGGGGCTGAGGCCCTGCCACGCTGCCCCAGCCCGCAGCAGCCACGCCATGCGGAGGGAGCTGCAGGCAGCTGCCTCCTCTTCCCAGAGCCCGGCGTTGCTGCCAGAGCCAGTACAGCGCAGCGGGTCGATGGGGGACCCCGGGGGCACGCCGGACCCCACGCTGGCCGCACACCTGGGCAGCGAGCGGGTGCTGGGGGAAGAAGGGGTTAAGCTGAGCCAGCGGCAGAAATCAGAGGATTACAGGTTTGCTGCCGGACTGTCCCATCTGTCACCAGCACAAAGACGAGCCCTGTCTCGGGCTGGGCTGTCAGCGAAGAGCCCACCACTACATTAGGACTCCATTAGGGGAGACTGGCGGTGGGAAATGGCAGCTGTCAGGGCACTATCATTTCTCCCGTAATTCCTCCCGCTCGCTTCTCAACTGCGCTTAAATAGCAGGTCTACCCACTGGGCCAATTTTGCATTTTCTTCCTCCCGCTGCTCCTCTTCTTTCTTTAAAGCTGCAGCTCCCTGGGCCTCTTCCCTGGCAGCCTGCTGCGGCCGGTGCCGGTGCTGCCCGTGCCTGCCTGCGGCATCTCCGCAAGGAGAAAGGCTCGCGGGCATCGGCAGCATCCCGACTGCCAGCACGGCTACGGAGCTGCGGCGATGCCAGCCCCTTCTGCAAGAGCACTGGTGGGCTCAGCCGACTCCTGCCCTTGGCACAGGGAGCAGGGGAGGTGGGTTACGACCTCCAATGACAGGCAGCGTCCTTCCCATCTCCTGTCGTCTGGGACTCTCCAAGCTGGCGAATGTTTCGTGGTCTGTGCTTCCCTTGTCCAAAAGCCCAGCTGCCCGGGCAGGGCTGGCACCGCTCTGCGCAGGGGGATGGAGTGGGCACCTGGCAAGTGGGACTGGGGACCGTGTCCGGTGACCGTGGGCTGGAGCAGGGTTTCCTCCTCCAGCCACCAAATCTGCCCAATCTTTCAGCGCTCGGCAGAGCCTCCTGGGTTGCGGTCCCTGGTGCAGTCCTGGCCACCGTGGGGTGGGATGCTCCCCCAGCACCTCGTGGCCTCAGGCTCCATCTCACCATGGCTTGTCTGACCTAGGGATCAAACCATGGATAGCCAGGTTTCCTGATGGGACAACATCACCTGGAAACTTTCAGGACCCTCTGAGAGCATCCACTCCAGGAGGAGCCTTGGAGAAACACCTCGACATGGTAGGGTGTCCGCTCCAGGAGGAGCCTTGGAGAAACACCTCTCCCGAGCCATATGTTCCTCTCCCAGGAGCCCCGGGGCTGCCCGCACCCTGCCCTGCCCTCTCCGCATCTCCTGCCAGACCCAGCGCTGCTGGCGTGCTGGTGCTCCCCGCAGAGCCTCCTCTTCCAGCGGGGGATCAAAACAAACACTTCTGCGGGGAAGTGCATTGCAGTGGTGCTCGAAATAAATAACTAATTTCTCCCTACATGATCTCAAGGAGCAGGAGAGGCGTGAATAGCAGGGCCCAGTGTCGGGCTGACTGGACTCCCCGGTGCGGTAATTCAGAGGATGACAAACATAAGCCAAAGAAAAATGTTGAAAAATGGGCACTTCCCGCAGCCCTGAGCAAAGGAGCTATTGCAGGGTTTGGAAATAACGAAGGCAAAAAGAGGGAGAGGGGGGAATTTTCTCATTGAGACCAAGTGAAGTGCCAAACAAGCTGCTATTATGGTGGCTTTGAGAGGCTCAGGGAGGGGGTGATGGGGAGGAGAGCAGGGGGAAGGAGAGGAGGGAGGTGGGGGAGAAGAGAGGGAGAGAGGGCTGGAGGAAGGGAGAAGGGTGGGGGACATGGGGATGAGGGGGACGCGAGTAGCCAGAGGTGCCAGGTGACATGGAGATGGAGAGAGGACCAAGTTGTGTGACGGTGGCAAGGCCATCACAAGCCAGCGCCCCATCCCGAGTCCCGAGTCCCCCACATCTCCGCATCCATCCCCCGTCTTGGTTCCCGGCCGCCATCCACTCCCCGCACCCACCACCACCAAAAGGGAGAAAAAAAAAAAAGATAAAAGAGATGGCAAGAAGGAAAACAAAATATCTACAGTTGTCGAGACAAGGGGAGAAAAATAGAGGCAAACATCCATAATTTTCTCTGTGGGGCTTTGCAGTAATTGAGCCATTTGGATAAAAATAAAGGCAGCAGCCCTTTAGGTAAGAGGAGCTTTCGCAATCCCAGAAGCCTGAATTATGCGCCTTGTATCACTTGAAACCCCCCACCCCATCACCCCCCTCCACCTCCTCCGTGCGACACCAAACCACTTTCCCTTTTCTTTTTCTTCTTTTTTATTTTCCCCCTCCTCTTTTTTTAAGTACCCTGTCAAACGGCGTCCGATGAGAGGAGAATTTCAGCTGTCACAACTAATTTCAGCGCGCGTGTGTGCGAAGGTGTGTGTGTCGCGGGTGATGGAAGCGTAGAATCACTCCTTCCTTTTTTTTCCCCCCTCTTTATTTTTTTGCATCAAAAGGAAGATTTACATCAGAAATTTGTTTCTGGAAGTGTTAAAGGCTTGTAATTTCCTTCTTTTCAACCGCTGCCTGATGTCGTCTTCTCCCTTCGCTCCCTCCTGGCCATCCCTGCCTGTCCAGCGCTGGGGCTCGCTGTCACCCTCCTGGCAGCCTGCTCCCTTGCCCGTGGTCTTGCCCAGCACCGAGAAGGCTCCTCCATCTCTGGCCTGTGCTGGAGACCACCAAAACTCGGCTCTCACAGCCCCGAGTGCCGTGCTGGGTCTGGCGACGGAGGGTACAGCATCCCATCGCCAGGGGCTGCAGGTTTGGTCACCTCTGAGGTTGGCGTTGGCTGGAGGGTCACGGGGCGAATCCCGCTCAGGGCAGGGCATCCCCGAGAGCCGAGTGGGGCTGTTGGGGGGATCCCCTGCACCTGGGACCTGTCCGAGGAGAGGGGCAGCTGGTGCTGAGCCTGCCGGGTCTTCCCGGCCAGAACTAGGAGGGGGAAAAGCTCCCTGAATCCAGCCACACAGCTGGGCTGCTGGCGAGGACGACGCAGCAAAGCCCTGGGCGCAAGAAGCTGCCTCCACCGCGGCTGGAGGGTGGTGGGGAGGCTGCGGTGATAGCGGTCATAGAATCACCAAGGTTGGAAAAGACCTCTAAGATCATCAAGTCCAACCGTCTTAAATCAATCTTCAAAGCCTTCCCCCCCGGGCTGTGTTCCTTGCTCCTAAAATAAACGGGCGTTTCGCTTAAGAAACTGATCCGGAGTTCGGAAAGGAGGAACGGCCGGTGGTCAGCAAGGCTGCGGGCGTGGAGGTAGGCGACCGGCAGCAGACTGCATCGCAGCGGAGAAGCGTGTTCCGTGCGTTTGGGAAGCCACCAGATGATTTCCTCGGCCTCAGCAGTTCCCGCCTCCTCACGTAGGCGCAAACGAGATGCGTAAAACTGGAAAGAGCGAGAAACGGCGGCGGAGGAACGCGGCACAACTGGGTCGTAGTCTGAATCCTGAATTTCACGCTCGGCGGTGGTGGGAAGCGGGGTCTGGGGTCGGTGAGGCTTGGGCTGCTCCAGGCTGGGCGTGCACAGCCAGCTGCGCCGGGAGCTGGCGTGGAGCAGCGTGGGAGGTGGCATCCCGCACCCCTTCACCCAGCTGCACCTGGGGGGGGTTATGTCAAGGCCCCCCATGCTGGCACACTTGGGGGGAGGAGGCTGATCCCACCGTCCCCCTCCTTTTCGCTCCGGGGACCCGTCCGGTGGAGCTGGCGCCCACTGCCCCTCGTCCCCCCTCCCCGGGAGGGCTGGCACGGGGGGGCCGGGGAAGACCCGGGGCTCCAGCCCTGGGACGAGGGGTGCCCGGGCACCTCCCGCAGCTCCAGTTCTCAGCAGAGCGGGGCAGAGCTCTCCGGAGCACGCCGGCAGCCCGCGGCCGGGAGCTTCGTGCCACGTGTCACCGCCCCACGGCGGCGTGGGACGCACGGCCACGCGTGTCAGAGACACGGCCCTCGAGCACACGCACAAAACCAGGCGGGAAATGGGTGCTGCGGGACGGCGGGGATCTGTGCAGGGCGTCAGGGGGTGGTGGCTGGCGGGATGCCTCCGCGGCCACCCCCGCAGTGGAGACAGAGGGGATGGCACAGGCAGAGGATGGCACAGGCAGGGATCAGCAGGGTCTGGCAGGCACCGGCACAGGCAGGGGCTGGCAGGGGTTGGTACAGGCAGGGGATGGCAGGGTCTGGCAGAGGATGGCTGGGTCTGGCAGAGACCGGCACAGGCAGGGTCCGGCACAGACAGGGCTGGCAGGGGATGGCAGGGGATGGCAGAGGCAGGAGATGGCAGAGGATGGCACAGGCAGGGGATGGCAGGGGTAGGTACAGGCAGGGCTGGCAGGGTCTGGCAGGGTCTGGCAGAGGATGGCACAGGCAGGAGACGGCAGAGGATGGCACAGGCAGGGGATGGCACAGGCAGGGCTGGCAGGGTGCGTCAGGGCGCGGTACAGCAGGGCTGTCAGGGTCTGTCAGGGGATGGCACAGGCAGGGGATGGCACAGGCAGGGCTGTCCGGGTCCGCCCGGGTCCGGCGCAGGCAGGGGCAGTCTGGCCCAGCCCGGCAGCGCCAGGCGCTCCCCCGCGGGCCGTTCGGCTCCCGGCCGGACCCCGCAGCCCCTCACCCTCGGGCGCCCGGTTCCGGAAGGGTCCCGTGGGGCGGGGCAGGGGCTGGCCCCGCCCCCAGCCTCCCCTTCCCCCCTCCCCGGCACGTGAGCGCCCGTGACGCGCGGCTCGAGCCCCCCCCTCCCCGCTCCCGGCCCCGCCCCGCCGCGGCGCCCCACTTCCGGCGGAAGCGGGGGGCTCTTTCCCTTTCCGGGTGCGGGTCCCCGGGCGGAGCGGCGGGACGGCGCGGCGGCGGCGGCGGGCGGGCGCGGGGCGCGTGTCATGGCGGAGCTGGCGCAGGGGCAGAGCGCGGCGCCCGTGGGGATCAAGGCCGAGGGGTTCGTCGACGCTCTGCACCGGGTCCGGCAGGTAGGCGCCGGCCGGCGGGCCGGGGGCGGGCGGAGGAGGAGGCCGCGGGGCGCTGCTAGGCCGCGGGGTGAGGCGGGGCGCGGAGCCGCCGTGAGGGGTAGGGCCGCCCCCCGCTGCTCCTCTCCCGGGAGGCCGGAGCCGGCGGCCCCTCGCAGGAGCCCCGGGGCTGTCCCCTGCAGGGGGGGGCGGCGGGGCTCCCTGACAGCCCCCCCTCCGGCGAGGGTCGCGGCCGGGGCTTGTGACACGGCAAAAACGGGGCTGCGGAGCTGTCGCCTTGCGCTGCGCGAGGGGTGGGTGTGAGCTGGACGTTAATTCATTTTTTAAGCGAGGCCTTAACTCGCTGAAGGCTAACATGTTAACTTGCTGACATGCCTTAGGCTCATGGGTGGAAGCCCTGGCGGGGGGAGCTTTGCATGCCCTGATGGGAGGGAGGGAGAGGGGGGAGTGAAGCCATCCCTGAAGGAACCTCTGAGCTTACGTGCAGCTAAAATGGAAATTTCCGGTGAAAGCACCCCCACCTGCAGAGATTGTCACCCTTGTCTGCAGCACAGGATATTCCAGGTGTTGGTGTGCTCCTCGGTTTGTGGAAAGGGGCTCCAGAAACGAGAAGCTGCTGCTCACAGCGCAGTTTAGTGACTGTTCATCGCATCTCTTGTTCTGTGTCTGTCGCAGGTGTTTGGTCCATCTCTGAGCAGGTTGCACTTTACTTGTGCCTAGTTACTGCACCTGAACAAGATGTAATACAGCAAAATACCAGGACCACAGCCCAGCTGGCACTTAAAGACCCTGACTTTATTCTTTCCGATGCTACAGGCCAGGAGGGAGAAATCCCCTTCCGTTACCCAGACTGGCTTTTCTCATTTCACTGAGAAACTTCTGAAGAAGCTGAGCTGGACTCTAAGACCTTTCAAGCGATCGCTCTAATGGAACTTAAGTGGCTTACCATTGCTCACGGCTCGCTGGGGGATCAGGATGGCAGCAAGTCTGTGTTCTGCGCGGTCTTCAGCGACCTGTACAGAGGCGCTCGCTGTTGTAGATGAACACCCTGCACCTTCCCAGAGGAGACCACGAGCTAGTCTGCTCTTCGGTCGTTGATTTCTTTTTTGGCATAAGTATTGCAGTAGGCATGTTGCATGTTAGCTGCCTCCCGGATGAGGCCACGCATCACACTTTCCAGTGGCCCTGATGGTTTGCAATGTCTGAAAGCTTTGCTGTTAGCCCAGGGTTATTTGCTCAATGCAGTTAAATTGAGAGGTATTGGTTGTTATCGAAGGCCTCTTACTGCAAGAACATCTCGTTGAATATCTGATGATAATATCGCCTGCTGGCAGTTGAAATAAGCTTTGAATAACCGGTTTATGTAGAAGATGATAATTATTTGCTGGTCAGTTGCAGCATGTTGGAATTATTTTGTATGTTGAAGCGCCACAGTATGTACCACTCAGCTGATCGGTAGCAGGTTAAATGTGAAAGTGGGGTGCTTCGGACGGTATTAGACTACTACGTGGCGCTTACTGAAAATTGGTTGCTTGAGTCGGTGCTGTGTGGTTGCTGTCATCACGTTTCTAGGGTGAATCTGTGAGGCTCCCTAACCCATAAGTGTTGTTGAGAAATACTAAATAATTCTGTAACCAGCTGTGTTCTTACTCTGACTTTGCTGTTCTCAAGTTTGTTATACCTGAAAGAATATCTAGGGTTTCTGTGAGCCTATGACTTGAAGTTAGTCTGAACTGGAAGATTTTAAACTCTTCCAAGCTGTCAACTGCAGGTCAGGCGCTGCAGCGTAGCAACTTCCCTGCTATCTTTCGTGCTGGAAACAAGAGTGTTGAGAAATGTGCACTCTGCGCGTGTTGGTGGGAGCGCAGTGGCCTGCATTTTTGTGCAGTGAGTTGTATGCTGCCTGTTGAAAGTGATTTTTTTTTCAGTAGTATTTGTGGGATGAAAAGAATTGTTGTCAAGTGCTACAATATTTTCCCCCCCTGCAAAAGTACTTGATTTAATCTAGTTCTGTAGAGGCTTTGTAAGAGAATAGGTAGTTTTCTGCACAAAACAGCAGGACTGAATTGTCACTAGTGACTGGTTACCAAATGTGAATGAAGATGGTTTGAATTGCTCAGTGGATGGATATTTACCTCCCCACCCAAGCAATTTGTGATGCAACTTCAAATGGGATATAGAGGCCGTTACAGCTAACACTTCTCTGGAGGCGATGGCAGAGCTGTCACCGAGCATGTTTAATGTTCTGTGCCTGAACTATACTGATCTGTTACGCGTATGTCAGCTTTTGTACTGTTTCTGGCCATTGCCATAGCCTTTTCTGAGTATTACTTTTGCTTTAAGGGCATGAGGGAGCAGAGGAAAAAAATTGAGTCATCGTTCTTGCGTCATGAGTTGGTACGGCATCCCTAGCTTGACAGTTGAACTCGTGCAAAGTTTAATCTTACACTTAAGACTGGTAATCAGATTTACTAAATTCAGTTCTCGTGAGGGCCATAACACTAAAATTGGGCTGTGGAATACAGTGCTTAGGTATTAATAACTGCATAATTCAGGGCAGGGAAGACTTTTCTCATCAATCACAGTAACTGCATTCCTCAAAGTCACTGGGATGAGAGATGACATAAGAGTAAGAAGTATGGAATAGCTTCGAAAGAAATGACTTGTACGTTGCTTTCGATGTTTGTGCTGGACTTGGGGTTTTTGTGGATGCTTAAATATTTTGAGATGTATCAGAAATTACTTCTTTAGAGTGCTGGAGCTTTGAGATGGTCTGTCCTGCATCTTCTGCACCGTGCCTCAAGCGAGTGGATTAGTCTGTGGGTCGTGGGCGGCGCCTGATCTGTCTGTTGAGGCGGCTGCTCCAAGGCAGGGTGGCTTTTCTTGTGTGGCATTTTGGAGTGGCGGGGAGAGAGAGAGGATGTTTGCTCCCCTTCTGAGTAATGGCATCAGAAAATAAGCAGAGCTGCCTGTACTTTGGACAAAAACGTATTTCTACCAGACTGTCCTTGAGTCTTGTTCTCATTGACGAAATAGCGTCTTGCTTGGTTCTTCCCCTCTCCTGTTCTCCTTGGCAGTCTCATTTTCAGTACAACACAGGCGTTTGCAGCACTTGTTCCCTCTTCGTGTGTGCACTGCAGTTCTTGTAACCTGCCATACGTACTGTCTGAATGCGAATTTCTGGGAATGCTATGGAGAGGAAAGGCTGTGGCTTGGTAAGCCCGTAGCGTGCCATCTTGGGTACCGTGAAAATGGGTGAATATCCTGAGACTTCCTGAGAGTCAACAGGCTGTATGTTTAAAATCTGTTTCTAGTATCAGGCTCTAAATGCTAATTTCTGTGGCGATGGCAGGGGTCTTAAGAGTTATTTTTCTTTATGCCCTCGCTAAGTACTTTTTCAGATGATCCTCAAACAGATTTAGGTCTTTGCAATTGCACTAGTATTTGGCAAAATCACCTGTGACATGAAACTTAAATGGTTGTGGATGGTTTTGCTGCTTCCTACAGAGCTTTGGGGAAATGTCTGTCACGCAAACTTGAGTATTCTGCTGGACGAATGGGAAGGGTAGCAGAAGCACTAGAGTTGTCTGAGGGGTCAGATGACAGCGTTGTTTTATATCCTGCTAATACCTAGAACTGGTGAGTTTATTGATTGCTGTTCTTTTGCAGGACAGCATCGAGAGATTCTTCCTAGAAGCTAGGCCATTTCTCTTGAAAGCTGCATTCTGCAGATACTGTTTTCCGAGTCCTGATGTGCCTAGCAAAGAAGCTTCATGTTTGAAAGTTTTTTGGTATTACACCATTTTTTAAAGGGTGTTAAAGGAATAGGAGGACAGAAGTGCCAAGGTATAGGAAAACATGTATCCCTCACACAACTTTGTGGGTTGTTTGTTTTTCTTGGCTCTGCCGTTGCAATTTGTAGCTCAGGTTTGTGCTGTGTCCTTTAAAGTGTTTGAAGAGCTTGATTTTGGGGAAATCAGGTGCAGAAACAGTTCTGTGGTAGTGATGCTTTTCCCCCAGGTATTTGAGCTTATTAAAATAGATGTGTTGAGTTTAGGTTAAAAAGGGGGGGTGGGGGGCAAAAAATGAAGCCTGACATACAGCAGGACAAAAGCACTGGCTAGCAGTACATTACTCAAGGTCATTTAGTCAGATAAGGGCTAGGTCTGCTTGCTTTTGCTGTATTCTAACTTTCGTGCTTATCTCCATGCTGAACCTGTAGTAGATATTGAGGTTCTCATTTTAAATTGAATATAAGAAGTTAAAATGTATTTGAACTGCTGCGTGTACTTAAAAAGCTCAACTCTTAATTTTGCAGGGTGTTTTTTTCCTGCTGTAGTGAGGTGGCATGTTGTCTGCCTGTAACCTGGTCGCAGCTGGGAGGTTTTAGAGATAAGGGTGCAAGTTTAAATAAAGGAGAAAGAGACCAAAAAAAAAAAAAAAAAAAAAAAAAAAAGGAAAATATCCCAAAAGCTGATAATGTAAAAATTGCTTTGACTCTCTTATTTTGCCCTTTACTTGGAGTGTTCTGTGCCAGGGTGATAATTGTGTGCTAAGCACGAGCAGGGGTTTGCAAAGCTCTCCTGCTCTGGGAGCAGACAGCCTTAGTGCTGGTGACATGTTCATGCACAGCTTTGTGCTTCGCGCTACCCTCTTGTAGACCAGCCTCTGCTGTCCACAGATGTTTTTTTTTCTTTCCCGTGAGTGTGTGGTGTGTGATTTCAGCTCCAAACTATCAGCTAGCAGTTTCCACAGCATACAGATTTTTTTTGAGTAAATAACTACTAACAGAGTTCAGAAAGGGCATGTTATAATCAACTGTTCCAAAACATGCCACGATATGTTACACCTGACACTGTTCCTTTTGGCATATATTTGTAAGTTATTATGTGAAGCTGTTAAGAGATTGTTATGAAATATATTTTTAAATTTATTTTTTGGCATTGAAGTAGTCAGGAAACATCTATACTCTTTGTACCTTCATTAAACATAAGGGGAAAGCATGCGGGCAAAGGGCTGGAACCATGGATGCAATGCAGTTTTCAAGAAAAAAGCAAGGCATCACCTGGCACTCCCTTGGAGTGGACAAGGGGTAGTCTATGTTAATGCTTGCAGAGCCCGATTTCTATGGGCTTATTGGTTTTTGGAGACATTGATGTACAAGATGCTTGTCATCAAAGCTTTGCTACGTGGTCACTGTGCTGCTTCTGCAGGAAGACTTCATTCTGTAGGATCTGGCATTTCTGACACAACAAAGTTGTTGCCTTTCTAAAAGAGGACAGGAGGGAATGGATTGTGAGAAGAAAATAGTCAAGACTTGGAGCCCGTTTCATGGAAGGGACTGAAGAGAATGCTTTCTATTCTCTTTCCAAAAGCAGTGCCCTCAGTCTTTCAAGATTATTTCGAATAGCTTTTTTTCAGTACCCTGTGGTTCTGAATCTTGGGCAGTTCATTCCACTGCAGCAGTCCATAGCACCAACAACGAGAGTTACTGTAGGTGTCTTTCTGTTGCTGTAAAACTCGAATTTTAGAAATACCTTTAGTTATATTTGTCATTTGCCTGTGTCGTCTTTTAAAGACATTTTTACCCATATCTGTGTAAAATGCTCTTTCATCTGTTCCTGTTGCTTATTCTGTGGCAAGATCCCAGTTATAATAGAGTGAGATCAGACTCCTAGTAAAGATCCTATTCAATGGTTTTCTTTTTCCTGGAGAAGGAAGCAAATGCTGTAGAATACACTGTGCTTTGTGTTTCTTCTGCAATTACTTAGTTCTGCACTTGCTTATTATAGCTAAGTACTTTATGTAGGCAAGAGGTGCTGCGAGACTGCAGTCTGCTGTCACTGCAGGGGGTAGTAACTCGGGTGCAGCACTGAAGTAACGCACCGGTACCTTTCCAGAGTGGGCTTGCATCAGTTGGCTTGGAGAGCAGGGGAAAGAGCTCGCTTCTGTCAGCATCCTTCTGCATAGATGTCTCCTAAATGTCATTAGAGATGAGCTTAACTTTTCACTTTTATTAAGTGGTGGTTAGGTGTCTCTCTCACCTAGTCTATTTGCTTACCTTAGTCCCCTTACTGTGATACCTGGAAGTATCCTCCTTGCATCATGGCTTGGCAGGGAATGGCTGTTAGCCCTCTGTAAGGGATGGAAGGAGAGGCACAGACGGCATTAGTCATGTTCGTGCTGTAGGAAATTGAAACTAATTCTGGGCTAATAGTTTGCCCACTGGCTTGTTCTTCGTACAGTAAACACAGGATGATCCAGTCTCTTTGACAAGGCGGTCCCAAACCTGTCCTTATGCTGTGTATTTTCACATTCTTCTCCCTCCGCTCCCCCGCTGATGTGCGGGTGTGCATTTCTATGGATCTGGATATGCACGGATGCAGGAGGAAGCACGTGTCCTCCTACGCAGCTATGGTGGCGGCAGCTTCTGCAGGACAAAGTTGGTGAGCTAGTTTGAGCTCTCTTCTTTGCAAGTTTTAGCTTGCCGGCTGTCCACTGAGTGAACGAACCTGAATCTAATGTTTCAGGAGTAAATATCTGCTTGTGATCAGGAAGAGGAACTGGGTGAATGTGATCTTAATTAAATATTAAAAGCAAGCAGAAAAATGTTTACTTTACAAATGAAGCACTGCTGTCTTGGAGCTGTTACAAAGCCATCTATACAGAAAGTAGCTGAGAGAAGATTGGACTGGGGTAAATGCCTTATTGGAAGAAAGAGTGTTTAGCTGTGGTGGCTGAAACTTCAGGTATGCTAATCATGCTTTTACCCGGTGTTTTTATAGATTGCTGCTAAAATTGGAGATATTCCTCACTTGAATAATTCTACAACACTTGTGGACCCATCAGTCTACGGTTATGGAGTGCAGAAACGGCCCCTGGATGACGGAGGTAAGCTGGCTATGATTAGTCAATCTCATGGATGCACCTCCTGAAATTCATCTGTGGAGGCAGTTGTCTGCTTTAAGGACAGAAATCAATGCATCTTTCTGTGTACAGAAATTTTATACCAGATTCCCTGTGCTGTTTAGTCTTACCTAGATAGCACAGGGCTCCTAGGCGTTAGTATTACGGATGTGAAGCAATTCTTTCTTAGTTCATGAACTTTGGGAATTAGCAAACAAACTCTGTAATTTAAATCTTGTCCAATGGTAGTTGGGGGAGGGAGGAGGATGTGCTTACTGGAACTGTGCTGGAGCCCATATGTAGGTTACCAGATGTACGTAGTAAGGCTGTTCTTCCCTGATGACACTTATTTTCCGAGAGCCAGCAGTGGGTAGGGACAGCATTATGTGTGCTCCTTTCCGTGTGTAGCAGTGGTCGCAGTGCAGTAGCTGAGTTGCTGTCAAGAGTTCTCATGGCTTTGTACATGAATTTTAAGGAGAAAAGGTATTGATGTAAGTTGATGCAAGTTGGAAGGAAACTTCTCTGATTAGGCTTAGCTTTTTTCATAATTATGCTTTGAGAGTTCTTAAATCTCTGAAGCATTTAACACTGGCCACAGCCAAAGAATTATTTTCTGGGTGGGCCGTGTCTGGTAACTGTAATGAGTTAATATTGCATGAAGTGTTACAATTTAAAAATAAGTTACCGGTTTCTTTTCTTTGGTGGGAACAACAAAAATGTTAGAACAGGTGTTTTCTATTTTATGAATCTGATGATGTGCACTGTTACAAGACGTGTTTAAACTGTATTATCTGCTGCTGTATAGATACAAAGAGCTCACCTTTTCCTGTGGTTGGTTATAAAAAAAAAATCCTCTAGTATTTTTACTGGTGCAGGTCGCCCTGCAGAGTGGTTCTCTCCCCCTCAGGTATGTTCAGGATTACTAAGAAGTTAAGCAAAGCTGTTGCCTAGCACTTCATTTTGAAAATTTTTTCTATCTGATACAAAGGCTGAAAATACCGCATGTCTGCTTCTCATTCTGAAAAAAACGTGCTGGAGCACGGGGAGAAGTTTCTTTCATGTGGCTCTGGCTTGTTCACATTACTGTTTTCTGAACACATGCCATGACGCACTGTTCTCTGGTGTTGGCTCTATTTGAGCAAGAGGCTGCTGCTCCTCTGGTTTGGTGTTTTAGGAAAGAATGGGTTTATCTGGGTGAGCCCCTGTGCCTTCTGTCTCGGGCTACAGCATCACTGTCTGAGAAGCCAGAGGCCTGGTATTACTGGTATGTGTTGGTTTCTGCATGGGAAGGCACTCGGCTGTCAAGCAGGCTGTGCAGCATTGAAGAATGCTGAGCAACTTTGAGCTGCGTCCGAATAGCTTAGATAAGTGAAAAAGAACAGAAGTAGCCTTCTAGGAACTAGTCGTTTGTAGCAGTAGTCCTGCCTGTTTCTTTCACTGATTCATCAGGCTGAACTGAGAAATCTGAGCTCTGGACAAAACGTTTTTTTTATGAACTTTTAACACGTGAAATGGTCGTAGCGCTTAATGACAGCGCAGGTTAGACTTTGTACTTAAACTTTTACTGGTGAGCCCTGTTACTTGCTGAGCCTTGTTTGTGTTGACACAAACCGTGTCTATACAGTTGCAGTCTGGGCTGTAAATGTATGTCACTGCTGGTTTCTTGTGATGTGATAGATAACTCCATGGAGCAGGTAGCGTTCCCAGGGGAGCCTTCCAGAGTGGCTGGGCTCCTGATTTTTGTATTGGCAGTCGCTCTGCTGATGTAATGACTACGAGTGTTTGCTCACCCTGTGGTTCAGCACTGAGCCTTGTCTGTAGCTGCCTTTTAAAGTAGCTTCAATGCTGTATTTGTCCTTGGGTTGTTCATATACATCTGTGGGTTTTACAACACTGTCCATCTTCCTTTTCAAAAATCTGATCTGTGAGATCTTAAGGGAGAAATGTTGGAAGTAATATTTTTGAAGGGCTGTAATTTCACAAAGAAACAGGAATTGTCGGGGTAGGAGCAAGGGTTGTATCGCTTCTTTCAGCTTTTCGTCATCTCGGGTTTTATTTCTAACGGCGTTAGTAACTCCAGTACCAAAATACAATTGTGTGGCGAGTTCCCCACCGAACTGCGTAGTCCTGCGCAGCTCTGGAGCTGCATACCAGAACTGCAGCCTGGCGAAGGAACTCCTGAAGCTGCGAGTGCTTCTTGCTCTGGATTTGTTTGTGGTATGAGCCATACCTTAGTCTTAAGCTACCTGCTCTTGCTGCCATGGCGTTAGAAGTCTGTGATGCAGCTTTGGCTTTAAGCATCTAGAAGATGGCAGCTGCTTTTAGCAGGACACTGAAATCGGGAAAGCACTTCCCATTTGGATGATCTTTTAGTTCTCCGGTGGCTGCGAACAAGGGGTGTCGTCGGGACATGCATGCCCACACTGTTCTCCATGTTCTGCTTGTCTGTGAACCAGAGTCTGGAGACATTGCTGTCAAGAAGTGGTTATTTATATTGTTACACATGCTCTAGAAATTTTATAGTGCGGGCATTTGGGTACATTCTTCTGCTCTGGATAGCTTGGAAACAAATCTGGTGGTAAATTTTTTTATTGTTTACCTCTGTGTACTGCGTGTTCGTGGCTGGATATAGATCTCACTGCTTCCTTATCCCTGTGTAGCTGTTAGATAATTACTTCTGTTCCTAATACTCCTGAAAAAATTGGGTCCAGAGGAAGTATTTAAGGTGACAGGAGAACTGTCTGTCTTCCAGGAAAATGTAATTCTGCCTGTCTGTTTTTGTAAGCAGCTGCTGGCGTGGCTGATTGTCAGCTTAGGAAGTGGTCTTAAGACAGGGTGACAGGGTGCTGGTCAAAACAAATTCAGCTGCTTTTAGAGCATTTCCAGGAAGAATAGATTTGTTGTAGTATTGGAAAACAGAATGCGTGAGTGCCTTTTGCACTTCCCTTAACATAACCTTCATCTGAAACGAAGAGCTGCTAGGGTTGGCCCTGGTGACCTGGCCTATTGGTATTAGATGGAGCTTGAGACTGATTATTTCTCTTTTCTGTGACTTCTTTATTTCCCCTTTCTGGAAACAACTTTAAAGTAATCCTGCAAATAGCTATAGTGCAGGGAGGACATCAGGTTTATTTGCACTGCTTGCAGTAAGTCAAAGCCGGCGTTTATCTGACCACTTGCAGCAGTTAATGTGAGGTGAGCGTTAGAGATGGGGTTAGCTCTGAGCTGCACAGAGACCTGCTGGCAGCTGGCTTGTGGCTGGCTGCTCAGGATAGATCCCAGCCCTCCTGTTAATGGCCAGCGGCTGCTTCTGTCCTCCATTCTAATTAATGGGTCCCTCTAATTACCAGCACAATTTAAAAAGTTTATTTAATGCTGAATAATCCTTACAGAAGCAGCCTTCTTGTTCAAAGGAAGCAGGGATCTAGTCTGCTGGAAAGAGACTGGTCGCCAGAACGTTGGCCTTTGTTTGCCCTGTTCTGGACTGCTTTGAAGAATTTTCTAGTGATATACGTAGGATTAAGCAGCAGTGTTGCAGCTGAAGGCTGAGGCATGCTTGGAGACTGGGGAGACAAAGATGGGAGACCTTGGAGAAGCCTCACACCACCCCCCTCTCCACCCCCTGCTTCCCCAAGCCTCTGTGGTGCATCCAGATACAACGATGGCCCGTTTTGGTGAAAAAAAACTGTATTGTCGTAGAGCTGAGGGGCTCAAACACAATGTGATCCTGTTGTACGGAATACTTTATTCTTTTGCTCCAGTATATTTTTGACGAAAATAACGATGGGCAGTAGGAAATCTTACACCTGTCTTACTGCTGCTGAAAGTTGGTAGTGATACTCCTTGACACGTCGGCAGCAGCAGTAGGGCCAGGGCAAAAGTCCAGATCTCTTGGCAAAAGGTTTAGTGTAATACACAAAATGCCATGTTCTTCAAAATGGCAACTTTACAGATCATAATTTTTTAAATAAGGCAGTTTAAGGGAGGAGAAAAAAGCCTGTAAAGATTTGCAGTGAAGACCGACATGAAAATTACTAGGTTTTGACCATTTAGTTAAAGAAAAACCTAGCAATATTTAAGGATGAAGAATTAGGGTAACTAATGTCTTCCTTGTAGCTTTCTAAAATTTGTGATGATCTGATTTTGATTCAAAAGTATGAAGTGCAACCCTGTTCCACTGCTCTCCAGGAGATGCGTCACTCTGATTTTATTCTAGCCATGAAGATATTCTTGACGAGATTGTATATTCCCATCATGCACATTAATTTAGTGGGAGGCACTGCTCTGTTTTATGGGGTGGAAGAAAAATCTACATTTGTTTTGAGTGTCTGTTAGGTAGAATTCAGTTAAGGTGAAGCCTAAAGGAGAGTGAAGAGTTATCAACCAGCAGGTGCCATTAATAGGAAATGGTGCTGATTTTATTCAGTATTTTTCCTGATTTGCAGTAAAATGACTGCAGTTACAGTTAAATTGTACTGAATAGATGTAAAAGGGGGAAATAGTACGTGGCTTGTCAGAGTTCAGCCCCCTCCCTGGCGCGAAGAGGGAGATGGTGGAACAGAACATCAGCTTTTGGTATTGCAGCGAGCGCGGTCTGCCCCAGCCCTGCCTCTCTATTAGTCCCTGTCTTTCAGAGTGAAATGGGCATGTCGGAGGAGTGGACCTTTAGGGAGCTACTTTGTTTCTTCCCCCCACCCCCCCAAAAAAAAAACACAAACAGAATTCATAACTGACGTCCAGTAAATCACTCCCAGTTCTCTCCATCTGCCTTCTGTCTCAGCTCTTGGAGAGGTTCTGTGAGAAACGTGGCAGGAATGATCTCGCACATAAGTTATTGTGGCTTAATTTTTTTAACTGATTTGTACAATAAATAGACAGTAGGGCTGATATCTGCCTGGGGTGGTGAATGGCGTACGGGGTTTGTTTAGTACTTGGAATGGGTTGGAGACATTATGTTACGTATGTCTGAAGCATTATTTCCCCAACTGATTTAACTTCTTGTGCTTGTACAGTTTTCCCTTAAGAAGTTGTCTTTTTCAAGTGTAGGATTGTGTTACAAAATGAAGGCTCTTCCATTCCTTGCGTGAACTTCAGAAGTTGATTATAGGATGTGCATCTGTCTCATAATTTGTGGGCAGCGGCTGCAGTGGAGCAGACTGCTAAGAGAACTGTTATGGTGAATTGAAATGCGAAGCGGGTATTTAAATACAGCCTTGTAGTGTTACCACCACTCTTCCTGGCATCTTGGGATAATGAGTGGCTTGGTCTGTGGCAAGGGCAATCCCATACGACAGCAATAGCCACCAGACATACTGTGCATAGTAAAAATATTCAGAGAACAGTTTGGGGCAACATGGCGAGATTCTGAATTTGGTCGTATTTGCTCAGCTCTGCAGTAGTAGCTTATCAGCTAGAGCAAATATTCCCCATTACATCACCCACCTTTTTCAGCTGCAGTATTGAAAGTTATCAAATTAGAGCTTTTTATATTCAGGGTGAGAATATGCAAAGGCAAATCTAACGGAGTCAATAACGCAGCAGTTGTCTTATCACTGAGCTGGGGAGAGTAATAAAATATATATGCTGTCGATATTTTGGTCCTGAACTACTATGAAGGTATTGACACGCAGCAGAAATACAGTATTGACTCTCTTTGTCTGTTTTATTTGAGTAAAGTGTTTGGCCACAAACTTTATGCATTTTTCTACCGGATTTAGAGAGTGTGGGATGCATCCGCTTTCTAACCTGCCAGCTGATTGCCAGTTTATTTCAGGTCAAAGAATGTGCAGGTTGCTGCAAGGTAGTTTGAAACAGCATCTTTATTATCACAGCTCACATGTTGGCCAGTTTCATTTGTTTCGATGCTTGTGCCCTCCAGGCATGCAATATAATCTTTCAACTGGTTGTTAGGACCAAATGGCCTGGTTTTTAGCTGGTTTGCTGCAGGCAAAGTCCAGTGGGAAGCCCAGCAGGGCATGTGTTCCCACTTTGCATGAGTTGGTCTAATGATATTTTCCCCATTAACATTTGGAAGAAAGATCTAATCTGGTGGGGTTGGGGGGGAGAAATCTGTTTGTGCGTTGTCAGCTGGGGAGATAACTACTGATCATAAATGGACCACCGGCTAACATCGCAGATAGGCCTGGAATGTGTGTGTTCAGTAAAATGTGGTGTGCTTTTTTTAAAAAAGTACTGTTTGGGTGCCACAAGGTTACTTAACAGAGCTATTCCTTTAACAGGTCTCCGTGTAAGCGGGCTCCATGGAGCACAGATAAGAGACACAGAGAGAAGTATGTGCCGAGCGGTGTTTAATGCTTTTTGACTAGACTAAATCTCTGACTCTGCTCAGCTGTGCTTTTTCTTGTAATACGTAGCAGTCTGCTTGAAATTTCTCTGCTCCCGCTCCCTCCCCCCTGTTTTCCCTTTTTTTACTACTTCGGGCTTAATTTGGGAAGGTGGGAGGTTAGTTGCAGGGATTTGGATTTGGGCAGGCAGGATTTTCTCCCATGACTCTCAGCATGGGGAGACGCAGATCAATTCCCTATCCTGTGTTCAGCTGGACACTGGGCTGTGGTGTGTGTTGATCAAGAAATCCCCTCCTGTTTTGTACCACATAACACATTCATTTCAGCCACTGAACCTAAATTACTGTTTTGCTTTTCTTTCTTTTTTGATGAAATGGTAAGAACTCTTTTTCTATAGGGATGAAGTTAGTTTATCCGTGCTAATGCTTTGATTTTTTTCCTTTTTTCTCTCTCTGCCACAGTAGGTAACCAGTTAGGGGCCCTGGTACATCAAAGGTAAGCAGTGGGTTATGTTTTATTATTTATTGATCAATTCTAATTGTTTATTGATCCACCATCTGTAGTAGTGTTAGGAAGTCAGAGGTTGAGAATGTGGAGAAACTGTCAGCTTGGGTTTTCTCCAGGCTGGGGTTTCTACTAACCCTTTAAGGCTGTTTGTTGTGATGAGGAAAGAACAGTCGATGTGAAAGTTGGATTTGGTTCCTGAAAATCCGCAGGCAGAATAAATTCTCTTTTCTCTCTCTTCTCCCTTCCCCTGCTTGAGACTGATTCTTTTTCTCTCCCCCCCCACCCTGGGGGGAGAGGAAAAGTAGAAAAAGCTCTGGCATTTTGACAAAAGTGGGAAGTATTAAATGGGCAGCCAGATTTTTTTTATTTACTTATTTATTTTAGTTTTGCTGGTGTAATATGACCTGGGATGACTACTTTGTCAAAGATGGTTTTCAGAGACTGAAGCAAGTATGAGTTGTTGTGTGGCACATCTTAGCATCTCAAACTAAAGTAAAATTATCGGTTTTTCTCAAATCCTGCTCTTAAGGAGTTGGCTGTCTTGTTTTGTGTAGAAGGGGGAGAGCATTTCTAAAGCTGGGTTTACCTTCAGGCTAGTGTAGTGTGTTTCCATCATAACCAGCTGTTGAGGGCCTCAGCAGAAGGGATGAGCAATATACCTAAAGACTGTAGAACCTTGAATTTTTAATCGTTAGGTTAAAGTTAATGTCCAGCTAGGGCAGTGCAGTGAGGGATGGGCGTTGTTGTCTGCTCTGCTGCTGCCTGCCACCTCTCTTCTGCCGGGAGGGGTGTTCATGCAGGGAACTGGTTAGGCTGAAAAGCCAGAGATGGTTTCTTTCTCGATTTGGTGGTTGGTTTTCTGCTGGGTTAGCCTCTTTGTGCAGCTGCAACCGTTCCTCCAACACAGGGTGGTTAACAAGTGATGCAGGATAGGACATTTTGGCAGCAGACTGGGTGTATTCCAGGTTAAACCAACAGTAATTGTGAACCTCCCTGCTCTGTTGTGGGTATGGATGACACTGTTTGGTTTTGCATCTCTGCTGGTGAGCCTCACGACAGTGGAGAGAGCTTTATCTGCAGGTTGGCTGGTGGAGTCTGATGTGTATCTTATACCTTCCCTAACTGATCTAAAGCAAGAAAAAAAAAGGATGATTTTAATATACCTCACCACAAAACCTGCATTGAACTTCTTATGCAGGTGTTTCATTGCTTTTGAGATCCTGGACGAATTATGTATAATGCATATCTAAATATATGGAGTTTGCAAATCCCATATTCATTGTGTTGTATTTTCTGTGAGACAGAAACAGCTAAGCAAAAAACCATCCAAGGTAATTCCATTCTACCTGACTGTGGTCAGATCTTAGGAAATTGCTTTGGGTGCTGTGTTTTGAGGCAGAGACACACTGAAGAAGTCCAAAGAGCAATAGATAAGGAAGTCTCAAGGTAATGAGACTTCAAAGGATAACTGAAGACAGCTTTTATAAATTCCAAGGAAAAGAGTGATAAGGACAGGCAGTCAAAAAAAAAAATCTGTGAAGATCAGAGGGTACATTCATAGCAGGGTTGGCGTTCGTTAGTGTCTCTTGGCAAGAGCATATCCAGAAGTAGTAGGCAAAGACTGTGGCTTGGATGGTCTAAGTTAAATATTTAAGAAACTTTGTTGTTATTCTGTTAAATCTGTCTGGAGCAAGAGTGACAAAAAGGTTTTTCCATCAGCTCTGTTCAAGATAATGGGGACTAGACTGGAAATGTATCCAGCACAGGAGAAATTAGGTGACTGTGAGAGGTCCCTTCCAAAACTAATGATTTGTGATGGTGAAGTATTGTTTACTTGTGTGTGCAAAAGCCTTATGCTGTGCCTGGTTTCCATGGCTGGGACATAGTTGTCTTCCAAATTGTTCTTTGTAATGATTATTTGATATTTTTTTAATTTTTTTTTTCTTTTTAGGGCTGTAATAACAGAAGAGTTCAAAGTGCCTGATAAAATGGTTGGATTTAGTAAGTACCTTAGATGCTTTTGATTTGTTTCTTGATATGTTTTCTGTGCAGGAATGCTGTTTATTTTGACATGCTCACAAGTTCTTGTGCTTACTAGCCTTGGATAAGCCTTGTCTAGTGCTGTCTTCAAGGGGAGCAGATGAACTGTGTTTAAAATCGGGGTGCAAACTGCATGGAAAAGCTTGGGGTCCCAGTAAGAAGAACAAGATTGTGTGGTACAGGTTACTGAGAGTTTTAGTGATTATCTCCTTTAAATTCCCACTAGCATAGTACATAAATGGATCAAAACTGAATTTATTTCCCCTCATTGAAACATGTAGCTTCTTTTGAGTATGCAAAACTGAGAGTTGAGCGAGGAAAACAACATTTAAATGTTAAAGTAAGAGTTAACTGAAGGCAAGTTACACAGAATTTTATCTCTCTTGTATGTTTGCTGCAGGGAAACACAACCAGCATGCGTTGCTCAGATGAGAATTTTTCCTGTTCTCTTTCAAGCTTGATCCTAATTTCTCTCTGCCTCTTGATGATCATTACTCTTCCTTTCAATGGCACCTCCTGCTGTTGTGTTACTACAGTGATTGCATTGACTCTTCCACTGCTAGATCTCTGTGTATCTCTTCCAATTTGATATATGGAGAGTAAAAAGGAAAATAATAGGCCATGATAATTTACCCCTTAGTGTGTGAAGTTTTGTCCCGACTCTAGAGACACTATAAAACCGTAACTCAAATTCACATGAAGGAAACGCTCGCTCTTCTCCTGCCAGACCTCTTAATTTATCAGTCCTGGTACCAGGCGTGGGGGGGGGGTGTCAGAGGGAAGCTGTAGCTCTGTGAGAAGGCAGCCTGCGTGCTCTGATGGTGCAGCATCTCTGCGTTAAATCTAATCCTGGTGCAGGGGCAGACAGATGCAGGAAGGTGGCAAACCTGCAGCGGAGAGATGCTTCTGTGGGAGCATCTTGAGCCAGGGGTACCTGTTTGACAGTTTTGCTCTTTTTTGCAGCCTGAAAAGGATATGAATGGTGATTGTCACCTAATCTCTCCCCAGCATGTCTTGTGAAACAGCGATTTGCTGACTCCAAGAGTTAAGGGAGATGGGTATTTGTTTTCGCTGAAGGCTTGATAGAGCGTTTCAGTACGTAGTAGTTTTGTCTGGGCGCAGACCAGCCAAACAGCATGTCCTTTGAAAAGAGGTAGTGAAATATGAATTTTAAAGAAATAAAATCAAAAGTCTTTGCTTGCTTTAGTACCCCAGATAACTGGTTTACTGGTTCAGGTTGAACAAGATATACTCTTGTAGCAGCACCCAAACTAGTGCATTATTTCTTGCATGCTAGGTGTTTCCATTCCAGTGCAAGACAGGCTTTTTTGTTTTGTTTTTTCCCCAAGCAAACAGACTAACTTTCAGCAGTATCTTAATGTTTTTCTACTATGATAAATTTGATCATGCTGCAGATGCCTCTTCTGCAATCCTAGAGTCAAACTGTTCCTTTATAGATAGCTGCAGTGGAGTAAAAGGGGGAAGGTGCTCTGCAGTTACTCAGAAAAATGGTATGTTCTGATGTGTTTTGAACTCATTTCAGTAATCGGCAGGGGAGGTGAACAGATCTCACGGATTCAGGCAGAGTCTGGCTGCAAAATTCAAATTGCTCCAGGTAAGAGCCTCTCTGTATGGCAGGTGAACAGATTGTAAATGTTGAAGGATGTTGTGCCCGTTAGATCAGGCACCTTGCCACGCTTATGACATGTTACCAGCGCTAACTGATGTAGTAGGCTAGCATGCGTGGGAGAGCTGTTGGAGGACTGACCTCCCGACTAGCATAGAAAACAGCTTGGAGGTGGTTTGAGGAATGAAATAATTAAGGAAGTGTCTTTAAGCAACAAATGGGTATAGTGCAAATGGACAATACATGTTGCATCGAAAAGATGGGACAGTCCGTTTGCTTTGTGCTGGTGCCTGTTTGCTCTGGGGAAGACTATACTATGGTGCTGTACAGGGAAGCGGTGATGAATGTAATCTGAGGTCTTACCCTTCCCTTTAATTGGTGGGGAAGGCTTTGAAAGAATGCAGATATCCAGCAAATCATTTAAAATATGTTGACCCTGGATGTCTTTGAATTCATTACCGTGCTCTGCATGCAGGAGGGGGGTGCTTCCATTAGTGCTTGACAGTTACTGAAACAGCTGCTGGTTTTTTAATTCCATGTATTAAAAGTTTCCCTCTTGTTTCCGTTGTAGACAGTGGTGGGATGCCGGAGAGGCCCTGTGTACTCACTGGGACGCCAGAGAGCATTGAGTGAGTTCTGATTTCATTTCTTTCCTTTCTCCTTCTCTCTCTTCTCCCTAATGCTGTGCTCTGTCAGTGGTGCTACTTGGTTAGCCACACCAACAAATGTTGGCCTAGAGAAACTTGAGGGTCCCTGGAGCATAGAACCTCTTGGTCTGATGCTTTAAACTGTGCACCTCAAAGGCTTTTTTCCAGTTGTAGTTTGAACCCTCTGCAGAGATTTCCGTGGAGTTCCCTTCCGCAGGGCAAGGTTGC
This sequence comes from Opisthocomus hoazin, assembly GCF_030867145.1. Taxonomy (NCBI): domain Eukaryota; kingdom Metazoa; phylum Chordata; class Aves; order Opisthocomiformes; family Opisthocomidae; genus Opisthocomus; species Opisthocomus hoazin. The sequence continues at coordinate 12,520,772 of NC_134432.1, forward strand.
TCTCAGGGCACCTAGGATGCAGTTTTCTGACTGCAACTTTCCAGGATACTGAGCTAAGCTGTTGAAGGGCACCTCTCTTCTCCCCTTTGCTTCCCAACTCCTATTGAGACGACCATCCTTCCAGCTGAAGAAGGGCTGCATGAGGCCTCCAAAGCCTGTCGGTGCCACTCCAGAATAATCTGGAGGTGTTGGAGTTGTTGCAGAGCAGCATGAGGCCCATGGGTGTGCTTGCCTCTGCATTGCTGCCAACAAGAAGCAAAGGACTGAACCAAGTCTTGAATTCTGATCCCTGCATGGTAGAGACACGTGGCCAGCCAGCAGGGATTTCTACTCTTTAGACCTATAGAAACTTTAGGGACAGTGTTTCCTCCTCCCCCTTCCCAGGAGCTGAGTTTGAGACTCTCACAAACCAGTTGAGGACCTCCTGCTGGAACTGGATCCAGGATCCTCAGGCTTACAGGAACACACTTAACATATGGAGCTGCTCTTTCTCTCCCCAGCCTTTGGGTAGGTGGGTTTTTTAAAATCCATCTGGAAATCTTTGAGTTGCATTTGATAGTGAAAATACATGGGCGCAAAGACTCTCTTGTCTAAAGAGAAGACACTCATCATTCTTCCATTCCTAAGAGATCTAGGGGTACTTATATCTCCTTATTCTGCCATAATACTGCAAGCAGTGAGCCAGAATAAATATAATTGACAAGCTCACATTATAGGGCAGGCAATGTGTTCTTGCTGATATTGAAGTGCTTTTCCCCCTTTAGCAAAGGATATGTCAGAACAAGAGCAAAATATTGAAAACCTGGGATGCCTCATGAGATACAGTTGGGGGAAAATGGGGGAGAGGTATAGTTAAGACTTCATGGTTCTGAAATAAGCAGTTAAATGTAGTCAAGTCCAAGGCTGTCTTTAAAAAAAATATAAATGAGTGAAAAAAAAGAAAAGTGAGAATACTCAATTTGTGAAGCAGAGCAAGGTGTTGAGCACATGGAATTGTGCAAAACTTAATTTACTTTTGTGCTAAAATTCTTGTCAAGTTGATTGTTTGAACTATTTTTTCAGGCAACTTGTAGAAAAAGAAAATGAAGTAAAGAAACCAATCTATCAAACTTCTTTATGAAGGGTTTTGTGAGGAGTGTTTCCATTAGTTATATCCAGAGGCAAACTAATAGGGTTAATTTCCAAATGACCCCTCCTCATCTGAAATACGTTGTGTATTAACTGTTGTAGTCTCTATGTTGTCACTAAAAGAACTTTATGTGAATTATGAAGGTAGATAAATAAAACTCTTAAGACTCTTCCAGAAAATTTGAACTGGGCTTCCAGAAATCCCACTTTTTGCCTTGTTTTGTGAGGAAAGTCAAGAGAAAGCAGTGCTCTGATCTGTGTGCAGCCTCAGATCGCCACACCCTGAGCTGTCTTGGGTGAATGTCTGCTTGCAAGAAATGACTTTGTACTGTTTCTTCAGATCACCAGAGAGAAGACAGTCCTCCCAGGGTGCCCAGTATGGCTTCATATGGCTTCCCAGGTGACCTGATAGGAAGTGGAGAGAGGGGAAGGTGCTGCTTTAGACTGAATAGGCAGCTGGTGACTTTTTTCTACCTACTTTGAGAAGGGCTGTGGGAGAAGGGCAGGAGAGGGATGTGTTGATACTAGGAGCCTTCAAGATGAAGGGAAGCCCTGTCAGCTACCTCTGGCGTGCTAAAGATTTTAGAGAAGGTATCTTTAATCTCCCAAATGCTTCTTTGTGTCTGTCTCTTCTCGCCGGGAGTAGAAGAACCCAGTCTTTCACTGGTTGCTTGTGCAGTATCATTGCCTCACTTCGCAGTGTAGCTTCAGTACCTACTGCTTGGGGCAGAGGCTGTGTTAGAACAGTGTTCTGGTGCTGCTGGTAAGAGCAGGCAGAGAAGAGCAAGGCAGTTGCCTGTGACTGATCAGAGAGTGGTTAACCAACATGCTGTGTTAGTATCAGCAGTGTGTGGTTTTTGTCTTGACCTAGAAGGAGAACAGAGCCTGAGTTTTGCCAAATACTGTATACATGTTACAAAAGTTTAGAGAAGTTTAGAACACAGAATGTCTTCATCCAAAATGAACACCCCAAATACTATAGCTCAGCTGTTATGCTTAACTTCCAAAGAGGTCAGAGCATGCTGCTGCTCTTCCTTCTCTCTTCCCCTTTCAAAAATCACACTGCTTATAAGTAATCATGCTAGGAGAAAATATACATCAGAGTTTTAAAAAACATTGTGCTAACTGTGGTTTCCTTCATCTTTTCACTTCTTCTCCTCTCCCCGATCGCTTCCCATTCCGATGGTTCCTGGTCTCTTGGTCACGTGGAACAATGTTGTCTAATGGTTGTTTCCCTCGATTCTTTTCCAAAGACAAGCAAAACGGCTACTGGGGCAGATTGTAGATCGCTGTCGGAACGGACCTGGTTTTCACAACGATGTTGATGGCAACAGTACGATTCAGGAGATTTTGATCCCGGCATCCAAAGTGGGTCTAGTCATCGGCAAAGGAGGTGAAACAATAAAACAGTTGCAGGTGCGCAAGATGCATTTACTTTAGGGCTCTCTTCCCTACTGCAGCTTCTCTAGATCAACAAGAGCGTGCTGGAATGGAGAGCCTTAAATGCTCTAACCTTCTACAGCAGGGACTACTCTTCTGCCTTCAGAGAGCTGGACTCAAATCCTATCTTGTGTTAAAAAAGAAATCGGTTTGGCCCCAGCTACGCATGTAGCGGAGTTTTGCCAGAACTGTGAGAGAAACTCGTGTGCTTTAGATAACATGTGGTGCGTGCTGTTTAGGAGGGGATCCGTGTAGCCTAGAAAAGGCTACCTCTGGTCTGCTGCTGCAGTAGTTTTTAATGCCAGCCATGCTGTTGTAGAGTGCTGTGCTTCTCTTCTGTTGCTGATCTGTGATAAAGCTGGCGTGTGTCTTCCTTTTTTTTCTCATCCCACCCCTTTCTAATTATAAGTGTTGTGTTATGTATAAATCTGTGTTTCTAGACACTCTTTATTTCTTCATCTGGTACAATTATTTTTTAAGAATAGAGGGTTTCAGAAAAGCACCTAGGTCAAAAATGTAGTTTTTTGAATGGTCTGATTAGGCCTCTGTCATCTAATGTTTTTAAAGCTGGTCACTTAACTGTTATATGCAGACAGCTACAGATTTTGGAAAGGGCTGAAAAATCAGTTGTTGAAGTACTCGAGGGGTTCTCTTTTTGCACGGTGTTCAGCTATTTGAGAACTTCAGGAGTAGCACGCTTTCTGGCAGTCCTTTACACTCTAGGACTATTACTGAACTTGTGCTGTAACTACCTGTGAAGAGCTAAAGTAGCGTTCTGTAAAGCTGCTGATTTGACCTACGTAACATTTAGTAACCAAAATGTAGTCCCTTGGCTTAGGGACTCTGCTTAGCAAAGTGCTCTGTGCTTTTTCTTCAGGAGCGAACAGGTGTGAAAATGATCATGATCCAAGATGGTCCATTGCCTACTGGAGCGGATAAACCTCTGCGTATTACAGGAGATGCATTTAAAGTACAGGTATGTAATAAAAGTAAGCAGTTGCCCTAGAGAACAGAGGAAACATTTAAACTTTTGCATGTTTGTGAGCATTTAATGGTGTTGAATCTAACTGTAAACTTAATCATCCTTACTGGTTTTATTTGTTCTGTAAGGTTCGAGTAGAGCAAGTTAAAACACCGGACTAGCAAGTGCTGGCTTGCTTACAGCATAACCTAGGAGCTCTCACTCCACGCAGATGGTAGACATGGGTGGGAGAAGAGCTGAGGAGGAGGGCTTGGAGAAAGTAGCTTTGAAACACTTTCCAGTTTGTGAAGCAAAAATCAGAGCTAAATGTTACTTGAACAAATGGGTTCTTAGAGACTAACTTAACCACATATTTGAGAATGTTTTGTGGAAGGTTCGTTATCTCAGACAGCCAATTGACGCAGGTAATTAAAAATAAACCCATGACAACTCCTGAAACCAAGGGGTTTGCTTAATATTGGTACCTCAGTCTCTTTGTGTCAGGGTTCTACAGACGTGTTCATACCTGCGGTTCAAAGCGAAAACCCATGATCAGCCGGAGACTGGAAGATTGCAGCATGGTGGGAATGCTTGAATTAAAGAACTAAAGTTTAGCAGTGGCGGGCTCCGCTACTCAGCAAGTGCTTTTCATACCTTGCTAAGTACTTAAATCTAGCTTAGCATTCCTGTCTTTAATAAAAATAGTTCTGTTTCATAGGATCTCCCTAATCATAAATTGCTGCAACAGTTGATGTTGCTCAGGGATAGTATGTTTGGGTTGTATTTTTTAAACCTCTAATTGCAAGTGGGATTTTAGATTTAAATGTGGGTTTTTTTCAAAACTGTTATGCTTATTGTGGCACTGTAGATATGCAAAAAGGAGTTTAATGGCAGTCTTACTACTTTTAACCAAATCATACTTTAAGTGCTGCTACTTCCCAGGTGGTTTCTTCTTCCTTGCGAGGTTTGCTGTTGTCACATCTCCTGTGCCGTAAATCATGCCAGGCAATTGTGGAGACTGCGTAGGCTGGAAGACGTTTCAGGCACTTAGAAAAGTTGAGAAAGTTTAGAAAACACTTAAGAAGCTCGATGAATTCTTGGGTTTGGTGGGATTCTCTGGATGCTGCAACAATGTTTCTTAACTCTCTCAAATCGCTGTGAAATCTCTCCATTGCCCTTATTTTTGTCGTGGCATCTCTGAAATGTCTTGAGTTGTTTCGTTCTGTAAGAAGTACCATGGGGGCATGGAAAATATGTAAAAAATGTGAAAGGAGTCAGATTCACCAGTGTCCCTCAAACTTGGAAATAGAACCAACTTGTCAAAAGCTTGACTGGTACTATATAGAAACAAAGGCTTTGGGTTTGACATGTAGGCTTTTTTTAATGATGGCTACTGTTGGTGTGTTTCCAAGGTACACTTTTAGTAGCTGGGCTACATACAAGCCTTGTGAGTGGCCTTGAGGGCTGCAAGTAGGTAGGAAGATTATTCATTTATCTCAGAAAATGTCTTCCTGGATTGCTGCAGACTTGGGCTTAACTTTTCTGAGTGTCAGTAAGCTCACTCCTGCGCACCTGTCTTCTTGGTACGTGCTCCCGAGCTCTTAGTGGATATGCTCTCTTCTGTGCTACCACGGCTTCTATCTTACTCTGTTGGTTTCAATTCCACCTGTTAGGAAAGGGCCTTCCCTTTCTTTAATTTAAAAAACAACCAAACAAAAAAAACATCAAAGATATTTTAAAAGCTAAAGGGCCTTTTTGAAAGACTGAAGGAAGCAATTGCACACAAGAAACTGCCACCTTGCACACTTGGCAGGTTTTGTTTGACATGGAAGATGTCATTGAGAACAGATCTCCATAGACTATGGTAAAAGAAATTCAAAATTGGACTACTATTTCCATTAAGCAGGTGAGGATCGCTTTGCCTGAAGCCTGACCGTTAGCCACTGTTGAGGCCCTAACACCGAGACGGCAAGCAGAATAATTTTAAGCTAACTGTAACTTCTTTCCCCATGTAGCAAGCAAGGGAAATGGTACTGGAGATCATCCGAGAGAAAGATCAGGCAGACTTCCGAGGCGTGCGCAATGATTTCAGTTCTAGAATGGGAGGAGGCAGCATAGAGGTATGTTTTCTTCATGAGTACTCTGCTAACCTCCCTGTGGGATGGGTAGTGGGTGGAAGTCATCAAACTGCACGTGTAACCTGTAAGCTTATTTTTAAATGCATTGTGTTCTCTTGCCAGAAGAGTGAGTCTGGCTGCAAAGAGGAGGAGTTCTTGTGGACTCCCAGATGGCACTTTCTAATTGTCTTTTTAAGCTGCATTCTTGTAGTGCAGAGTTCATTTAGCGGGGAAGGAATTTGTGGCCATATGTTTGTTTTTCTTAAGGGATATAGTTCTGTTGCCTGGAGCTGCCTAACATGGCCTGTCCTCATAGTTAAGAGCATCTCCTTGTAAAATCGGAGTAATCCAGTCTAGTTCTCTGAGCTTTCATACTGCTTTGCCTTTCCCATCAGGTCTCTGTGCCCAGGTTTGCTGTTGGAATTGTGATAGGAAGAAATGGAGAAATGATCAAAAAGATTCAGAATGATGCTGGAGTTAGGATTCAATTTAAACCAGGTTTGTGTGAGGATGGAGAGCCATTACTTTCTGACCAGTGTTCCAGCTTGGGATTGCTAAAGTGAATCTGATCCGAGGTTACAGCAGCTAGGCTTTCCTAATTTGAAGGTGCATTGTGTGTCTTTCTGAAACCCATTTAAATATGAGGTGCTGCTTCCTCGTGCACTTTCTGTTTTGCAGAGAGTAATATTATATACAGCTCATTTGTAGACATTAGATGTCACAACAGTCATGTCTTGAGTGGTAATTGTATGGATATACAAAATAACAATAACACAAAACTTTTTGTTTCCTGTTAAAGAGCTCTCCTTCAGGACATTAAAGCCTTTGGGGATCAGGAGTTGATTAATTCTAAGTTACTTTCTCTGGGTCCTTGGCTGTCTGATCACCTATCAAAGCTGCCTTTGTCCTCCTAAAATTATATCAGTCTCTTTCATGGCTTTTTGACATTTGAAAGTGTTGTTCCTCTGCGATGTGGGTTGGGTTTTGTCTTCTTTCCGTCCATAGAAGAGGGGCTGAAAGCAGAGGGAAGAGGTAGCTCTTGGAGTAGTTACTTCTGTGAAAATGCTTCTAGCAATGGTGGTGCTAGAAGGAAGCTTTTGTTGGCGAGTGGATGTTGTCTCTGTTTAATTTAGTCTTTGCCGTCTCTCTTCACAGATGATGGGATTAGTTCTGAAAGAGTCGCACAGGTCATGGGGCTTCCCGATAGGTGTCAACACGCAGCACACATCATCAGTGAGCTCATTCTCACAGCACAGGTGGGTTCTGGAGGCTGCTGGGAGGAAAATGCATATATCTGAATGTAGTCTGCTGGGTGGATGGATGCCACCAGCTGAAGAACAGCAGTATTAAATTTTCCCGCTGGTAGACCACACATGCTGCTGCCCAGGACAGAGCTGCTAGGCTTTTTGTTTGTCTGTTTATTTGGGTTTTTTAATATGATATGGGCTGACTGAGCTATGGGAAGGTCTCCTATCCTCAGGCAGTATTGTGAGGCCTCACTGTAGCTCCACAGTTACCCCACCTGTTCTGTTGTCCTTCTGTTATTTGGAAATGGTGACCTGGTGAAATGGAGTCCAGCACTAGTGTGAGGCTGTGACTGCAGGCTCTGCTCAGCAGGGCTGAGTAACGATCAGACAGCAGAGCACTGACAGTGCTCAGTGATGCCTCCTCTTCAGGCTCCAGTCCCCTGGTCTGGTGGCTGTGGGAGGCAGGAGAAGGCAGTGAATGCTCACGTATGCAGGCACTGTGCTCTAGGAAAGACACCAACATACTGCATTGCCCAAGAGGGAGAAGTACAAAGATGGGTGAAGTAGTAGGGCAGACTCATGAAGGAGTTGTGTATCCCCTTTGTAGTATGAAAGTAAAGATGTTAGACCATTCCAGACCAGATACCTGAGCATAATTTCTCCATCAAGGGTAGGTCTTAGTATCTTCTAGCCCTGAGATCTGGTTTGAATACTTGATTTCATAATTTTTTTAATAATCCACTTAAGTTTTGAGGTCTGTCTCTGACTGCCCATGGCCTTTGCTTTTGGAGAAATCAGTTACCCAAGACAGGCATGTCCTTTAAGTGTCTTTGAACTTAAAAGCTTCCTTTGGAAGTTTTGGAGAACGTGCATTTCAGCAGAGTAATTCCAGCAGTTCTTTAAAGAACGACGCTTGAAAGGGTTTGGAAGCAACTTCTGTGTGTGTCAGTGCCAAGGTCTATTGGCTGTTCTGAGGAAAGCCCCCATCACAAACTAAAAGTCCAAGTCCTTGAGTAGTTGATGTTTGTTTATAGGTTTGTTTCAGCAGATACAAAGGCACGCATTTAAAAAATATAAATATCTTCCTGAGTCAGGAAAGCGACTGTAACCTATGTTACTTGGCATTTCTTTTAAAGTGCTTCAAAATCTTGAATGTGAAACTGAAGTCCAAGAATATCTTAATTCAGTGCCATTGATTATAATGCAATTTAACTTGCCTGGCTTTATTTTATTCTTAATGTACATCAGGGCCAGGAAAAAAACACTGATACAAATTTTTTGCCTTCCAAGGAACGAGATGGCTTTGGAGGTTTGGCTGTCGCCCGAGGAAGAGGTCGTGGCCGTGGAGACTGGAGCGTTGGAACACCTGGGGGCATGCAGGAAATTACCTACACGGTGCCAGCCGATAAGTGTGGTCTCGTTATAGGCAAAGGTAGGTCCAGTGACAGGAAATACTAGAGCTTGCAATCTTTCTCTGTCGGGATGGTCGCGTTCTTGCTGCCTGACGGTGAGGCTTTGGAGTTTTCTGTAATTGCAGGTATTTAGTGCCCGGTGAATGGAGCATAGGAGTAAGCTGTAAGCGCTCATGGTTGTTTTCTTTGTGGTGCTCTCACTCATAATTGTACTCTCCAGGCCCTTGTTCACAATATGTAAGAGAGGCTCTTCATGCAGAGCTGTCAAGAAAGCTTGTTATAACAAGCAGCTGGCTGAGAAAAGGCAGGTTCATTTGTGGATTCTTTTTATAGAGAATTCGTTTAAAGGACAGTTTATCAGGGATAAGCAGAACAGTCATTTCGTCATGCTGGATTTCTGTGGATGCCATGTGATAAAATGGCAGGTCTCTGAATGTGCTAATAACAGTAGCTGCTTCCAGCTACATACCTGAAGTGTCTGATGAATAAAGCGAAGTAGCAGGGTTTGCATGTGTCTGAGCCTGTCGCAGAGCAGGCTGGTGCACCTCGTCTCACTCGGACAAGGACGTTCACTGCCATGGAGGCCCCTTGGCTGCCCGAGCCAGTGAATCTCTCCATGCTAAGGAGATGGACAAGAAGTCATCTGGCCTCTCTCAAGAACCAGCAGAACCCCGAGACGGGTATGAAACCAGAGCATCAGGAGCAGTCTCGTTTTGTGATAGAGCAGGTAATGGCGGTACTTAGATTGGAGCCAGGAATAGAACAACTCTATTGCTCTGAATTGTTGCAATGCTTCTGAGTTAATACACTGACATATCAAAGGAGTTGTATTTAATTTTTCTATCTGCTCATTTCAGAAAGACTGACATATGCCCTAACTAGTATTTAAGTAATCACAGTGGGCTTTTAGCCTCAGCAGAGGTGAGGTGAATAGAATAGGAACAGATTAGCTAGAGCGGTAAAGGAGGCAGAGACTTGAGGGCATTGTGCCGTGCTTCAGTGACATTTAGCTTCCTGCTGTCCTGTTGGGCAGGAGTGAGCCTGCAGTGAAACATGTTGTGGTCTCTTTCTCCTGCTGCATCTCACTTGTTTGTTTCCATGCATCTGGCCTTGTGGCACCCTGAGCTGCCTTACTGGATGACAGGGGACACGGATATGGGACACAGGTGTGTCAGCAGTGTATCTGCAATTGTTTTCAGATGTTGTTCTTTGCTGTAAACCTGTTCAAAAACCTGAAAACTTTTTTCAATATGAAAAAACACCTGCTTTCCCTATTATGCAGAAATCACAGAGTGATTGTGCTTGATCTCACTGAACAGTCCACTTGGGCAAAAGATCAAGCAAAGCAAATTTTAAGCCCACAAGTGAGAGTTATATGTATGGAAAAATCAAATTATAATGAAACTTTATTGCTGTATCCATTAGTCATCCTTAATAAAGGATCAGAAAAGGTCACTTGTTCAGCAGTGCACTGAAGTGGAGCATTTGTGACTACAGAGAGCACTGTGTGCTGAAAAGATAAATGCAGGTAGTGGAGTTGGATGTCCTAGCATTCAAGTGCAAGGCCTGGCACAGGCTCACTGTGGGGGTGAAGGGTAGCTTTTTACCTTTGTTTCCACAACAGCAAAACAGGGATTCGTACCCAGCCAGATCAGAAGCTTTCTGGAGTGACTAATTACTAGTTGTATGGTGATGTGAGTGCTTGTAGCTTTGTAATATCACCTTGTAATCGGTGTTCTTACAGTGCCTATGCTCTTAGTCTGTTGCAGCCTTCATTCTTGTCAAGTGAGTGATGGCTGTAGCATTGGGGGCCTGGACCAGCATGGATGTACCACACTTTCCATACGTTGATGCAAGACACCTGATTCTTCTTATTTCCTCTCCCACTGCCTGTGGGCAGTGTAGGGCAGAGGGGATGTTAGTGGGGTGTTCTTAACAGTGACCAACTGTGAAAACCTTTGCTCCCCCCTGTTAGTTTCTGAGCAGTTTCCAGCTTTTTTTTTTTTTGCTTTTTGCCTTTTTTTTTTCCTTCTCTTAGACTGTTAGCCTTCTCTGTAAAATCTGGCCCAGTCCTCTGGGCACCCATAGCTTGGTCTCTGAGGTTAGCACCCAAGCAATGAGTGTCTTGGGCTCCCGGGTGTAGTGTATGCAGTGTGGCCAGGTAACTGCTGCTGTGCTTCCAGCTCCATGTCGCCACTCGAGACGAGCGGAGAAGCGTAAGATGAGACATTCCTGAGCTCAATTTCTGCATCATATATGATAGAAGATCTAGGGCCCTTTCTCGTGGGTGTCGCTTCTCAGCCTGGGAGTGTGAGCCTTTATAAGCTGATATGAAGTGTTCATCTCCCTGCTAACCCTGTGCGTAGCTCTTTCCTCTAGAGGGTGGGTAGGTACAGCTTTTCTTTTCTGAAAGACTCGAGGAAGGGTGGAGACGAGCACCATACACATGTCAAGCGCTTTCTCTGTTTGGTGGTGCTTGGAAACAAACCGCAGCCTCTCTGGGCCCCCACTGGATTTCCATGATAAATACAGCAATATTGACAGATAACGTGGCTGGCCTGGCTCTTGTCAGCTCGGCCTTTTACCAGGTTTGATTAATTGCTTTACGATTTCACGTCCAGCTGGGGGGCCACTCTTGGATCGCTTCTGCCCCCCATCAGGTAGAAGAATGGAGCGGGCTGCTGAATGCGTCTGTAGCCAGCCACCGTGTGCTGAGCGGGTCACCTCATTATGGGGGAAGATGAACTCCTTCCGGCACCGTGCAGCATCGTGGTGACTGCGTCACTTCGTTTGTGTGCTCTGGTGGCAGAACCGGATAGCTTGAGTGGGAGGGAGCACTTTGGCACGTACCAGACTGGAGGAGAAGGGCACCAACTCCCGGGACAGTTGTGGGAGCTTTCAACCTCTGATCAAACCTGGAGAGTCAGCTGACTGGATCCTCCAACACGGTCTAGGAGGGAGCTGGTGTGGAAAGAGTCCCAACAACTCCATGCTTGGTGCTGAATGCTAAATTGGGAAATAATTTGAAATCTATGTTCATGCTTCCAGTTTGAAAATGCTTCAATTTTTAGTCCCCTTTTGGAAGGAGAAACCTAGTCTGCTTTGCAAGTAGCAACCTGTGATTATGTATCCGTTGGCCAGTAAAGAAGTTCTCCCACTCCTTCATGATCCAAAGTGTGTTAGCTAAAAGGGTCCTGCATTTTCGTTAAGAAGATGAAGTGGCTGTTGATTCAGATCTCATTTCAATATGTAAAAACCAGAGCTTCAAACAAGTCTGCATCAGACAAAAGCATTACATAAAAAAACTTACTGGTTTTGAAACTTCAGCATACCGCTTTCCCATGCTTGACTGAAAATAAGTGGGTTGGCTTCTGGCTGCACAGTACAATCCCTGTTGTCTGCCCAGGGATGTGACACGATTATCTTTTGTTAAATGCATCTTCAAAAATTCATTTAGAAAGAGTTAATTGCCCTTTGGCAACTTTTCCTCCTCCCTTCCCCAAGAAGGCTTTAGAATGTTAAAAAGGTCACGAGTCCATTACAATGAAATGAACAAGTGTCTGCAACATCCACAGTTTGTTTTGAAGTTGTGCCGGATGTATAGAGATGGAAATGCAAGCAAAATTGAGGAGATTCTTTTTGGAGACTGTTTTTAATTAAAACCAAACAAAAATCTCCGGTTAGTTTCCTTTGCTCTCTTTCCTGCTTGCTGTATCTTCTTTTTTCTGGTGATTTTTAGTTTGTGATTTAAAAGCTGTAAAACCCCTTCATTCCTGGCACCCTTTAATTTCTCCAGTTGAGTGGAGCTGGTCTGTAAGTTGTGTGAGCTTCCAAAAGAAGAATTGAACCATTGTAACATTGGCTGAGGCTTTTGTTAAGCAAATTTCATTAAGAGACCAGGACCTAGCAGGTCTTCAGGAAACCAGATCTACTTTGGCTGGCCCTGCTACATCCTACTCGAGGCACTCCTGTGTGCTGGTGTATCCAGGTGGCAAACTAGCCAGATATGTTCCCTGCATGCACAGCTAACTCTGAAGTAGCGGAAGACAGTCTGGAATCCTGCACTGCTGCTGTTCTGTGGAGGGAGGTGTACGCTGCGGTGCGAGTAGGAAGCACAGAAAGCAGAAGCTGCTTTAAGGGAATAAGCTATCGAACAGGACATGATTGTGAGGAAGCTTAAGCTTTGTTTTTAAGCTGCAAGGTGTATAGCTGGTGGCTTTTTGCCTTAGTGGAATGAAATGTCTAGTGATGGAAGAAAAAGCCTCATGGAAGAAAGAAAAAACATGTTTCAGTGACTTTCTTTTTTTGAAGATTGTGAAAAGCTGCGCAAAACCACCAGAATTCAGTCAGTACAGTTTTTACGTGTGGTTTGTCACAGTGTATCTCAGCCATGCTGCATTTTGTTGGGAGCCTAGCGATGTGCATGCAAGGGGAACTGTGTGTATTCTTAAAACTGTACTGTCCATGACCCCAAAAACCATTGCAGTAGCTCACAGTTTCAGGTCGTGCTCATGAGGCAGTTGAAAGGAGCAACATGAGCTCAGGTACTGTGGCTGCGATTTCTGTCCCCAGCCCACCTCCCTTGAGGCACACAGAAGGTAGCTGAAACTCTGTTCCATTACCAGAACCTGACTTTGTTATGCTGTTATGGAAACAGATGCTGAATATCCCTGCTTATGTCTTGGTTTTCTTTTCTTCAGGTGGTGAGAACATCAAGAGCATAAATCAACAGTCTGGAGCCCATGTGGAGCTCCAGAGAAACCCACCTCCGAACACAGACCCCGGTGTACGAATATTCACAATCAGAGGAGTTCCCCAGCAAATTGAACTCGCTAGACATCTCATAGATGAGAAAGTTGGTGTAAGTTCCATCTCTCTTGATCTTGGTCTGTCTCTTTCAGATGTGATGTTTTCAGTCTTCGGTACGTGTAGGCCTGGGCTTAGAGGATGGCACAGAATACACAGGCTTACCTTATTTAGCTTCAAAACCATTTGCCTGTTAGCAGCTGTCTTGAACTTTGAGGGCCTTCCAGCATCCGTTGAACTAATTTTTGCTGTGGTCTCAGCTGGATATAATCAAGGGTAGTGTGCAGCTGTATGAGAGGGAAGAACAGCAATAATAAGGTATGAGAAGGCTGTCAAAGGAGATTTTTTGAAGGGAGGACGGTAGTGTCACTGCATGAGGAGGACACAATCCTGGCATCATCGTTCTGAAAGTAACACTCAGCTCCTTGCTCCAGTAAATCCAGGATGACGTATCTTACACTTAATGCAGTGCCGTGGTGTTGAAGCTTAGTAGTGTCAGGCTGGAGTACTGCTGAAGGGGGAGACTTGGGTAAAAGAAAGTATGGAAAACACTGAACCTGGGGAATGGTAGACCTGAAAAGCAACCTTTATGCTGAATTGCCTGAGGGGAGGAGGCTTGATACCAACCTCAGGATCCAAGCTATTCAAAGAAAAACTTCCAACTCTACTGTAGTCCCGTTAGCCCCTTTGTGGGCTGGCTGGAGTTGCATTTGAAGCTGGGCTCCTGGAGTGTGCTGACAGTCCTGAGAACTTTGTCCTAGGAGAATCAGTCACTGCTGTCCAGTGCTGGGGTTTAGTGAAACGTGTCCCAGGCTGTCTTGTCCCCTTTCTTACTGCTCATACCAGCTGCCCCCACCCTGTGCTTAGAGCTGGCGTTAAGTATCTGTGGATTCTGTGACAGGGTACCAGCATGGGTGGACCTGGAGGATTTGGTCAAAGTCCGTTCAGCCAAGCACCTGCTACACCTCATCAAAAGTAAGCTTATGCTTCTCGTTGTGGATGGGCTGTGGGGAATGGCTGGGAGCTGTGGAAGCACTGGGGGAAGGGTGGAGGGCCCTGAAGAGGTGGTGTATAAGTGGACCCTTTTAAAGATTGAGCATTCAGAAGCAAGTGAGATGAAACCTTGAAGCTTGACTGCAGGAAGGATTTTAGCTATTAAATTATAAACAGGGTAGGTATTGGCATCTCCAAAATTCCTGTCCCTGGTGTAATGAGAGCATGGAGAGAAGCCTGAACTGCACAGATCACAAGGAATGTTGTTCAGTACAATGCATCATCTTGGCTTCATGAACAGACCAATATCAAGACAGACAGCAGTCCCACCTACACGGCGTGTCCTTTTGTTCCCATGTTCACCTGTTTGCTCAGCAGTTGCTGACTAGAAGTAACAATTTCACTTCTGTGGGCAACTTCATGTAAATGGCCTGTTAAGTATTTTATTGTCTACTTCAGCGTGCCTTTTTGTCCTCTGCAGTGGTCCTCAGGCCTTCATGACGCAGGGTTGGGGCAGTACCTACCAGACGTGGCAGCAGCCTGGACAGCAAGTCCCAAGTAAGTGTCCAGGACCTGGGCTGGAGAAGGGTTGGTCTTCCCTTTGCAATTGTTGCTTCATGCCTGCAAAACACAGGTTCACCCATGAGACCACTTGTGTGAACACTGCACAGTAATTTCCTGAGCAGAAGAGGTGTGTGGGGGCATGCCGTGGTGTCTGAGCGCAGAATAAGCTCAAGTCCAGTGAAAACTGTAACGCTTTTAGTGCACTCAGCTGCTTACTGCCTGTCTCTGCTTTCTTTGTGTAGAAACTCATTCCTTCTTGTCTGTTCCTCTCTAACAAAAATGTTTCTGCCTTCAGCTCTCTTCTGCCAGGATTCTCCAGGCAAGCACTTGCCAACCCCACTTCCCCTAACAGGCACGTGGTGTCTGGTGGTGAACCCTCCCACTGCTTTGTTCCTGACCTTACCAGTTCTTGCCTTTTTTTTTTTTCTGTACTTCAAATGTTCTTTACGAGCTCTGCTCGCTGTTCAGCTCCCAGTCTGATGGAAAGACTGGGAAAGGAGATGGAGAAAATCGAAGAAAAGATAGGCAGGGCTTCTGTCCTGGTTCATCCACACTGACTGTAGTGATGTCCCCTTGTCTCCTTGTGGGAGTTGCTGAGAAGTGCTGAGCCTCCACGGTGCTAAGTGCTCAGAATGAGGCCAGCGGGATAACCACCTTTCAAATAAATCAAAAACCAGACAAAACCAACCAAAAAAAAAAAAACCACCCAGTGCACACAGGTCCATAGTAATGAGATTGAAATTATAACTCAGATCACCCCTGCTGCTGGGCTTTCCACTTCACACTGAGTCAGGATGGCTGTTACTCTTCACGGTTCCAAGTGTCATTTCTTCCTAAAACCCTGTTTAGTCAAATTTCAGCAGGCTGGAATGGCGAGTCCCTCTTTTCAGAATAACTGAAGTAGTAAATAGTGGTGGTGACATTGGTGACTGCATCATCCTGTGTCTTCAACAGCGAGAGTAATGGTTTGCCCCAGACGCTGCAGCTTCGTAGTCTGCTTGGCAAGCTCAGAGCCTGTGCGATGGGCAGTAGTGTCCAACAGACAGTTTTCAATCACAGGTTTTCAGGAAATACAAGTTGTTTAGTGGCCTGGTCTTGTGAAAACTGAAGCTGAGCACCAGAAAGCGTGTGTGCTGGGGGCATAATTTTAAAGGGGTTTGATGACAGGTGCTCTCCAATGCAAAGGCTGATTTAGCAGTGAAGTAGATTATTATTTGGTATAAAGTCCCACTCTTTGAGGTGCCGGAGGTGAAGGGAACATTGGAGGAGCAGTGCCTGCAATGGCACTTGTTATTCACTCTGACCCTAACCCCATTTTGATGTTTATGAAATCATGCATACGAGAAATTTGGAAATCCTCAATGCTGCATTCTTAGCAATGCACTTCTGAAATGTGTGCTGCGGTAGGACATAGGAATCCTGTGTGGGGTGTGTGTGTTTGAAACTCAAACAAAAAAAAAGCCTGTGGAAGAGTCCTGCTCCTCTGCAGTTACAGACTAAACATCATGACTTTTTCTTTGAGCTCTAGGGGCTTGTAGAAGGTCAGTAGTTTTTCTATTATCAGAACAGCAAAATGCAATGGTGGGCTCGAAAGGACTTTTTTTTTAGTGCAGGAGTGGAGTAGTATGGTGCTGAAAGAGTATTTTCCCATTAGCTTGTTTTACAGGAAGAATTGTGCACGCCCAAGAGCACTGGACTTCCCTGAACTTTGGGAAGCAGAGCAGTCAGTGCAGCAGGGAAAGCTCTACAAAAAAATGTCATTTTTATCTTCCCACAAAGCCTTTGAATAAATGCTTATGAAATGTGTGTTGCTATTTGCCTTGGAAGATGCCTTTTGAAACTCACCTTAGTAACTTACCTTCTTTCTCACCTCCCTGAAACATCCTCTTCCCCTGCCCATCCGCCACTGGGGAAAAAACAATCATCTCCCTTCCAGTGACATAGTCATGTCTCGAGCTCACACGTCCTGGCTTGGGAGCCCGGTGTGAGCACAGACGCTTTGAATCCCCTCATTGCCAGCAGTACAGCTTGTATCCCAGTGATGACTGCTTTGCCACAAATTTATCAGGTTTCTGGTGGCTCCCAAGACCAGTGAAGCATCCTGCTGTGCCATAGTCCTTCCCCTGTCTGGGTTTAGTACAAGGCCATGTTGTGGGGGCAGATGTTTTATTTCTGCTGTTGAACCTGATGGAAAATGTTGGCTTTTCAGTTCCGTGTCTACTTAGGATGCTCCGTGTTCCTGTTTGTAGCCAGGCACACCGAAGGCGGTCTGGGTAAGGAGAGAGGACAGACAAGATAATGCTGCACTTTCAGCAGCCTTCACCGCCGCCTTCTCCTGCTGCAGATCGCAGTGGTACCCAGTCAGGCCAGGTGGAGTGCACCAAGGCATGGGAGGGTTATTACAAGAAACTAGGTAAATACCTGTGTTTGCACTTTAAGTTTTAATTAGAAAAGAGCCTTGTGAAGGGTTGCTTCTTCCCCTGAGCGCTGCAGCCAGTTTGTCCGCGGCTCTGCTAGCGCTGTCAGAGCTGGCTGAATCGTTCTCCGAGCAGGCTTCCGAGGGACAGGCTCCAGAGTGCCCTCCTTGCGGGAGGAGGGGCAGACCCCCACCCCCTACACATGTATTTAGATTTTAATTACTTCCCCCATCTTAAATAAATTAACTGGCTGGGGAAACATTTTGCTGTGAAACACATTTAGCTGCATGTCCTTTCAGCCTGCTGCGGACTGTAATTCTCCTCGAAGAAAAGGCATTGAAGGAGGTCCTTTGTTGGCATTAGCAGGTGGACAGTTGAGGCAGCCTTGACCTCTGCCAGAAAAGGTCCTGACTTGTAGCGTTGGTCAAGTCTTTTAACCCGCTTTTATGCCCCTGGACAGGACACTGCTGCCCTGTTCCCTCCACCCACTTCACACTCGCAGTGTATTATTTTCCCCCTTCCCCCCTGCTTCAAAGCCCCCGTGGCCGGCGTCGTGGGGCAGGGCTGTCCCTGGAGCGCGGGGTGGGCTGGGGAGAGCTCCCCTCCACGCGTGTCTCCCGGCCTCGCCCGCTGTCCGGGCGTATGGCTCGTGCTCAGCTCTCCGGCACGCTGTGCCTGCCTCTCTCTGCAGCTTTCTCATTGCTGTGTTTGCTCTTCAGGGCTTTTTTTTGTTTGCTCTGTGTCTGGCTGAGGGCTCTCTGCTCCGACTGTGACTGAGGGGAGCGTGGGCATCGCACACCTGCACCCGGCTGGCTGGGCTGTGCCCGGCGACGGCACCCAGACGTGCTGCGTTGAAGGTGTCGGAGTGCTTCGAAGTGGGGGGGGGGGGGGGGTGCTAGGCAAAGGTTTTGGGGTCCATGAGGTGTCTCAGAGCAGGCGTTGGCATCGCTTATCTTCGTGCCGCATGGGAGTCTGGAGACCGCGCCGCAGAGCCGGTGGTGGCTGTCAGGAGGGTGCTGTGGGTGCCTGGGCTGTGGCGCTGAGGGCAGGCGGAGCTGGCGGGGCTCTGCGCGGGGCTGACGGCTCCCGAGGATGCCGCAGCCGGGAGCAGTTTGGCTGCCCCGGAGCTGTGTGCTGGGGCAGCTGGGATGCTGGAGGCTCGTGTGCGGGCACGTTCTGCAGGTAGGCATTGCCTGCCAGAGCTCCTTCAGACGTGCTCCGCTGGTGAGAGCGGGAGTGAAGGATGCAGACCCCTGGAAAACAAGTGAGATGACCCAAGCCATGGCAGTTCCTTGGCAGCTCCATGGCTGGAGGGCGAGGTGACAGGTCTCTGTTCTGTCAGGGGTTTGAACCCTCGCTCCCTGTGCTGGGTGGGAGCGGAGTGACAGCCTGGGGTGGTTGATATGTGAACTGAGCAGCTCCCAGCCAAGGTGCTTTGGCTTGAGCAGGTCCCAGCAGGGGGAGACTTGGCTTGATGCCCTCTGACAGGGCACAGCTGAGAAGAAATCAGGAACTCGAGCTTTTCCTCGGCTTTCCCTCAACTGAACATGCCCAACTCGGTGGAAAGGTGGAAGTTGAAGTGTGAAGTCTGGGCAACTGCGGTAGATCCAGGGTCTGCCTAGTGGAAAGATAGATGTCACTGGCTGGAAACTGTCACCTGTTCCATATTGACGTGCCCCTTGTTGTCATCTTTGCACAGGCCAACAGAGCCAGCAGCAGAACAGCCATCCCGATTACAGCAAAGCATGGGAGGAGTATTTCAAAAAACAGAGTGAGTGAAATAGGGTTGTTGGAGATGAATCAGCTCTTGTTACAAGCAGAGTTAACTCTAATCTGATGGCTTGCGTCTCCATCCCCTGCCATTACTACCTCCCAGTCCTCTACAAAACCCCTGTGGTCCTCTCCTGTTGGTGATGGTGCATGTAGTTCTCCCACTGAAAGCTCTCAGTTGTGCTGTCTGCTGTCGCACCTCGGGAGAAGTGCTCCTGCTGAACCGTGGTAGATCTCGTGTCCCTGCTTGCAGTTGGCCGGCCTGGGCGAAACGTAGCGCCCAGCGAGAACGGGTGCAGACAGAAACCAGAAAGCTGGAGCTGGGTTCTGGAGAGGGCAGGAGAGCTCTGCACATGTGGGAATACGTGGGCCTGGCTTTCTCCGCTCCATTAAGAAGCGCATGATGCCGACTTCTAGACTTGCATTTGACACCGTGCTGCTGGAGCCTTCGGGCAGAGGATGAGGGGTGCAGGTTGTCAGGCTGTGTCCCTGCAGCCGCGGGAACGGGCTCCTAACACTTGCTGTCGGCTTGTCCCTTGTGAGCCAGCTGGCCGCCTGTCCTGCCGTACCCAGACAGCGGGTAGCCGGCGTGGCTCTGCCAGGTGTCGGCGGCTGCTGGAAGGGGGCTGGCTCTGCTTTAAGCTTGACAAAAGGAGGCCGTAAGCCTGCGTTTGGTCTTACTGAATTGCTCACCTCTCCCTTTTCCCTTCTTCTCCTCCAGGTCATGCTGCCAGCGCTGCTTCTCAGGCGAGTTCCCAGCCGGACTACACGATGGCGTGGGCAGAGTATTACAGACAGCAGGCTGCCTACTACGGGCAGACGCTAGGGCAGGCTCAGGCCCACAGCCAGGTCTGTATCCCTGGGCCCCGCGGCTCCTTCCCTCGGGGAGCTGGGTGCGTCGGCCTTGCCTTGGTGTGGGGGCTCTGCTTTGGGTTCGCGCAGTGAAGCAGAGAGAGAGATTTTGTGGCTTCTCACAGAAGTGGGAAGTTGCTCATGGCTCCCTGTCGTGTTGTTTCAATGCCTTATTTCCCTGGACAGGCTGGCGGCTTTTTTGGGAGAGGACTGGGAGGTTATTTGTTTCTCCTGGGGGGCTTTGCTTATAGCCCCCAGGCTGGTTTGTGGCTTTGAGGAGTTACAGGAATGATGGAGCCAGGCTGGCGAGATGGCACGGCACTGGCACGCCGTGCAGCCCGGGACTGTGTGTGCAGGCTTTGCTTTTTCTCGTGCACACCCTGTGCTGGGACAGGAGCTGTGCGCTTGCCTGGGAGGGAGCGCCCTGTCCCGAAAGAAAGCTGTTGAAAAGTGGAGTAACAGCTGCCGAGTAACATTTCACCTCACCCGTGACTCGGACCACCGCAGGGTCGCCTCGGTTTATCCCGACGGCACCCGCAGGGTCTGCAGAGCCAACGTCTCGGTGCCTGGCAAAAAGCGTGTGCGCAGCACGCGTACACGGCTTCTCCCCGCTGAGCCGTGCTTCGCTCCCGTCCTCGGCGCAGCAGCAGCTCCGGGCGCCGTCCCCGTCCCCGGGCGGCCGCAGCCTCCCCGCTGCTGCTCCCCGGCAGCGCCCAGGGCCAGAGGCTGCGGGAGCCGGCGCTTGCCGCCGGCGCTGGCCGAGGGTGACCGAGCAGCGGTGATCAAAGGCGGTTCTCTTCATTCCTAGCTCAAAGTCTGGCCCTCTGGAGAAGGGAGACCTTGTTCGGAGGGAGGCACGGCGAGCTCCGGGGAGGAGAGCGGGGGGCAGCGGGCGTTGGGGCAGAGACGGCTCCGACGCTCGAGGCGTCCTTGGAGGTGCAGCTCCCGCTCGCCGCAACCGGAGGGAGGAGGGCTCGGCAGCGATGGGAATTCGCTGCCGCCCAGTAACTTTGCCTTTTTTCCCCCCTTTCTCTCTCCAGGAGCAGTAGAACAAGGTCCTCGTGGCAATTTATTTTCTTTTTTCTTTCTTGGAATCATTGTGGAAGAAAACCTTTTTGTAACAGAGGTTTCTAGATTTGCAACGTTTTGATGAAGACTCTTCTGTTTGTTTGTGAAACACTAGTTGTAGGATAATCTATACTGAACTTTTCTAAGAATCAGGAACAATTAGTAATGTACTAAACTTATGGACACGCTGGTAATTTTGTTTCCAAATTTGTAAAAAAAAAAACCAACCAACCTCCGGGATTCTTTTTGGAGAGAAGCCAGAGAATTTGCAGGCGCCCAAACGCACCCCAGAGCTGTGACATTTCAACATGTGGGTTTTTGTGTGTGTTTTTTTTTTTTTTTCCTTTTAATTTTCGATCTTTTCTGTTGCGGCAGAAAGAGTGGCTTGGAAGTCTTAGGTGGTATGTAACAAATCCTAAAAAAGAAAAAAAAATTTTAAACAGTATTTAAATATTCTTAAATATGTAAATTCATTAAATGTTTTACTTCTAATTTCTTGTACCTTGGCTGTCTTTGATTTTATTGCATTTTTTAAAAACTGAACTATGATATGTATTGTAATTAATTATGTGAATTCTGTATTGCGACAGTTACTGTTTTGCTGTCAGGCAAGTGATGGGCGGGGGGGCATTTTGTAGGGTTTGTATAATTTCTAGAGTCTAAAGGGGTAATATAAAAACGTGTTAATTTTTTTAGCAATACATTTTTTCATGTCTCCATCGCTAGTTGCATTTATGTATCTAAGACCTCCAAGCTTGTTTAAAAAAAAAGACAAAAAAAAGAAAAAAACTTTCCTCTATGCTCTCAGAAATATAAATACTGTTATTTTTAATATTAAAATGAATCTGCTATTAGTACCTTTAACAGACACTGTGGAACATAAAACCATATAAAAGGTAGTAACTATTTTTTAATTCCAAGGTGTTTTTTGCTTTTTCATTTCTTTTAAATATTTTCTTATCTAATATTTGTCAAATTACCTAGAGAAATAAATGAATCTAGTATTAACCACAGTATGCGCTAAATAATTTTGATTTAATAAAAGGGATAATATGATTTCCAATGTTTACTGTAGTGTTTCTTGTACAGATAACAGTGTATTTTTAAAGGAAAAACGGAATTGAAGCTATTTTTTCTTGCATTTTTAATTGCCCTGCGGGACATTCCGTTTTGAAATGTACTGAAGTTACTGTTCTTGGGTTCTTTCCTTATTTTTCCTTATGCTTGAAATGTCTAACTATAAAGAAACGCAATTGGATAATGTTGAGCATGGTGTTTAAAAAAAAAAAAGTGTTCTTCTTATTTGACTGACAGTTGCATTTTACACTCTATATAATAAAATTTCCACAAGGTGTCTTGTGGCTGAAGTATTTCCCGTCTGGTTTCCTCCGTGCGAGCCGGCAGCCGCCGAGCCCTGGCGCAGCGAGCCCGAGGAGCCTGGGGGGCTCGGTTGCAGCAGCTCGAGCCGTCGCCCTGGCGAAGCCCTGGCGGTGTCACGTCCGCGCGTCTCTCGGCCCCGCGACGCCCGGGATCTCTGCGGCGAGGTGCTGGGATCGCAGCTCTTTGGGCCGGGAGGCTCTGTTCTGGGGAGGGGGGTTGGCTGTGAGGCACAGCGGCGCGGGTCTGCAGCCTGGGAACGTTTCACGGCTTCGATGCTCTGGACTTGTTGCTCTTCCAAACTCTGTCTTTGCGGCTGAACCCGTCCCGCGCTCGCCCTCGCTGCGGCCGGGGCTGCTGGAGCCGCGCTGGCCCGGAGAGGGGAGCGGAGGGACGCGGCTCCGGCCCTTCCCAGTGGTGCCACGCGCGGTGGAGCGGTAACTTCTCGTTGTCTCCAGGCCACGTTTGGCAATAACTCCAGCCCCTGCAGAGACCCCTTTCCTCTAAAACGTGAGTTCTGTGCTCGTCCGGCCTCGAGCAGCTCCGTCCAGCGCTCGGCGGCCGGGGTTTGCAGACGGGGGGAGGGAGGGAGGAAGATCCCATCTGCAGCACAGGGAGCGGGAGGCATGTTGAGAGCCGGAAGAAAAGGAGATGTAGCATCTCTAAATATACCTCCAGAGAATCAAGAGAGACAGTGAAAGATGGGATAGTAAAAGCCACTTGGAAAGAGGGGAGAGGGGGGAAAAAATGGCTAGAGGAGGGCATAAAGGCTGCTGATGGGAATTGGGAGCGGGCATTACCGAGAAGACTTCCTTCTAATTCATCTTCCAAGCTCTGTGCCAAAACAGCATTTGGCATGGTTCACAGGGAGCAATTGTGTGATAATGAACCCTAAGGTGTCCCTTAATTGAAGACTGAGTATTACAGATTGTGCCAATGGTCGTAAATGGCGCAGGATTGCGGGAGGATGCATTTTCTTAAATGTATCTGTAAGTACAGATTAGTGAGCCTCCCCAGTGAAATGCCCATACTATAAATTATGGAAATATCTCTTTCTGATGCAACCTTTTATGGAGGGGGTGGGGCAGCATAAGAAATAGTTTGCAAGCCTTTGAAATTTGGCCTGTCATTAAGATGGTGCCTGCAAAGCTGGGTTTTCATCAGCAGTCTGGTGTCCTGTAAGGCTGAAGTGCTGGAATCGTTCCCAAGTTCAGCAATTTGTTCTCCATTATTGCTGCCTGCTCGGGGCGGAGGAGCCGCAGCCATTAAACTTGGTTCTGTTGGGAGTCCGCGATGGGCTGGAGAGGGACAGGGGCAGGAGGCGAAGAGACGCCCTGGCACCCCACGAGGGGCTGGGACCTCGCGGTGCCTCCAAACCCCGCTCCAGCCCTGCTGCTGTCCGGCTCTCTGGGGGCCCTGGGCATCGCCACGGTGGTCGGTCCCAGCCCAGGGCACCTCGCCTTCCACTCTGGGGTCTGGCGGCAGTTCCCTGTGTCTCCTGGCTCCAGCAACGTTGTGCAGCCCAGAAGCTGCTGTGGTGCCTTCAAGGCAGGTCTGTGGCCTCCGAGAACGGAACCGAGGCTCCTGCTCAGCTCTGGGCAAGTTTAACCCCAAATAAAGTGGGTAAAGCGCTGACCACGTTCATTTTCATGGCAGGGAGGGTTCGTCCACCCCTTGGGCAGAAACTGGAGGCTACAAGGAGCAGGGCAGGTCCCCAAGGCACCACAGAGGAGCCAGCACATGGGCTGCGTTTGGGGCATTGGGGGGTCCGTGAGCGGCGGTGGGGACAGTGCAGCCTTTTGCTCCTCGCAGGGGCGAGTGCCCGGCACAGGGCCGTGCCCGGGTGTTGATCCCCGAGGAGTTCCCACGAGGAGACCTGCGGTGTGGGGACCGCTCTGCTCCGGAGCACGGCGCCTGGGGATGGAGGAACCAGCGTTAAAGGGCATCCCAGGTGAGTGTCCCGGCGGGGGGTCCCCAGCCCTGGCTCCCGCTCTTTCCCATCTTCCAAAACACCGCTGCTTCCCTCACGCGCGATCCCTTTCCCGAGGCCTCGGCTCCGGCACACGACGGCTCCGCTCCCCCCAGCACGAATCCGTTGCTGTTCTACCCCGTGGCGCGTCTGTCGCGGGAGGGCACCTTGGCCCCGCGTCCCGCGGGAGCCCCCCGGCCGTGCGACGCCCACCCCGCTCTGCGGGCACAGAGACCTGGTTCTCGGTAGAAATTTCTTGCGGTTCTTCTGCCAGGCGTTGCTGAGCCGCAGCCGGAGAGCGCACGCCGCTGAAGCATCTCGCTGGGTTCGCAGTGACCCCGCTGCTCTCCTGCGCTCTATTTTCAGTGCGCCTGAAGAGGCAAAGGCTATTTTGGGAGCAGAGGGGAGACTCGAAGATGGTCTAAAATACTTTCTTTAATTTTGCATGATTTGAAAACGAACTACGTTATGGACATTGCGAGTTAAACCGAAATGATTATTGAAAGAGACAAGCAGGCATGGGACTTTTTGTTTTCCCTTCTCCAAGTATTAAATATTTAATTGCATTAGAGCAGCAGTATATTTACAGTAAGCTGGGTGGGCGACGGGCAGCGTGGTCGAAGGGAGAGCTGTCGGCATTTAACGTGAAGCTTCTTGACGCGATGTGGATGTTTGTGAGGTCCCACCTCTGCTGCTGCTTCTCCCGTGAGCCCGCTTGGTTCCTCTCCCTCACGGGGGGATTTTTGGGGCCATTGGTGCTTGCAGGGTCGTGGTGCGGGGTGAGGAGTCGGGGTCTCGCGGCGGCAGGTTGCTCCTGGGCAGATAAAGGTATCAGTGCACCCTGTCGAGCAGCACACGGGTGTTTTATTTGACACAAGGAGTTGTTTCGCCTTCGTTTGGCAGATTTGGAGGGTTTTCCCTGGATTTGCTGTGAGGAGGACGCAGGGTGCCCATTGCAGACAGGGCCTTTCTCTGCCCAGTTAGGGCTGGAAAAGACACAAAGGGAATTTTCTGCAACTTGTCACGGTGGAAACCAGCAGAAACCAGGCACTGGGAAACTGCTCAGAGGAGGGACACCAGAATTAGCTGGCGTGAAGATGAGTTGAAACATCTGCAGCTCCCTGGTCCCTTGGCGAGAGGGGACAGCAGCTCCCGAGCCGAGGACAGCGAGTGAGCAGGCGCTGAGCCCCCACCCTTGTCTCGGCGGGTGCTGGGGATGGAGGGGGATGGCGGGGAGGGACCAGCCACTCCTGGGGTGGGGAGACGGGGCAGCGGGTGTCCGGGTCCCCATTGCCACCTCCGTCCAGGTCTGGGGCACCGCGTTCAAGGCAGGCGACCCGAAAGAGCATCTCTGGGGTTGACGTGGGGGCAGGTTCCAGCAGCCCCCCCAGATTATCTTCCCACTCTGCTCCTTATCACTCGAGGAAATCCTATTTCAAGGCCGCTGTAAAGAAGCCTCTGATCTTTGCAGAGGCCGGCTCGCTCCCCTTTAATCCCGGCCGGGCCGGGGTGCAGGTGCCGCGGTCCGGGGGGATTAGACGGTCCCTTCCCTTTGTGCGAGCCGTCATTCCCCGGCGGCCGTGCCCCGGTGAGCCGCACCGGCCGGCGGGACTCCTTGTTTGGGCCATTCACCGGGGAATATTAAACTTCGCTGCCACGGAGTCATTACACGGGCAGGCAGGGGCTGCTCTGTTTGTTTTGGGGAGAACAGGGCCGGCAAAGGGCAGGAGCCGCGGGAGGGCTCCTCTCTCCCCCTTACCCCTCGGCCCCGTGGCCAGGGTCACTGCTCTGCGGGGCAGCCCCGCTCCCGCACCCATCCCTGCCCTCCGCCTTGGCCGGGCACGGCCTCGCTGCCTCCAGCGCGCCTGGGCTCGTCCCTCCGCTCGTCCCCTGACCCTGGGGACGCTGCCCAGCCACGGTCCGGGGACACTGCCCAGCGTGACCTGCTGCCTCCCAGTGATGGCTCCCGCAATGCCCCCGTTGCAGCCAGCCTGTGGGTACGGCACCCGCTGGAGCAGAGAGAGGGGCGGGAGGGAGAAATGGGGCTCACACACCCCCCTCCCCTCCTTGGGCAGTTTGCCCTGCCCGGGGTGCTGGGCCTCTCCGGGCCGGTGTCTCGGTGCAGTTGCCAGCGCAGGTCCCAGCCCAGCAGCTGGAGCTGCTGCTGCAGGAGAGGCGGTGGTGGGGTGCGGGAGAGACGGTGGTGGGGTGCGGGAGAGACGGTGGTGGGATGCAACTGCCCCATCCCCAGGTCACTGCTGAGGGGAGGAAAACGCGCAGAGATTTTCCTGCTTCTGCAGTCCGATTCCGCCCTGGCCCCCTCCTGCTGTCTGCAAGGAGCCTCTCACGGTGGGGAGCACCTTCGGGGTCCAGCCTGGGTGCAGAGACCACAGAGATGAGGGCAAGCAAGCGGGGGCTGTGCCTGGCCTCACCGGGACCCCCGGGAGCACTCGGCCACTTCAAGGAGGTTGAGACCCCCGCTGCCGCGTTCACCCCCGGCCAACGGCCGTGGCAGAAGGGCCATCGCAGGGCCCTTCCACGCTCGGTGTGCCCCAGCAGCTCGGCCAGGGCCTCTGCGGGTGCTGGCACCCGGCTGCCCCGTGCCACCGGCCCCGCTCGCCGAGCCGCAGCGGACGCAGCCGAGGAGCTGCCGCCGCGATTTGCCCCGATCGTGCTCCGTTCCGAGGCCGCCTGAGCCCCGCGAAGCGGTCGGACGCGGCCGGGAAGGTTTTTTTCTTCTCCTCTGCTCGCTTTTGTGCGCCATGACCCCCTCGCCAAAACAATCCTGGGAATACTACTTTAATGAAAGGAAGGAAAAAAGGAAGGGGGGGAAAAAGGCAAGCGAGCGAGCGAGAGGGAAGGGGAGAGCGAGCACTCAGCATCTCCGCTTGGCTCCGCGGCCTCCCGCAGGGTAAAATGGAGGCAAATCATGCCCTAAAGCTCCTTTTCCGAGCAGCGCAATCACCCTGCCGGGTTCGAGGGGCTGCAGGGCTCTGTGCCGGAGCGCTCGCCAAGAGGGTCACGGAACCAAACCCCCCTGCCCGGAGCTTCCCCCCCCGGAGCCGGCACCACCCCAGGGCACCCCGAGCCCTCCCTGCTGCTCCCGGCCCCTCGGAGGGGACGAGGGTCCGTCCGGCTCCATCCCGTGGACGTGGCACCTCGGGGACGGCCACTCTCCTCCCTTTGGTCCCCGGGGAGGTGGCAGTGCATCTTCTGTGCCACCCACCCGCCTGTGCCCCGCGTTGGCACAGGGATGCTGGGGGCTGCCCCAGAGCAAGGGGGCACCCGCAGGGACCCCTCCTCGGAGCCGCAGGCCATGGGCACGTGGTGAAGCAGCCCACGCGATGGGGCAGGGGGGGCTGCGTGGGTCACAGCGGGCTGGGTGGGGGGCGTGGGGGGGTCTCACCCCATGGTGGGACCAGCGAGGGACCCCGTGCCGGGGCGGGGGGCAGCCCACCCAGCAGACCCCGCGGCCTGGGCTCTCCCTGGGCGGCAGCGGGAGCGTTGGCGGGCGCCGGTAACATTTGGGGACGTTCCCATCACCGAGTGCCGCCAACTGCCGCGGCGGCAGGGCCAGAGCCCCCTCTCCAGCACCGCTGTTTGCTTTGCAGCCCCCTCAGCCCCCATTGAGGCTTTTCAGCTCCGGCCCCTTCAAGGGGTTGAAGTAGGTAAAAACCTGAGGAAGAGGCAATTTTCCTCCCTCCCTTTTGAGCCCTGCCTTGTGCCCGAAGGGCCCCCTTGTTTCACGCGTGCCAGTCACCTGGCTGGGCCCCCCAGCCCCTTTCTCTCCCAGCCTCCCCTTTCTTTCTCCTTTCTCTCTTTTGACTTTTCCAGGAGCCCTCGCTCCTCCAAACGAGCTTCAGATTGGATCCAGATTGAGGTCCCTTTGTCTTTCGAGGGTTGTACTAAGCTAATTAAATGTGATCCCAACAAATAAACGCGGATCCCCCCCTTACATTCAGGCCTGCCTTTCAGGCGGCACCGGGCGGCCCCTCGCCCCCCGCCCGCTGCGCGCGGGGTCCCCCCCGCATTGAGCCCCGGCCATTGAAAGCTCTGCCGAGATTTCTTTTGTGCCGGGGGTCTCCGAGCCCTTTTTCCATCAGAAAAGACCCCCAAACAGCAGCTCGGCCTTTGTGAGTTTGCAAGCAAACGCCAAAGAAAAGCCCCCTGAATGCTTTAATAAATGACACGTTCAGCGACTCCGGAGGCGCCTGGCTCCGGCGGCAGCCGCGGGCTTGCGGTGATCCCCCTGCCCCGGTCCCGCAGGGGTGCGGTGATTCCCCCCCCACCTAGGTCCCGCAGGGGTGCGGTGATCCACCCCGCCCCGGCCCCGGCCCCGGCCCCGGCCCCGCAGGTTTGCGGTGATCCCCCCGCACTGGTGCCGCAGGATTTCAGTGATCACCCCGGCCCCGGTGCCGCAGGGCTGCGTTGATGCCCCCCCACCTCGGTCCCGCAGGGGTTGCGGCGATGCCCCCGCCCGGCCCTGGTCCCGCAGGGGTGCGGTGATCCCTCCGCCCCTGTCCCGCAGGGGTTGCGGCGATGCCCCCCTCTCTCCCCCCTCCCTCGGCAGCCCGCGGCGGTGCGGGGCACGCAGCCCAACCCCCCGGCCCGCATCCCGGCCCCCGCTGCTGCCCGTCCCCGCGGCGCTGGGCGGGGGGGCCCGGGGCCGGCGATGGGGTCGCTCCCCCCGCACCGCCCCGGCTGCGGGTACCGGAGCCCGGGCAGGGGCAGGGCCGGGCGGGGCGGCCGGGGCCGCAGAGCTTGCGGACCCCCGGGTCCCTGTGCCCGGAGTTAGCGCCGGAGGATCCAAAACAGAGACACCCCCCCCTCCTCACCCCCCCGGGTCGGGGGCTGCGCTGGGCTCCTCTCCGCTCAGCTGAGAGCTTTTGGGTGACTTGGGGAGGGGGCAGAGCGCGGCCCTGCCCCAGAGCCTGGCTTGCTCCAGACAGATGTTGGGGCAGAGGGGGGATGCTCTTCCCTGCCAGGGACTTTCTTCTGGAGTTCAAACGAGAGGGGAGCTTTCAGTCACCGCCAAAAATGTATTTCTGCCGCGGAACAAGGGCTCCTTTCTGCGCCCGGGGCGGGGAGGGGGGGGGCGGACTCGGCTGCGATCGCGTTTCTGCTGCCGGGGAGGGGAAAAACTCGGGATCTCGGCAGAGCTCCGCTCCCCGAGGGCTCTGCCCCGCGCCCCTCGGCCCGCAGTTCCCCCGCTTCACAGGGAAAAAACAACAAAAAGTCGTGATAACGAAGAAATAATAACACTGATAATCATAACAACAACAATAATAATAACACCAGTTTGGCGGCTGCCGCCCGCGGCGGCTGCTCCAGCCCCGCACACCCCGGCTGCACCGCAAAAACTCTCCGGGCGGCCCCGCACCCCGGCGCGGCCCCACAAGAGTTAAATTTGAAAGCAAATCAAATTCCCATTGGCCACTGTATATTATCTCAGCGGTCTTCATTTGATACCTCTTTAATACAGAAAGGAGCTTTTCAACCCCCTTTTCTCTCTTTTCTCCCCGCCACTCTTTAAGAGCAATAAATGTTCGACTGCAATAACTATAAATCAATCTCCGCTCTGTTCAAATCCTATTCATGCGAAGGGCTGGAAGAGGGGAGAGAGACCCCCCCCTCCCCCCCGCCCCCCAAAAAGCAGCTGCTGGGCTCTAATCTCCTTTCTTGCACTGTCATTCACCCTCATTTTTCCTCCATCACCCCATCCCTGCAATCTTTTCTTGTTTTGCTTTTCTTTTCTCCCTTTGCTGCATTATGATCCCATGTCTCCCCTCATCAGACCCCAACCTTGTCCAGATCCTGACCATCCCCTTGTAGGCTGTGAAAGAAAAGAAGAGTCCATGGATGTCAAATTGGTCTCAAAAAGACCATGAAAGATTGATTTGCTCCACTTTTCTTCTGCCTGACATTATTTCTGAGGGTCCTGAATGGGAAACCAGAAAGTCTGGGACTGGAATAAAGATGTTCTCTCTGTAAGGGGGAGACGGGGGGGAAAAATGCCCATTTACTCCTGGCCCATCAACCCTGCAAAACAGAGCAAAAGAAAAGAGGACTGTGGCTATTCAAAGTCAGACCAATATGTACACCTCCCAACAATATGCCAATATACTGAGGGCTTCTCTATTAACACCCATGAATATTAAAGTGCTCACTAAACGCTCAGAAGGAACTTTGGGAATATACACATGAAAATACAAGCGGCATTGTGCGGGGCTCGGAACAATGGGGCGGCGATAATGGCCCTTCTCTATTAACAGCCATGAATATTAAACTTGTTTCCTCTTAAATGTTAAAAAGGAGGGATAGCTGCGATATTAAAAAAAAAAAAAAAAGAGAGAGAGAAACGCGGCGGGGAGGGGGGGACACACAGCAAAGCGCCTTCTTAGGACCGGGAAGAAGCTTGGGGAAAACTCCGGGGATATTTAAAACCACGCAGAAAAATGGAAGGATTTTATTCCCCCCCCCCCCCCGTTTTCCCCTCAGCCCCGCTCCGAGCCCCCCGCAGCCGGGAGCGGGGCCGCAGCGCAGCCCGCACGGCAGCCGCGGGGGGTTGAAGAGCATCTTCATTTTTATTTTCTCCCAGGATAACCGGAGGGGTGATGCCTTTCCCGGGGGGGGGTGGGGAGGGCAGCAATCCGCGGGGATGGCCCGGCTCGGCGGCCGGAGGGAGCGGGTGTTTGAAGGCTTTCCACCTGATGCGTTACACTTGGCAAAGCTGAAACCTCCACACGCCACGGCGGCTGCTGCAGCCGAAGACCAGAAAAAAAAAAACAAACCCAAAATAAACTTATTTTTACGCTTATTAAAACCCAAACCGAGCCCTGGCAGGTTACAGCCTCCCCTCCCTGGGGCAGCGCTGCCTCTCTCCGGGCAAACACCCGCAGGTTTGGGGTTGATTCCTGACATTTGCGCCTCTTTTGAGCGGGTTAATAGCGATAATTGCACCTGGGCTGTGGCATCGCTCTCGCCCGGCAGCCTCACGCTATCAAACACCCACCCGGGGGCTGGGGTGGGGGGGTCCGGCTGTGCCCGGCTGCTTCTGCGGGCAGGGTGCGTGGCCGGGGGGCTGCCCGGGGGGTGGGAGCGCGGGAGCGGGGCTTTGGGGGCTCGGGGTATTTAGGGGCTCGTCCTTCTCCCCCTCCCTCCCCCCCCCAGCCCTTTACAGCCCCTCGTCCCCATTAAAATCAAAAGAACAAGGCTGAGGAGAGGGCTCTAAGCTCCGACACAGCGGGACTGGGTTTAAATCCAGGAAAGATTAACCCTTGGCTGAGCCGGCAAAGCTGCGGGCCCCGAGGGAGGGGAGCGCTGCATTTGGGGGGACGGCTCCGGTGCCACCTCGCTGGGGGCAGGGGTGGCTGCGGGGCTCGGCGTGGCGTGGCGTGGGCAGGAGTTGCGGGTGCGGAGATGGGGATGCTGCGGCGGCGGAGCCCCGGGGATGCTGCAGCCTCCCGCGGGCTGGGGGTCCGGCCCTGGGGGGGACGTACTTGCCGCTGCGGGGGCGGTGGGGGATCCACACCGGCCCCTTTCACCCGTGGGCACAATTCCCGGCCCTTCCCACCTTCTCCTGGGAAAGGCGATGGGGATGCGGCTTTGGGGACCGGCCGGACTGGAGGTTGCAGCCTAGGTGCAAGTGGGGACCAGCCCAGGGGGCGCGTACCCCCCCGATCTGTACTTGGAGACCCTCCCCGGGATTTGGGGGGCAGCGCCGGCTCCTCCCGGGGCCGCCGGTACCGACATGCGGGGCGGGGGATGCGGGGGGGAGCGGGGAGCCCCGGCGGCTCGGTACCGGCTGGGGGGACCCTGCCCCGTTCCCCCGGGGCCGCGGGGGCCAAACCCCGCCGAGCAGGGGGGGCTGGCGGCGTCGGGGCCGCTTATTTCGTTGTAAAGCTCAGCGGCCCCAAAACGCCGCGTTTCACCCCCAAAACGAGCGCGGGAGCCGGGCGGGGACGGCGACCGTGCGAGGCCGTGCCCGAGGGTGGGCCCCGTCCGTGGGACACCGGCGGGGACATTTTTGCCCGTTTCGTTGCGTAATTTTGTTGCCGTTGCCGGCTGCTGGCCGGGGGCCGGGTTCGCCTTTGCCTGGGGGTTGCGGGGGGCTGAGGCGGTGCGTGTGTGTGCGTGTGTTGTGTGTGTGTGCGTGTGTGCTCGCCGTGTCCCTCCCTCCCTCCAGCCACCCCACCCCCGGGGAGGGGAGGGGAGGCGGAGGGTGGTGATGGGGGGGGGCTCCGACGGCTCGCCTCTCTCCGGCAGCCCCAGTCTCTCCACCAAACGTCAGGGAGGTCATTAATAACCAATTAGGAGGGTCAATGAAGCTCATATATAGGCGGGCGGGAGCCGCCGAGCCGCAGCGGAGCCCGTCCCGCCGCCCGCGCCCCGCCGAGCCCGTCCCGCCCCGCCGCCCCGATGATGGGCTCGGTGCTGCCCGCCGAGGCCCTGGTGCTGAAGCCCGGGCTGAAGCCGCCGGGGCTCTCCCTGGCCGAGGTGATCACCTCCGACATCCTCCACAGCTTCCTCTACGGCCGCTGGAGGAACGTCCTGGGCGAGCAGCTCTTCGAGGAGAAGAGCAGCCCCAAGACCGCCTTCACGGCTGAGGTCCTGGCCCAGTCCTTCTCCGGAGGTGAGTGGCGGCACCGGACCCCCCCTCCCCTCCTTACCCCCCCCTCGGGACCCCCGTACCCCCCGGCCCCGGCGCCCCGCTCTCCCCAGGCGTGTAATAGCAGTTGACTGGGGAAGAAGGGCTTTAAATTCATTTGGTTAACTTGGGCTTGACCTGAGAAAGTTCCCACTTAAACCGCGGGCTGGGGGGGTCGGGGGGGGGGGCCGGGGCCGCCCCGCATTCAGCCGCTCAGGACAATATCTTTTCTCTCGCCCCGGCAATGCCGGGGCGTCCCGGGCTCCCTTTCCCCCCCCCTCTCGGATTTCTGTTCCTCTCTTAATTTACCGTGAAGGCTAATTCCATTTCCATTCACGATATGTCAACCATCTCATCTCCCCATTTTGTAAGAGGAATTCCTGGGCCCTTTTAAACAAGCCCCCGCGCCATTCAGCCACAATGTACCGCTACAGCATTCCGAAAGGACTAATGAATTTAGAATTAGCAATTTCTTTCTAGTTGAGTTTAATGAATGCAGATCACTTTAACAGCATGACAAATTGCTGGATGGGCCGAAATAGACACCATTTAACCCCCTTTCCCAGCCCCGTTCCCTCGCCCAGCCCGGGCTGCTTTTCCCAGGTACCTCCTCGATGCCCCGGCGGGAACCTTGTACTGCTTTGTAGGAGCAAGGCTGGGCGGCTAAAAGGCTCAGAGCCAGGATTTGGGCTGGGGCCGGGGGTGGGTGTCCCCCCTGTCCTCCTCCTCGGGCACCCCAGGGCTCGGTGGGCGGGTGGAGGGTGGCCGGTCCCCGTTCCGAGCCCTCTCCCGCCGCCCGCAGAGGTGCAGAAGCTGTCCAGCCTGGTGCTGCCGTCGGAAGTGATCATCGCCCAGAGCTCCATCCCCGGCGAAGGGCTCGGCATCTTCTCCAAGACCTGGATCAAAGCCGGCACCGAGATGGGACCGTTCACGGGCAGGGTCATCTCGCCGGAGCATGTGGACCTGTGCAAGAACAACAACCTCATGTGGGAGGTAACGACACCCAACCCTCCCGCTTACCCCCAGCCCCGGCTGGCTCGGGGAGAGGCAGGGACAGGGTGCTGGGGCCCACAGGCTTTGTCCCCTGCTTGCGTGCCGTCAGGCACCCGCCCCGTGCCTCAGTTTCCCCCTTCAGGCAAAGATCTGGCTTCTCCCAGGGCAAGTGGGTTTAGGGGACCCTTGGGGTGCAGCCAGCTCTTGGAGGAGCCCCGAAACGCTGCTGCTCGTGTCCCACGCAGTGGACTCACACCCTGCCCTGCCCTTCCCGGTGAAAGCCCCGGCTGGCACCTGCCCGCACCGTGCACAGCGGGCGCAACCAGCACTGCCCCGTCCCAGCCCCGTTACCCTGAGTGAAGCTGTGGGGTCTGGGGGGGTATGAGCTGCTGGGACATCACGTGTTAATGCCCAGCTAGTACAGGGTGTTTTCCTTTTTTTTTTTTTGTTTTGTTTTGTTTCACTGAGTGTCAGACTTGCACTTTTAAATTATTATTATTATGATTTTATGCCTAATAGAAACCTGCCTCACCTTTCCTGCCACCCTGCAAAGTATCTTCCCCCGAGAGCCGAGTCTGGCAGGCACCTTCCCCCTGCTCCCGGGGATGCCCCTGCTCCCACGGGCAGGATGCTGAGCAGCCCCTTTGGGGCTGAGCCGCTGGCAGGGCTCTGCCGAAAAGGGGGATGAGGCAGGGAGATGGGTTGTCCGGGTGGGCATGGGCCGGCGGGGCCAGCCGTGCCCGCCCAGCGGGAGCAGGGCACCCTTCCCCAGCCCCGCTGCGGATGCGCAGTCCGTGAGCAGGAAGGGTTCGGGCAGCTCCCGGCTGCGGCAGGGTCTCAGCCCCGAGGCCGCGCTGGCTTTGAGCTTGTCCCCGGCCGGGGACTTAATCCCGGGGGCAGGAGATGCTCAGTCCGCTGTGGGCAGCATCGCTCCCAACCACTCTCTTCCCCTCCCAGGTCTTCAACGAAGATGGCACGGTGCGGTACTTCATCGATGCCAGCCAGGAGGACCACCGCAGCTGGATGACCTACATCAAATGTGCCCGGAACGAGCAGGAGCAGAACCTGGAGGTGGTCCAGATCGGGAACAGCATCTTCTACAAGGCCATTGAGGTAAGCAGGGCCAGGAGGCAGCTGGGCAAGCCGTGGGAGCGGAGCAGGGTGCTGGGACCCCCCACCTCACAGACCCTTCCTTGTTCTTTAGGCCGTTGCTTGGGCATCTGTGGGAGCACAGGGTGGCTTTGCCATCCCCGGCACCCGGATCCCTTGGGAAAAGCCATCGCAAGGGGTTCAGAGAGCCCATAGGGAACAGCGAGTGGCCTTTCTCCTTTCTGTCCACTTTTGGTGGGCTCATGGGGTGACATGTGCTGAGCAGAGGGACAGCAAACACTGCCCAAGCTTGTTTTGGGGTGTAAAGTGTGAAAAGAGCTGCAGTCCTGGCCCAGACCAGGCTTTGGGCAGGAGTGGGGTTTTGATGCTCTCTTGAAAAATGTGAATTTTGCAGAACCTGCTTCTCTGTAGCAGGGAAAAGCTCGGGGGGTTTCCATGAAACCCAGGTGTCAGACTCTGCACAGCTTTCACCCAGGAGTCACGAGTGGCTCCGGCTGCAAACGGAGTGGGAGAGGAGGCTCCGGGCTGCTGGAGCCAGGCAGGGAGCCGCAGGGCAGGCAGGGTGTGACGCTGGCACGGCTGTGCCTCGCGGTGGGCTGTGGAGAAGGGCTCATCCTGCCCGGCTCATCCATGCACTCCGTACAAAGCGCTGTTGGGTGCTGGCCCGCGGGGAAGCAGGGGCAGGTGCTGGGTCCCTGGGATGTCTCAGGGCGCAGGCTGGAGGTATCCCCACCCTACAGCTCCCTGTGGGAGATGCTGGGACGGATGTTGGTGTCCAGCTCCCGGGCAGCATTGGTGCTATGTGCGTACAGGTCACGCAGTGCCAGTAGTGTGACGGTGGGGACTGGCCCTGCTTGTGCACAGCGTCCCCATAACGCGATGCTGTTGCGGGCGGGGGAAGGTGGGAGCTCAGGGAGGTCTCCCTGTGCAGCTGCTTCGGCTTAGAGTCACGAGAGGGACATCTCCCGCTCCACCCCAGACCGGCACTGTGGGACCATCCCTCTCCAATCTCGGGTCCAGAGTCTCAGATGCTCAGGAGCGTGGGCTCCCATGGCTTCTCACAGCTGGGAGAGGGTCTTAGCTGGGAAAGAGTGCAAGTGCCCACTGTTCCACGGGCAGGGGCAGCTCCCCGGGTCTATCTGGGCTCCTGCGCTGGCTTACAGAGGAGCAGACGCTCGAATGCTCCACGGCACAGGACCATGGCTCAATCCTGCACTGAGCCAGCATCAGGACTGGGCTTGGGACTGCTGCCGCGAGATGGGAAAGGCGAGGGGGTGGGTAAGAAGAGGACAGGTATTTTGTTCCGCTGCGGGAGAGTCCCGTGAACCTCCTCAAGGCTCTGCCGCCTGTCCCTGTGCAGCGCTGCAAGAACCCCGAGCGCTTCGGTGCAGCTCTCCCCACCCTGGACACCCCATCGTAGGCTTCAGCTGCACCCGGATTTAAGACCTGGTATTCTTGTGGGCAGCTGTGCCTGTTGTGAGAGCAGTTTAATTGCTTTTTATCACTGTTCTTAAATTATGCAAAGAAGTAAAATAATTCCAGGTAGTTGTGGCGTAATTCGGAACGCAGCCATGCCTCTCACGCCCTGTGTGTGCACAGACGATGGGGCAGGTGAGCCGACACTTGGGGACGTGTGTGTAGAGGCCCCGTACAGTCACGGTCGATCTGCAGGTTGCTGCCAGGGCTGAAGCAGCCAGTGCCAGAGCAGGATGAGTTTAATCCCCTCAGCACAAGCAGCAAAGCTGAAATATTCACAGTGCTGAACCCTGGGTGATGGGGAGGTGATGGCAGGGATGAAGAGTGCCTGCCGTCACGCGGCAGTGTGCTCCCGGGCACGGCAGTTCTCCTGCTCCTGCTGCCGCCGGGTCAGCACGGGTCCCCCCATGCCGGGAGGAGCAGAAGGGGCCAGGAGTTTCCATGTGAGAGCGCGAGGAAGGGACGCATGGAGGGGGCGAGGAGCTGGGTCACAACTGGGTACAACAGGTTGGGGATCTGTGTCGTTCGTGGGCTCGCCATTCCCGCCCGTGCAGCACGCCTGCAGGCAGTGTGTGCCCAAAACCGATCGCTTGTTCAAACTCACTGGGGTTTGTGCGCCCAAAAAGAAAAGGAAAAGCAAGAGAGCATTTTCTTTCTGTGGTTCTCTCTCTGCTCGTTAATCCCCCAGCACGCAGTCACGGCCACGCAAACGCAGCATCTCGGAGCTGAGCGAGCTCCCCGCTCGTTCCCCACCGCTCCTGCCTTGTCCCCTCCCTTGCCACAAACCCTGGGCCGAGTGAGCAGCACCGGCCCCAGACCAGATGGAACGGCTCAGTCTCGGGCAGGACACGCAAGCACCGACCCAATCTCAGCGGTGCCCTCCCCAGCAGCACATGTCACCTGCCCTGTCCCCCTCTGTCCCTGCGCAGCCTCCTGCCCCATGCCCGCTGCACCCCCTCCCCGGCCGGTACCGTGAGCTGCCCAGCTCCACCGCTCTGCACCCGCCTCTGCTGCACCGTGGCTCCAGCGCATCTCTTAGGATGCCTTTCTCGCCCACCCACCACAAAATCAGATTTATTGGGTGCCTTTTTCACTATTTGCCTTTAATATTTTCACGTGTTTTGCCCGCTCGTGCCGTTCTGTGCTAGTTTGTGTTTCCCGACCTCTTCTTCACCGATTTCAAGTTGCCGCTGCTGGAAAATAAAGTGAGGGCAGCGAGTTTTGGCCTTTAATCTGAAGGCTACGAGATTGCTGGGGGGCAATTTAAATTGCTTAGGAGTGTATGCACATAGGTGCTCACCTGCTGCTGGCATATGTGCTCCAGCTCCACTGAAAGATACATGTGTGTGCACATAGGCAATGTGTTTTATCCCTTTGGTGATATTTTATTCTATTTATTTGTATTAAAAATAACTCCCTTCCTGTTAAGAGAAAATGACACCAAGAAACGGCACCAGTCTGGGGTGTGAAACGATACTGGCTTCCCCTGCCTCTCAAATCCCTGCTCTGCAGCCCCAGTGAGGTCTTTATGCAGACAAACACTTCAACATAGGAAGTTAAATTCCCATTACTTTCAGGTGCTTAAAATTAGGCACATTTTCAGTGCTTGGGTGATCTGACTTATGATCTGTGTTTTGTGAGGATGATGCTTTTCTAGGACTACTGTGTATGGAAAGCCGTCCCCTGAAATGGGGGACGTTCCCATTTCTAAATTAGGTTCTTAACATTAGGGATCTGCAAGGGAAAAATACGTGTATTTTTTTATGAAGCGAGGTTGTTATTAGTGTTGCCTGAAGCAGCTGCTCCGGTGTGAGAGCATCCATCTTCCCAGCCACAGCTGCTGCGCACGGGGAGGCTGGAATGGCATTTCCCGGCTGCTCGCTCCGGCTGCCCCGGCAGCGGAGGAGCATAACGGGAACAACAGGGAAAGGAGAAGAGCGTTCGTCTCTGGGGAACAGGAGCGTGGGTGGTGCAAAGCCTTTCCCTGGGCTTATGGGTCTCCTTGAGCTGCTGCAGGCAGTGGGGCTTTGGTCTGGGACATAGGCATCCACGGTCTCCACAGCAGCCCCGGAGCTCTCCTCCGACCGCCGGGCTGAGGAGCCCTTCACTGGCCCATCTGCGTTTCCACCCACTAAAACCAGCCCCAGCGGGGTTGGGTGGGAGATGCTGCCCGTGCTCTACAGTGGAGGGTGCCGCCGGCTCCGTCCGGAGCTGAAACACTCTGCAGGAGCATGGAGCCGGGGCTGCATGACACAGCTCCCTGCTTTGCTGTGTCATTTGCACCTCACTGCAATTCGTGGGTCCACAAATGGCTTGTTTGTCCTTGTGTCTGTCCTCGTCTCCCCAAGGTGCAGGGACCTCTGGGTCCTTCCCTCCAGAGACCCCAGCTCCATCTGTGTGCCCTGTAGTTGCTTATTTGCCTGTCACTTTGCTTGCGGCCCAGCCTGGGGAAGACCCCGGTGCAGGTTTGTGCCGGTGCTGGATGGTGCTGAGCCGTGCCCCCGTCTCCAGCCCTGCAGCCTGGGCTGTGCCGTGCCTGCCTGGGGGGTGCTGGGACCCCCGGCAGGTCCCAGAGGGCAGCAGGGTCTGGCAGGAGATGGGGTATGGCCAGCGTTGGTCTGAAGCGACCAGCTGAGGATGCATGGGGAGCCGCTCACCGTCCCCTCCTGACACCCCTGTCTGTATCTCTCTTTTTAGATGATTCCTCCGGACCAAGAGCTGCTGGTCTGGTACGGGAACTCCCATAACACCTTCCTGGGCATCCCAGGTGTGCCGGGGCTGGAAGAGGAGCAGAAGAAGAACAAACATGGTAGGTAACAGCGGAAACAGCCATGGGTGCAGCATCCCTGCCTGTTCTCTATTCACCCCGTCCCCAGCTCTGAGGCCATGGGGTAGGCACAGGGCAAGGGACACCCCAGGGAAAATGCCAGATCCCCCAGCTCTCTGGGGACAAACACAGGGACTACGAGA
This sequence comes from Opisthocomus hoazin, assembly GCF_030867145.1. Taxonomy (NCBI): domain Eukaryota; kingdom Metazoa; phylum Chordata; class Aves; order Opisthocomiformes; family Opisthocomidae; genus Opisthocomus; species Opisthocomus hoazin. The sequence continues at coordinate 12,560,089 of NC_134432.1, forward strand.
CAGATCCACACAGCTTGAGCAGGTCCCCAGTAATTCGGTGGGGTTGCCTCCGGGCTGGTTTGCCCACGGCTGTTGCTGGTGTGGTGGCCAGACCCAGGGAGGAGCAGGGCAGAGGTGTGAAGCAGCCCCAACGCCCTGCAAAATGCCGGTGTGCCTGCTCTGTGTTTAACAGATGTTTCCCCAAATCACCATCGCAGGAGGCTTTTCTCTCTCTGGGCTTTTGCTCTCTGCTTGTCGTGGTGGTTCCCCGAGGTGCTCCTCTGCGGGCAGGCAGCAGAGCTGTTGGGCACTTTTGGGGGATGCTGTGCTCAGAGTCCGAGCCCATCTGTGCTCCCCAGCCCCGCTCCGAGAGAGCCGGGTCGGACCCCAGTGGAGCAGGGGGAGAAGTGTGGCTGCGGGCTGGGGGTTCCTGCGTTCACCCCCTCCAGCTCTGCTCGCAGCCCAGGGAGGGGAAAAGCACTTTTTGCGCCCGTCTATAGGGAAGACAGGTCGGCTTGAGTGCTCTCCCTCACCCGAATCTGAGCCCGTTCCCAGCTCTGGCCCTATCCCAAAGCCCCGAGTGCCAGCCTGCGGCCCCGCTCTGCCCCGGAGGGGCTGTCCCTGCTGGTGGGCACCCGGCAAGGGGGCACGGGGCGGATATTTAGGCTTGGGGGCTCAGAGAGGGGGTGAGCTGCTGTGCTGTACGGCAGCTTCTGACCATGCCCTGTTGTCCCCAGAGGATTTCCACGCCGTGGAGACGGGCGCCAGCACGACGGGGCGCATGCGCTGCGTCATCTGCCACCGCGGCTTCAACTCCCGCAGCAACCTGCGCTCCCACATGCGCATCCACACCCTGGACAAGCCCTTCGTGTGCCGCTTCTGCAACCGCCGCTTCAGCCAGTCCTCCACCCTCCGCAACCACGTCCGCTTGCACACCGGCGAGCGTCCCTACAAGTGCCAGGTTTGCCAAAGTGCCTACTCCCAGCTCGCCGGGCTGCGGGCGCATCAGAAAAGCGCTCGCCATCGGCCCCCCAACGCCTCCCTGCAGGCTCACTCGCCGGCCCTGCCCGTGCCCCATCCCGCCTCGCTGGCCCATCACATCCCCACCATGGTGCTGTGAAGCCCCGGCGCGGCAGCGGGTTTTCGGACAGCAAAGACTGGCGCTGAGACACGCAGTGAGCTGGGGGGTGCTGGCCCCCAGCAGAGCTGGGGGGCAGAGGCAGCGCTGCTTTGTGTGTTCAAGGCGGGGGTGATGGTTTATTTTCGGAGCGTTGCCGTTTGCAGGGGGTTTGGTGGGCTGTTCGGTGAGCGAGGGGACCCCTCCCCAGCTCTGCAAGCTGCTGGTGCAGCCGCATCGCGTGGGATCCTCCCCGGGGAGATGCAGTGAAGGGTGGGCTGCTGGTCCCTGGGGTTGGCCAGGGGAGAGGGGCGAAAGGGACACAGCGGGACCTCCTGCTTGGATCTCCCGCTGCATGGGGGGAGGGCTGGGGCAACCTAAAACCTGCGCCTGGATGAGGCACACCTGGGTTTTACAGATAATTTGGTGGAAGAAAAATGTCTCTGCTCCAGCGAGCATCCAGCAGACGTGTGCCCGTTGAAGGGCTGGCACAGCCCTGCTGCAGCCACCCGGCTCATGCCTCCTGGTCCCAGGGGCAGCTTTGGCCCTGCTGGCTCTTCCCAAGGGACGTCTACCTCCTTGGGAGCCCTGATTTAGCAAACGGTCGGGTTTTACCCCCCTAAATCCCCTTGCCTGCCCTCCTCCAGCCCGAGCCATGCCCTGGGCTTTGCCCGACACCTCCGAGCGATGCCAGGGCAGAGGGACAGGTGACGTGCCACGGGGACACCCCAGCACAGCGTGCCCACTGGAAATGCCCATCCACAGACAGGTTTTGCGGGAGACCCTGCGCTCTGCGGGGCTGTGCCAGCTCCGGCCCCGGGACCATCGCTCCCCGTTGCTCCCCACCGCTGCCCGCAGCCGGAAGGGAACATTTGGGCTGCTGATGCTGCTCCCCTCTGGGGACAGACAGACCTGTCCCTGGGCCAGCTCTGGCCCCAAGGACAGCTCTAAGCGCCCTCTGGAGTCCTGCCACACGCGAGAGCAGGGCTGTGTATCATAACGCTTAAAAGAAGGTATTCTAATATTAATTATAAATCTAAGATGTATAAAGTTCTCACAAACTGTGTTTTACTTCCAGAAAAAAACAAACTGTCACTTTAACTTTGTAAATATTTATGTAAACGCTATTTACAAAACTTTGATATTATATATTATTTGATTGTATATGTACACAGTGTAAATACATTTGTACCTCTCTCTTGTATTCTAAATAAAAATTACTGGGAACATTTATCATTTAGAAGATGGACAGTATGGAGAGCTTTGTTTTGCTCGGTGCCGGGGGAAGGACGCGGCGGTTGGGACGGGTGAATGCACAGACCAGCACGAGGTGCGTAAGGAGACGTAGCATCGTCTGCTGGACCAAGCCGTGCAGGTGGGAGGAGGAAAGCTCAGCTCTGGGAAAACCAAGCCCTTTTGCAGGTCTGAAAGTGTCGGGGCGAGGGCAGGAGCGGGTGGTGGGATTCGGTCTGGTACCTCCCTGTCTCCACGCGTACGGTCTCTGCTTGAAGCAACCCACGAAACAGCGGCCGTATTTCGGCTCGGACGGGCTGCGGGTGCCAGGCATGCCTGACAGAACAACACTTGATGCTGGTCCGGAGGAAGCAAAGTGCTCACTGAAGGTCATTGCCGGCTTCTTTTTCCTTGGTATTTTCCCAGCGGCTCCACGAGCCTACCCGCTGTTGGAATTAAATGAATAAAACTTCCACACAAACATATTATTTACCCCCTGCCCACCCAGCTGCCTTCAGCCTCCCCGTCCTTCGCGGGTGGAGCTCCAGGGCTCTGCCTTCCCCATGGGCGCAGGGTCAGAGGGTCAGCTGTGATTCTATGGCCTCCAGAACAGGGGGGACACCTCGGGTGTGGCCCGGGGTGCCGCTTCCCTCGGCGCAGACGCGCCCCCGGCCCCCAGCGCTGCCCTCCGGCCGGGGCCAGTCCCCCGAGGAGCCCCGAGCTGGGGGTGCAGGGAGAGGCCCGCAGGCCCGGGGCTCCCAGGGAGCGAGGCCCGGCTGTGGGGCGGCCCACTCGGGTAGGGCTGAGGCACCTCGCCCGCACTAAACATGGCCCCTCTCTCCCTTTGGATCTCAACGCAGTGAAGCTCACGACGCCCTTTCCTGCCAGGAACCAAAATGGCCGCCCAGCACCCTCAGCGCCTTCCCAGCACCGCCGCCCTCACTCAAGATGGCGGCGCCCGCGGCTTCGGGCGGGCTCTCGCCAGCAGTCAACATGGCGGGCGGAAGGCGGGTGCGGACGGGGCGGTGGGCGGTGCGCCGCCCGCACTCAAGATGGCGGCCGTCAGCATGCGGCTGCCGGTGCCCCGTAAGGCGGTGGGGCTGAGCGGGCCCCGGGGCGGCGACAAGCACCTGGTGGCGCCGGGGGACACGATCACCACGGACATGGGCTACATGAGGTGGGGGCGGCGGGGAGGCGGGGGGCGAGGGCTGCGGGCCGGCCGGCCGGCGCCGGGCTCTCCTCAGGCGGCCGCTCCCTCCGCAGGGGCCACGGCACCTACGTGGAGGAGGAGAAGCTGATCGCCTCGGTGGCCGGCGCCGTGGAGAGGGTGAACAAGCTGGTGTGCGTCAGGCCGCTGAAGTCCAGGTGAGGGGGGCCGGGGAGGGCTGGGGGGGCCCGGGCGGGCCGGGGGTTTGACGGGAGCTCTCTGTGTCCCCTGCCCAGGTACAACGGCGAGGTCGGCGACGTGGTGGTCGGGCGGATCACGGAGGTACGGCCGGCGCGGCGCGGGGCAGGAGGGCGGCCGGCTGGCAGGCCGCGGGCTGGCGGGGCCCGGCCCGGGGAGCTGCTGTCCCAGAAAGCACCGTTGTGTCACAGGACCACAGCATGGTGGGGGTTGGAAGGGACCTCTGTGGGTCACCCAGCCCAACCCCCTGCCCAAGCAGGGTCACCCAGAGCAGGCTGCACAGCACCGCGTCCAGGCGGGGCTTGCATATCTCCAGAGAAGGAGACTCCACAGCCCCTCTGGGCAGCCTGGGCCAGGGCTCCGTCACCCTCAGAGGGAAGAAGTTCTTCCTCATGTTCAGCTGGAACTTCCTCTGCTTCAGTTTGTGCCCGTTGCCCCTTGTCCTGTCGCTGGGCACCACTGAACAGAATCTGGCCCCATCCTTCTGACACCCACCCTGCAGATATTGATTGGCATTTCTAAGGTCCCCTCTCAGCCTTCTCTTCTCCAGGCTGAACAAGCCCAGCTCCCTCAGCCTCTCCTCACAGGAGAGATGCTCCAGTCCCCTCCTCATCCTTGTAGCCCTCCACTGGACTCTCTCTAGCAGCTCCTCATCTTTCTTGAACTGGGGAGCCCAGCACTGGACACAGTACTGCGGATGGGGCTTCACCAGGGCAGTGTAGAGGGGAAGGAGAACCTCCCTCAACCTGCTGGCCACACTCTTCTTCATGCATCCCAGGATCCCATTGGCCTTCTTGGCAACAAGGGCACACTGCTGGCTTATGGTCAACCTGTTGTCCACCAGGACACCCAGGTCCCTCTCCACAGAGCTGCTCTCCAGCAGGTCAGCCCCAGCCTGTACTGGTGCATGGGGTTGTTCCTCCCCAGGTGCAGGACTCTGCACTTGCCCATGATGAACTTCATCAGGTTCCTCTGCACCCAACTCTCCAGCCTGTCCAGGTGTTGCTGAATGGCAGCACAGCTTTCCAGCTCCTCCCAGTTTTGTGTCATCAGCAAACTTGCTGAGGGTACACTCTGAGGCACTGTTAGCACCTGGGTTTTACACGGGGGGATGCTGGAAGCAGGACCTCCTGCTCCTCTGAAAGCGTGCTGGTCAATTTTTGAGCATGTATCAACAGATTTTATTTTTCTTTTCTCCAGGTTCAGCAGAAGCGATGGAAAGTGGAAACAAATTCCAGGCTCGATTCAGTCCTGTTGCTGTCATCTATAAATTTACCTGGTGGGGAACTGGTGAGTGTAGTTCATGCAGAGCAGTGCCAGAGCTCTGCCTTGTGTGTCCGCGGCAGAAGCTGAGGCACGGCGAAGCTCTGGAGCCCTTCCCGCAGTTAGCGCAAGGGTAGTGTTGGGCTTTGTGGCTGGGTCCGTAGTGCTCCGATATCTTTAACTCTCAGCGTTCCTTGGACACAAACGCATCAGTGATCTAAAAGTGTGCTGCTCCGCTTGATTTTCCTTTGGTGACCGGAGTGTGTTTTGTGTGGCATCCCAAGGTCCCCCCGCAACGCAGGCATTAACTGATGTTTTCTCATTCTGAGCTAAGCGGAGCTTTTCTTGCATCGTGCATTTCAGAGAAGGAGATCGGTAGAAGATGAGCTTGCGATGAGGGACTATCTGCAGGAAGGGGACCTCATCAGTGTATCCTTCCACTGCGTGCACGCGGACAGAAGAGCCGGGGTGCGGGGACAACGGCCAGACCTCGGCTAGCCTGGCCGGTAGCGAGAGCTCTCGGCCGCGGCTGTTGGCACCGGGCAGTGGTAGGGACCTTGTTTCCTTAAGTGGCACTGACAGGCGGAGGTGCAGTCTGTGTTTTCTGATGGGGCTGCATCGCTGCACACCCGGAGTCTGAAATACGGGAAGGTGAGTTGTTCAGAAGCACTCGGTCTTGGCCTAGTTCTGCTCTGGTTGACTTGTATAGTGCCTTTTGGAGGGGCTTTGAAGAAAAAAGGTCTGGAGTAGAGCGTGATGTTGTTACAACCTGTTCCTGCAGGTTAGGAGGAATCTTAGCCCCTATGTGGGAGCACCGAGCAGTTTCCCCAAAGCAGAGGGAGTGCCCTTGAGTTGCCCTTTGAGCTGCTGCTCTCCCTGTCCACGGGTACGGCCTGTGGCTCCTGTTTTCCCCGCTAGCCGCTTGGGAATTAAACCCTGGGGAGAAAAATCTTCTGACTCCAAGTTCATCACTCCTCTTCTGCAGACCATTGCCCCTGTGACTTGTTTCTCCCTCCAGGGCTCTATTTTAGGCTTTACGCAATTGGCATTTATCTCTGGTTTGGTGCATTGAAATAAGCCAAGGGGCCACTGGAGCGTGGGCTGCAGTTTGGGATTACCAGACCGAGGGTATTAGCACTTAAAAGATGAAAGCGAAGTGTGCTTATTGCACAAAGGGTGAAGGACAGCGACTGGATTAAGAGGGAAAGTGTTTTGCTAAATTGGGCCTCTCACTTCCCGTTTTTCTGCAGGGATGGTTGATGCGTAGTTACGATCAAGATATTATTAACATTTGTGCTAAGCACTTCAAGTATTCTTCATCTTCAAAGGACTGCGCAGGCATTAGTTAATCCTCCCAGCACTCCCAGAGACAGGCAGGTTTTATATTCACTGTTTCACAGGAAAAGGTGTTAAAATTGACTGGTTCCTAGACCAGGAGTGGAGTGCGTGTCCGTGACTCGATGCTGTCTATGGTGGCTTACGTCTCTCATGCTGAGTCTTATGGTCTCCTCTTCAGCTTGGCCAGGGTGTGCTCGTTCAGGTCTCGCCTTCCCTTGTGAAACGCCAGAAGACTCATTTCCACGACTTGACCTGTGGTGCATCTGTGATCCTCAGCAACAATGGCTTCATCTGGATCTACCCAACTCCAGGGCAGAAGGATGAAGAGTCAGGGGGCTTTACCACAGACTTAGAGGTGAGGGTTCAGGGAAGGTGAACCTTCTCCTACCAATGATGTTTTGTTAGTCTGACATAGAGGCACGTGAATAACCTGAGACTTTCTTGGCAAAGCTTTTTTACAGCAGGCTTGCATTATTTCCCTGTATTTTCATCTCTTTTCTTCTGTCCTGCATCAGCCAGTTCCCTTGTCTGACCGGGAGGTGATCTCACGGCTCCGAAACTGCATTGTGGCTCTCGTTACGCATATGTTGATGCTCTTTGACACCAGCATCCTGTATTGCTATGAAGCGTCCCTTCCTCATCAGGTACAGAAACCAGTGTTGTTTATTCCAGGCTGTGGGGAGGGTATGGAAAGGCCGCATCGGTTGCTGCTGAAGTCAGTAAGGTAGGTGGTAGGGCTTCCTTTCGGCTTTCCAAAGCACCCTGTAGTAAGTGACAATATGAACTTCCCCCCTTCTGCATAACATAAATTGCCTTGCACATTTTCAGGGATAGTTTGAAGGGTTCTGCCTCTGGCAAAGCCCCAGCTGTTCCTACAGAGAGAGAAATAGTTCCATTTTGTGATAGAGGTGCGTCCCTTGCTGGGATTACGGACCCTCTGTGACCCCGGTGAAAACGGTGTTAAATTTGGGATTGTGTGAGGGTACGGTGCACGTTAAGAACAAATGAAAAAGCAAGTCTCATGTATTGTACGACGACCGGTCTTCTGTTTGTACCCACGTGCTGCACTGCTGGAAGGCTCCCTCGATTTGACCTCTTGCTGTAGAGCTTGTCTGTGATCTCTGCCGTAACAGTCACTGGTGATTCTCTTCTCAAAGGGATAAGATCTGCATTGTCTTCTGCTTTCATTCACAGTGGCAGCCTGCTCAGCTAGATGGGATGTTCTTTTGAACTATACTTCTGTTTAAGTCATCTCTCCCTTTCCCAAAGCCTGGTGTGTGTCCTTCAGGAGACATTAGGAGTTGTCAGTAGCATCTTCTTTGATTTCTTGTGGTCTCTGTCAAAGCTGACTTTGATGTGGAGCCTCTGCCACGATAGTCTTGTTTGACCACAGCCCTCTAAACTCACTTGCTGCTGTGCCAGGGACCCTTGTCCCCACAGAGTATGCAATAGTAGTGGTTGCTTTTTGGTGCCAATGTTACTTTTCTTTCCACTCCAGATCAAGGACATTCTCAAACCAGAGGTGATGGAGGAGATCGTTTTGGAAACGCAACAGAGGCTGCTGGATCTGGAGGGATAGGGCACATGGCCAGAAGCAGCCATTTGAAGTCCCAGCATGGCAGCTTTTGATTTTCAGTATTTTTTTTTTCCAGTGTTCTAGTCCCCAGCATTCATTCCACACTTCAGAAACCACCGAAATTCCTCATTTTAACTCCTAGGATACCTCCTGAGCCCTTTTAGTACAGTAGTACTAAATAGTACTTAAGTACAATAGCCTTTTGGTGCAGCAGCCTGAAAAATTGATGTCTGACCTTTATGAAGACGCAGATGCAACTGGGACATATCTCATAGCACTTGTTGCTGTGTCTAGTGCCCCTGAAGTTTGTGCAGACATTGAATGACAGAGAGGAAGGGTTGTGTTCTGTGATGTTTCTCTCTCCCCAAAGGCTTTCTAAATGGTTTTGATTTTCCTTTACTGTGATACAGGTCTGCCAGTCTGTCCTCTGACTGAGAGCTCTTGTTTTCAAGACTGCAGATCACAGGTACAAGTCTTCAGAGGCCAGGAGTATCCACACCCTTGCTAACCACATTTTGGGTCTGGCTGTTCATGGCTTCTGTGTCTCAAGGGTATGAGATTGGATGTGGCTGTCCATGTGAGCCAGGAGCCATGGGTGAGCTGTGTCTTAGTCTGTGCGCATCCTGCTGGTTCCTTTTTTATGCCTGATATGGTGAGCTTCTCCTCTGAGGAGGCTCTGGTATTGTTTTCTATTAAATATTTTACATTTCAATAAATTTTTTGAAACAAATCAGTCATTTGGGAGTGTGTACTTTAGCTTGTCTTTCTCCAGAATGAGTTGTGTCTAGCTTGAGAGCGATGGTTGGCTCAAGTTTCCTTGTGCCAGGACACTCGGAGTGGTTGCAATGTCCTGTTAATCTCCGGAGTTCAGCTGTTGCTCCCTACCCCAGTCAAGCAGGACTTGACCTTCCTCTTCAGCAGATCTTCTGTGCAGAGTTCCCCTGTAAGCAGGTTGCCTGGCATTGTTCACAGTGGCTCTCTCAACACTGCTTCCCTGCAGGATCCCATGGAGAGGTGAGTCATGCAGCAGCTGTGTCTGGGGGATGACAAGGAGCCCAATATGACACTGGTGAAGGTCCTCAGGCCACTGGTTAGAGGTGGGCATGCTGAGCCAGACGCTGGCAGTCGGTCACTTGCCTTCTCTGTAGAGAATGAACGTGATGCTTTCCTTAGAACATCCTCTCAGATCTCTGGTGCCATATTAGAGCTTTTGTATTACATACACGTTGTGTTTATATATTGTATTTGTATTAGAGCTGCTTGCACCACAGTGCTGGAATTCTTAGAAAGGATGAAAAAGCAAAATGTCTGCCCTAATTGTCCCTGAATCTAATTCTAACGTTGCAAATTCTCATGCTTGCCCCAGGCAAAAGGAAGAACTCTTTGCTCAGTCTTTTCCTAGGAACTAGAAATCCCCTTCGTTGCTTCTCATCTCATCCAGAGTGCTCTGCCTGCGCTCCAGAGTTAGCACTAGGTGGCAGCTTCAGATCGCGTTTGCAGTATTTACTTTCCCCAGCAGCTCTGCCTCCCTGCCCTGCCGAATAGCAAGGGCTGGATGTCTGCCACCAGCGCTGCTACCTAAATACTACAGCATTATGGAGCTCAGTGGCTGAGGACAAGCAAGGACATGGGTAATCCATTCTGCTGCTGCACAACTCAAGCTTCTGCCCGTGCTGCCTCTGTAAAATAGTACTTAACTTCTTGGAGACACCGGTGGAATGCTCCACACAAGACCTGGGCGTTGTTATTTTTATGAGGATCGCCTAGTAAGTGTTGCAACAATTGCATCCTCAAGATGACTTGGGAAATTTGAAAACTAAAGCTTGGTGAAGATGCTTTCAGGTCTGTGCATGAGACGGGTAGCAGCATTATTCACATCTGCGTGGACAGGAACAGTGCAAAAAGGCTAAAAGCTTTAGCAGCCTCTGCATCTTTTAACTAGACAAATAGCTTTTTTTTTTTTTTTTTTTTTCCCCTACCCAACTGCTGTAGTTTAGCAGCTGTTTATCTTATTACCATACAAGGAGATTCAGGGATTTCTGCTGTGAGGCTTCTAGGTATAAGCAGATAGGGGATATACAAGCAATGAGATAAAAGTATCTGATGCTCCCTTTTTTTTAAGCATTTTTGAAGGCTGGTGGAGAGGTCTGTAGCTAATCCAGTAGATCCCTTTGCATCTCTACCACTTAAACAACTCTGAGTTAGTTAAGGGGCAAAGGGGTGAAGAGACTGTACTTCCATACTACTTAGAGAGATTTGGTACCTGCAAATGGTTCTGCTGAACTGGTACACAAATGCAAAACACTTCTGTCCTCAAGCAAGCTCTCTGCAGTCATCTAATGGGCCAGAAAGGTGCTGGGGGGGTTATGAGGCTCTTGAAAGTGCTGTTGGTAATGTGGTGGAAACGTGCTGAGGAGCTGTGCTCTGGAGGGGGTTAATTTAGATGGATCATGCTCATGGGCACCAGGTATGAGCTGTCAGACCTGCAAGGTGAGACATTGCCAGCTTCTCGTGACACAGATCTTAGGAGCAGGGTGCTGGTGTCTCTGCAGCAGGCTGTGTGGGCTGCGTAGCTGAATTGTTAATATTTTTTTTTTCCCTTTTCCTCTCTCCTCCTTTTTTTTTGTCTTGTTCTTTTTTTCCCTCTACATAGCAGTCTTCAAAACTATGGTCTGTTTCCAGGCTTCTTATGCTAGCGTTCTTTCCCCATCGTGAACCTTTTTTGGTTATTTGTGCTCAATAAATGAGTATACAACCTGAAAAGCAATGAGCTCAAGATCTGGACTGCTTCAGCTCTGAGGTTTCTAATTCTTCCTGCTGGCTGCAGCATTCCTGACATTTTGGTCTTGGGGATGTACTAAATAGGGGAGCGTATGTGATTCATCCAGTTCCCATGCCCCCGTGTACCTGTCACTTTTGTTTCTCAGCCTGAGAACAAGAGCACCAGCCGGTAAGGTTTGGTTATGGAGCTTTTCTGATGTTGGGGGGATCTGAAGGTCCCAGTATTTTCCTCCCTGGCCGCGGGGGGTCATTGCTGTTCTTTGCGAATTCAGCCAGCACTGCGCCAAGCCCCGACCTAAATTCTGTAACAAGGCTTCAACGAGGGCATCGCTGGCAGATCCTGCAACCCCATCGAGCACAGCTTTGCAAGCCAGCGGGTGACAAGAGATGAGAGCGACAAACTTGGGTGGGGAGGGAGAAACTTCCTGAGCAGTTTCAAAGGTGTCTGAGAAAGGTACCAGGCCAGCTGCCATTCACTGTTGATTTGGCTGAATCCCTGTGACTTTTCACTCTCTTGACGAATGTCGAGGGCCACCAGTGCTCATCCATCTCAAAAGCAACTGGCTGTGCTGCTGGGGCTCACGGTTCCCATGTGGAGAGGCTTCAAGTATCGCTGTTCGGTTATGACCCTCCACATGGCAAATGAATTTTCCTCGGTGCCTGGCAGAGATGAGTGAGGAGTCAGACAGGGTCTGGGGGAGGCTCTGCCATCTCGGGGAGGTGGGAGAGCCGGGGCCCCTTTTTCCGTAGGCAGGTCTGCACAGGAGGGTGGGCAGGCTATATAGAAAAATGCCTTTGAAACGGGAAGTGCTCAAGATGTAAAGGAGGACTCCAGCAAAAGTAGTGTCCTCTTGAATTCTTGAAATGAACTGTGGGATTTTTCTCTCTTGAATTCTTGAAATAGTCTGTGGGATTTTGCTAGGCAACTTCTAAGCAGGAAGGGTGAAAAGGAAGAAACTATGGCTTCTCTGGTTTAAGAACAAAACCGTAGTTGAAAGCGGGGTGGGAAAAACCGAAGAAGTGTTCATTTTTATATGGGGAACTAAAATGCCCATGCAGGCATTAAAATAGCTTGGACCAGTCCCATTTCTTTGGTGACCAGCATCTGATGGTGTGGAGCCTGTTTGTAAACCAGCTGTAGCACCTGCCTGTGCTGCTTGTTCCAGGGTTAATACATGGCACAGACATGCTTGAAAGTGGAACTGGTAACTGGTGCCTTGCTGGTGAGCGCTGCCTGCACAAACAAGAACATAAAAATCACTCGTCTGTAGAAATAATTTTCCTGTTTCTTGGTGGCAGTGTTTGATTCATGTACTAATACGAAGAATGGCAACCCCTCCCTTTACTCCCAGCAGTAACCACTGGGATTTTAAATTTGTGCTAATGGGTTGTTAATCCAATTACTGCTGCTGATTACATTACTTCTGTATCATCCGCATGCAGTTTTGCTGTTCAATTGAGGTGAACGGTATAAATACAAAGCTTTGAGCAGACCCTAGAAGATACTGAAACCCCACTGACATTATAGGCAGTCTTGAAATGGTTGTCTCGGGTTCCTGAGGACCGCTAATTAATATGCTAAGGTTTAGTATTTGGTAAAGAGGTTGAAGCTTTAAGATACTGTTATGGAGGAAGTGGAGGAAATGTCACTGCAGTTGCTGGGTGTAACAACACAGATTTAACTGAAGGTAACCAGAAAAAGAACTGACATTTCTTTTATGAAAGATGAGATGTACACAGGCCAGGCTCGATTGAAACAGTCTGTAGATTTTTTTTAATTTATTCTGCACTCATACAGTCTTTCTGTGTCTGTCTTCTTTAATAATTTCTGAACCCACTGGGCAACTGCAAGTTTGTTAACATGGGACAATCGTGTTCACAAAAACTGGCAGCAGGGTAGGGGACAGAAGATCTAATACCCTTCAGGACGGAAAAGAGCGCAGGTATCTTGCTGTGATATTTGGGAGGGATCAGCTGGCCCATCTGCCTGTGTATCACCCCAGATTAACTACAGCACTACCTCGGGAAATGGGAACTGCTTTTGGAGCAACTGCTGAGTGGAAAGAGGTTGGGGACTGCTGGCAAAGAACCTGCCCCACTTTGCTGCTTATGATTGCAAAGCATCAGAAGGAATACCTGACTGTTGACCAGAAGGATAAATTCACCTAGTCTGTTAAATAAGAAGTAGATGTCAGGTGAGGCAGGGAGAAGCGTATATACAGCCTGTATTGTTCAGAACACAAGTCCTGTTCATTCGCAATTATCTTTGCATATTTTGGTCAAGGTCTTCTGAGTGTCACCGACCTGTGGTAGGCTTCTGGGGTTTGCTGTGCTTCAGCCTGGCCGTGGTAGGAGAGATGATCCAGGATGCTCTGGTCAGACCCAGAAGGGAGTAACTTTTTCAGTAAAGGATGGTTGGTGTTGGTTTTTGTAACAAACTTCTCTCAGGCTGCTCGGCCTGTGTTGATGGACAGCTTTGTTTCTTCAGTTTCCTGCAATCTGTGGGAGCTTAGCAGGGGATTAGATCACCGCGGTGAGAAGCTGATCTCCATTACTGAGATAAACCTGGAGAATTTCTGCTGAGTTCAAGAGATGTGACCCTGGATTTGTCTCGGCATAATACCAGAATTTCTCTCTCCTGTGTGTGTGTAGCACAGACAACCTCAGTACCTGCACTTGGAGTCATTGATGGAGAAACGCACTAGGAATGGTTTGGCATCAGTCTCCTGGCTAAGAATTAGTGGTGCAGGAGCAGACTGGCACAGCAGAGGTGGAGGATCCCGTAGGGCCATATGAGGTGCTACATTTCAGATGCTGCTCTTGGAAGATGAAAAATGCACGTCTGCCAGGGACCTTGAATGTGGCGTAGGAGACATGGAGTATGTTTGGATTTGTCACAAGGGAGGAGTCGGTATAAACAAGCCGCTCGACGTCCAGATGGTTACCCTGAGCAGGAGACTACTGCACAAAATTGCATTTGTGTGTTCTCCCGTTGTTGAGTGGGAGCAACCACAGACCTTTGACCAAAACACCCTGACCTCAAGCTGCTGCCTCAACCTTCTTCTATTCCCAAGGCGAACTGGAGAACATACGAGAAACTGAATATCTTCAGCGTCACCATCTGTGCTGTTTAGCTCAGGCTGAAGAATCTGGGGGTTTAACTTTGTCTTTGTACCAAATGGTGCACGAAAGCAGATTAATAAAATATTTGTTTTATTGTCACATTCATTGGCCTATACAGCTGTTTTTGGTATGAAGTTCTGCATATGTTCTGACAGCATTAATAAGGAGGTCCTTTGTGCAAGCCCCATGACTGATCCCTGGCTGTGAAAAGCTGATGGTTGTGCACACGCCGGACCCAGTAAGGATCTCTTCTTCCCTGTCCATCTCTGCAAGAGATCCAGGGCGCGGGGCTGGCCAGGAGCCTTGGGACCTGTGCGCAGGAGGGGGTCTCTAGCTGGCTTGAGGGCCAACGAGCTCTCGTCGTTCGATCTAAGGGAAAACAACTTGGGTGGCCCTTGCACAGGGGTAAGGGATTTGCATGACCTTTCTGGCTCCTCGGCTAGCGTTTGCTAGCGATGTTCCACTAGCAAATTTCCCTTCCACCTGTCACTTCCACCATCTTCCCCTTCATCCCACTCCCCTCATGGCTCCCCTTCAGTTTCCCTCATCCTCCCGTACGTGCCCTCTCCATCCACCTCATCTTCCCCCTCAGACCCCTTCACGGCACCGCCATTTCCCTCATGACTTCAAGACACCCCCGTGCCCTCCAGCGCCCTGCTCCCTCATCCTCCCACCGCTCCCCTCACCCTCTCCTTCACCCCCCACTCCTCTCACGGTCCCCCCGATCCCGCTCGGCCCCTCATTCCCCTCAGAGGTTCCCCCCCACCTCCTCACGGGCTGCCCGGGGGCGATGGGGTCCGCGGCGGGGTCCCGCGGGGGCAGCCCCTTCCCGCCCGCCGGGCTCCCGCCATGGCAGCGGGCGGGGCGCGGGCAGCGGCCGGGCGGGAGGCGGGGGCGGTGGAGGAGGAGGGGCCGGAAGGGGATGTGACCGCCCGCCCCGCCGGCCGGGGACGGGGCCGCGCCGGGGGTTCCGGGATCTCCCTCGCCGCTCGCAGTCTCCTTGCGCCCCGCGGCACCCCCGGGGTACTCCGCCCCGCGGCTCTCCGTCCCCCTCCTCCTGCCGGGCCTGGCGGCCCCCCTTCCCGGGCCTGCGGCCGCCCGGCCCCGCCGCCCCCCGCCCGGCCCCCTCCGCGCGTCCCGCCGGGCCGGGCTCGACCCCGCTCCCGCTGCGCGCCCGGGCCTCGCCCGCCGGGGCCTCCCCCGCGGGGATGCGGCCGGCCCGGTCACCCCCGCTCGACCTCTGCTGGCTGCTGAGCAGGAACCGGCCTCCCGGAGCGCGCCCGCGGCCTCGCACCCCGTCCTCCGGCTCCGTCTGAGGCGGGCGGCAGGCCTGGCACCTGCCTTGCTTCGAGGCCGCCATGGCCCCTCATGGCCCGCTGGCCTTCACCTCGGCGAGGGAGAGGTAGCGGCGGCTTGCGGTGGGAGAAGGCGAGGGGCTGTGAGGCCGGACCCCCGCCCCGAGGAGCGCGGAGCCCTGCCAGGCCCGGAGCCCGGCCAGCTGACATGCTTTCGGCGTGCTCGATCCTGCTAGACGTCGACGATACTTGAAGCCGAATCCGTGGCTCTTTGGCCTTTGCGAAACTCAATGCTATGCAAAAGAAAAGGAGGAGGAAAAAAAAAAAAGAAACCTTGACACTGGTTGCAGTGGGAATGGCTGTTTCCTGCCCTGGCTGAGCCGACCTGTGGTTTCTTGCTTGTGAGATGAACTGATTCTCCTTTACCTGGTGGGAGACGTGCTACGTATGGCAACCTGAAACTTTGGTAACGCTTGGTTGTAACTGAGCAGTTGGAACTTTTACTCATTTTCTTTGTATGAAGTCACCTAAGGAGCCTTGTTGCCATCTTCAGAAGCATCGGGGGAACCTGTGCTTCTCTTAATTCTTTGCCTCAAGTGACTTTATCACGCAGCGAGCGCAACCAGTGCACCCACCGAAAATACATTCTCCTTCAAAGATCCTTCCCAACCTGGAAGATCAGGGGTAACAGACGACTTCAGAAACTTCTCGTCCTGGGAAGGGCTGCCCAGAGTTACTTTATGGGGCAGCAGCCTGGAAAAGTTCTTGGGGACCAGAGGAGGCCAAGTCTGCCTGCCCTGCACTTCATCAAAGGAGCAGGGAAGAAGGAGTCATCGAGGCATGGGGGCCCGCACTGTAACGTCTTTGTCGAACATGGTAAGAGGTTTCTGATGGTATTTCTTTTGGTTTAATTTTGATTTGTCAAGTTAGATACAGTATGAATTTATTGAAGGGCATGGTGCAGATACGGAGATACTGTACTTTATGGAAGTCTTTGTTTTCTCTCCCTTGCTTCTTGATACAAATCTTCTGTGATTGTTTATTAAGAAAATACTTGGGTCAGATTGCTTGAAACCTAGGGAGAGGTTATTGTACAGCTAAGTCTGAGCTAGAAGGAAGTAACTTTTTAACATTGTACAAGTTTTGCATTTCTGCCTTAGGTATGATCTGGTTTACAGTCTGGGAAAGTGTTTCATCCTCTTGAAGTTGTCTGCTCCGTAGGTAGAGACCAACCACAGCTGATGGCGATGCTGTGGCCAGCGACGAGTGTTCTTTAATTATCTTTACAAAAGGGACTCTGCTACTGGTGGGGGGAAAGACTTCTTTTGGAAAGGTGGTGGATACTGCTGTTGTGAAAACTGGTTGGAATGAAACACTTTCTTGTTAATTTGCTTAGTGCATTTACAGCACTTTTGGTTAGTGGTTTCTCATAGTGGTGAAGCCTTCATCTCCTGCTCTGATGGATTTAAGTGGTAGAGGCTGAAAGCAGCCAAGTTAGGTGTACAGCAACCCTGTCACTTGCTGGTCTTCCACAAGTTGAGGACTGAGAATCTCAGGAAAGAAGCCAGATGAAAAGCTCAGTAGGACTTGGAGGTGGGTTTAGTGACTGTATCAAAAGTTGCTTTTTTTTACTTGAGGAAAAAAAAAGAACACTAAAGACATTGCAAACTGAAGACATCTCTACAAAAGTGAGGCACGGAAATGCATTGTTTTGCTGAAACTTTTTGGGATAATCCCTGCTTTTGCACAGTGCTTTTTTGATTCTAAGATGCTTTGAGAAGACATGCTACTGGCTGCTGTCTTCGGCTGGAGAACAGGATTTTGACAAAGCTGCTTCAACAGTTTTGTCCTCTTGAGGAAGTTTATCCGAGAACAAAACAAAACTGCATCTGCAATCTTTGTATAACTAGAAATTGAAATATTTTCTGTGTCTGAGAACACAGTTAGTGGAAAAGTTTTGATACAGTTTTGTTTTAGCTGGGCTTTGCTCTCAAGCTTTCTCTCATTCTGTGTTCTAGAGGGGCCCGAGAAATCCTGTGCAGTGTTCAGCAAAGACACAGACAGAGATCTTGTATAGACACTACTGTTTTGAGTTGCATCGGTGTTAATTTCTTTTAATTTCCCATACCAGGTTTGTGCACTGAGGAAACTGAAGGTACTTAAGGGAAGGTCAGAGAATGTAAGGGCTAACTTGGCCCTCTGGTGATATACCGGCTACTGGATTTTGCCAAGCCGTGCTTTCAGTCCTGTGATACACCCGCTCCTCCACACCCAGTGTGGTTGCTGCTTTTACTGCTTTGGACAGAGTTTCAAGGTCAGATGAGATACAGCGAGAGCGCTAACTGCAAGCAGTACAATATTCTAAGTACCTTTGGTGTTTTGATGTAGCAGAAGAACCAGAAACTCTTCTTTTTGATCATCTAACAGGAATAAGCAGATGGTAACTTCTTGCCAGTGTGACCTGAGGTCAGAAGATCCTAGCACATTTGCAAAGAAAAATAGCGTCTATAATGTCCGTAGACCATATGCCCACAAGAGACCTCAGTCTCTTGATTTAGAAAAGAATAAACTTGAAAGGGGACATCAAGGCCAGGACATCTGTTAAGAGAGCTGCAAAAGATCAGCCTCGCTTATCCACATGAGGAAAAGTTTCTTCCTTTGAGTGTATGAAATGGTTCTTCGAAGTACAGGCAGTAGCAGGCTGTGCCACTGTTGTTTGTTGTTCAGCTCTGTTTTGAGTTTGGGCTGCTCGTATCCTGAAGAGTGCTGTCTTAAAATATCTGGAAGAAGATGGAGGGAACAAAGTTCATTGGAGAAAGTTCTTAATTTTCCTCTGTTTTTTTAAATTGTCTTTGAAATATATAGTCTGACAGACTTTATAATTCATGGACAGAATAGTATTTGATGTTTTCGGTCCTATAGAGATATGATGCCGTAGGCTGTAGTTCGTAAAAATAGATTGGTGTTTTTTCAGGGCATAAATTTTTGCGTGTTTGTCTGTCAGTACTTTCGTTACACAGTTTCTTCTAAATGCCAAATGCTGTATCTGGTTTGTCTGTCACACTGTGGGAACTAATTAGTCCCAGGAAAACCTTGTTTCTTGCTTTTCCTAACTAGGAAATGCTTAACGAGACATTCCAGGATGGGCTCCTTAAAGCAAACCCCTAGTGATAGTCGAACTCTTAAAGGTACTTGTTTGAAGTTCTTGTGTATTAAAACCTGTGATAAAACAACAACAACAACAAAGCGGAGTTGGTAGTAACATGGCTCTCCTGTTGTGGCTGCATTTTCATAAAGCTGTTTCATGACTCTTCTTCAGTGGGACCACTACCTGCTGAGTCCTACTGAGGCTCCTTCAGCAGACACTTGGCGGTGATTTTCAGAGCACTGAAGATCTTAATTGCTTCAGTGGTATTGAGTCTTAGCTGAAAGGGTTAGTGACTATTATCAGATACTAACAGTGTAAGGCAAAATAACTTTCAGGGAAGTAATTCCATTTCTCAGTCGTCACGCTCTCCGTAGCACTCAAAGCAATGCATCGAGAGGCTTCTGAAAAGCGAGGAGGCAACTGGCCAGAAATCAGCTCTGCTGGTGGTCAAATGTTCTGTGAGAATAATGCGGAGAGGCTCTAAATTTTGTCATGAGTCGACAGTTGAGGAGTGCATTGACGGGGGAGAAAAATAATCTGTGGGCAAGTCTTGGACTCCTTTCTTTGTATTGCTGCTTTCTCCAGTAAGGGTGTTTCACAAGCTGGAGTTCATACTGGCGTGGTTACCCTGGGCAGCAAGGTAGCCCTTGACGGGATGTTGCGGATTTCATCTTGACACAGATTACTGCATCTCTTAGATTGCTTGCAAGCTTGAAATGGAGACAAAGTGTAAAGGTAATGTTTGCCTCTTTGCTTGTGCTTTCCTCGGCTGAGATACGAGTCTATAGTCACTGCTTTTTGGGAATATCCACTGGGGAGAAAAGCTGTGGTCAGTAGAGAGTTAATGGGAAGACTTCGTCAATGCATTTCGAAGTTTGCACACTAGCGTGTCTTGTGCCTCTCCAGAACATTAATCTCGGCAAAACTCTGAAACTTCTGAAAAGAAAGGTGTATACCCACAGGGCTCAACTCTGATCCCAGAGTTGGCAGTAGTTAACTGGAGTGATCGTTAAACACCACACCTTCTCCAACTGTCTTGGGTAGGTGTTGCTGTGCTGAATGATGAGCAGATTCCCTGAAGCATCTTAGTCGAACAGAATCTCCAAGCAAAAGCAGCACCTGAACGCTTAAAAAATGAATTCTAATCGTTAGACCTGTGATGCTGAGGTGAAGAAGAGGTGCTAGGAGAACTCTTTAGCAAGGTGGTGGATTTGGTCCACAGCTTTGAATTCCATTTGCTGTGCAACTGACTGTCGTGATGCTGCTTAGTCAGCAGCAGAGCAGTGTTCTGAGGGGAGACAACCTGAGCAGTGTCTCCACTTGTGCAAGCCCCAAGGGTTGAGTTTTATATGTGTGCTTTGCTGTGTAAATTGTGACGGTGACTAGGGACCGTCTTTCTGTGGGCATGTTGATGGGATCTTGAGTGTCATTTTTGGATTTAACAATGCAAAATCAAGGTAATTAGTATTTTGAAATATAGGTCTTTCAAATGATGCTTCAGTTTGATGTATATATTTGCTGTCGCTGGTGCCAGTTTTTATGTGGCAGTCAGAAATAATGGATTTGGGAAGAAAATTTGAGTATGAGACTTTCTCATACGCTGCTTCTCGTGACATATAGTGGATCACTGATAGATACAAACCTGGTCTTACAGCTTTTTCGTTGTTTTGAGTTTGAGACATTCTGCAACGTAATACAAATATGGCTAACTGTAAAGTTGGTAGAGAAGGAATTTTCTTTTTGAATCTGTGTTACACCTTTACACTACCAGGGAGTGACAGTTGTCCAGCTTTGACCTTTATTTTAAGTATCTTTAGAATATAGTTGATAAAGCACTCGCACAAGAACGTTCTGTTCTTAGTCTCTTGTAGTGATAAAATGTGGTCTTTCTGATAGTTTCTCTTCCAGCAGAGAAGTGATAGGGAAGCTTGGATGAGCTCTTTACCTTACTGTGAAGAGAGGTGAACTCTGGGAACTGGATCCATTTTTCTTATGCCTGTAGTGCTGCCTATAGCTGGAGTCAGCCTATTACAGTCTCTTTCATATTGGATCTGAACTTTTTTCTTTACAAGGGTGCTGAAAGTTTTAGTGCTTTAATTAGGAAGTAATTTTACAAACCAGATCCATAGCATAAGCTTGCCACAGCTGCCAGTTGGAGACATGCGCGATGAAATGCACTATTAGAGAAAAAAAAAAAACCCAAAAAACTAGAAGTATCTTTTCCTACATTATTGATTAAAAATGGATTTTTAAGAGTCTTTAGGTTTAATCTATTTTGTTTTACACTGTTAAATTTCATGTTTCAACTGTTTGGATTGTGAAAATGAATAAATTACTTTATAATTGGTTCCTTCTTCAGGAGTTAGTGATTGACCAGCATATACAAGTAGAAACTGCAATATATACTGTTATAATTATACTGGTGGTTATTATTTTTGTGAAATGCCAATCATTTTCATATCATGTAGGAAAACGCATAATTCCAAGAAGTTCTATTTGTTGTTGTGAGTAAAATGTTATTAAGAACTGTATGGCTTTGGAATATACTTTTATCAGCTGGGTGGTCCAGTGCAGGTTGTGATCAAGCAATGACATATAACTTTGTACTCATTATCCTTTATCGTACAGGTGAGCTCAATATATCTTCTTTATGTGCAATATACATTTATTAGACAGTCAATTGCCCATACATGGAAATTATTTAAATGACATTCCTTCCGTACTAGAACTGTTTCTTTAAACCCATGTAGTTACAAACCCTGCATTTATCTCTTTCCAATATTCCTTAGGGCATTTTTATATTCTGTCTCTGCTTCACCAACTGCAGAACCTGAGACTTGAAAGGAACTGCTCTGCTGCTCCTGATTCCGCTTTAGACCATTCACCTGAAATTGTATCGTTAGCATCGGCCTCATAGGAGTCCATTATTTCACGCCTGCCTTCCGTATCTCAGGTCTGCGTTCTAAACTGACAGAACTTTCTTCGTCATTAGGTTGGAGATTTGGCAGCTCCCAAACTTTAATTTCCATCTCTATTAGGAGAGACTTATCTCCAGCTTTTGAGATCATTGCTTACGTGTCCAACTTTGATGCACTTCAGTATTAGTCTGGTTAATGCTGACATCTGCTGCACACCAAATGCAGATTTGTTTACAGCCTCTGCCTATATCCCTTTTCATCACACAAAGCCCTTGCTATATTTTTTCCTGTTCCAATTATCAAATACCAGTAGGTTTTGCTAAGAAGCTCCTCTGCAAAACTTGGTCTAGGGTTGGAATATGTTAGGAAAGAGATCTAAGACTTGCTAAACTGCTTTTCCACACACTGAGGTGGAAGATGATGATGATGGGCAAAGGCTAATACTTCTCCTGGGCAAAGGCAGTTCTGTTTTGTGCACTGACTAATCTTTGATAACTTGCCATGTTTAAGCAGTTCATCTGCTTCATGATAAATAGGTAGTGGTTGCTCATGTGCCAGACTTTCATTAATAGATTGTGCTAGTTCTGCATTCTTATTTACAAATTTTAATAGGAAGGCTATGTGCGAAGATCAGGGCAGGGAGGCAAGAGAAAGCTGTAGGGTATTAGTATAGAAATCACTGCTTGTCAGCGATCATCTAATTCAGCACACTTCAACATCTACCAGAAAACTCGCAGTATTTTAAGCTGAAGACTTTAAATCCTAAGCTTGAAATTGAGGAGTTGACACAGTCCCGTTGCTGAGAGTTTTGTCCCTGGTGCTCTCTGCGATGGGCTCTGTGGCACGTGGCAAATCATGAGGGTGCAGGAAGGTGAAAGTTGCCTTAGAAAGTCTTGTCCTGTTGTTGTCGTTTTAGGGTGGGGATGCTGCTGTTTTGTGTCTTGGAACAATAGGGTTGTATTTCCAGCTGTGCTGGTAGGAAGCCTGATAAAGCAGACAAGAAATAAATGGGTGAGCATTGCCAGTCCTGGGCAGTGGTGCTGTGGTTACTGATGTGGATGGGACTGTAACCAGCGTCTTGGCAAGGTGTCAGATAAGGAATGCTGTTAACTGATACCAGGCAGTCAGAGTGCATGGCCACAGTAGTTAGTCCAGCTCTTAACACGCAGCTGATCCCAGTGGTGTGTTCAGTGAAGGTTCATAGCACGCTGCCTTAAGCCTCGGTCCCTGTTTTAGCATCCCCCGATTTCCCAGAATATTACTGCAGCTCCATCGGTGTACTCGATCCACAGCGTAAGGTTCAAACATGTATTGCCGTGGTACTGTGCGGGAGTGGACGTTCAGGGTGTTATAGGTGTCATCTCTTTCAGCTAGATGAAATGCTCTGGTTGATCCGCATGCATGCAGACTGAAGGAAGTGTTTAAAATACTGCTGTCCTTCTGGAGTTACTGTTGCAGATGGACTTTGCTTTCCTTTTTCCCTTTTTTTTTTTTTGGCAAGGGGAGGGGGCTGCCTTCTATCAGCAATGTCTGTTGATAACCGTATAAAGAGTGCTAGTGTCTTCACCCAGAAGTCTTTTGTCGTTTCAGACATACTGTGCCATTCTTGCGAGAAGCAGTAAGTCTCCTTATAAAAAGGTCTGTTGTGAATCGCAGAAGTCCATTGCTGTAGGAACACGCAGAGCAGTTTCAGCAGAAGCAAGAGGGACTCTTGTTGCCTTGCTTTTGTTGACTGTGTCTCATCAGTCAACTCTTATCCTGCTCTGTGCTGATTGAAGATCAATCTAAACAACCTGTAGAGATTATTAACGTGCTTACCAGAGTATGCATTTTGTCAATTTAAAGAGGAATCTTGGACAAAACGGGTAGTGAACATCCAGACAGTTTTAGTAAGTAAAGCTGCCTAAGGCAGTGTCTTTCCTTAGTTCTTAACTATATTACTTTTTAGTTAGAGCTTTCCTTAGTTCTTAACTTTGTTCTTTCTTTAAACTTGCACATTTAATGCCAGTTCTGCACTTAAATGTTAAGCATAACTTTTTGTGAGGTGGCTGAAAGTTGTATAACTCTGATGGCAAAATATGATAGGAATCTGCTAAAACGCGGTGCTGTGCTCTGGGATGAGTCCCTTTCCACACGTCGCGTTGTAGTGATGGGGGAGGCATGTCCTGAGTACCAGCTTGCTTTAGTTTGTGCCTGAAGTACTTTCTGAAGTTAGTGTTGAAATCAGATGCAGGTTTTTTGGGGTTTTTGCCAGCTTTTCTTCCTTGCTGTGATGGGTTAGGCTGTGAAAAGCATGAGCTTGCTTTTCCACGGAGTGATTGCTGCTAATTTACATGGATGCAAGCAAGATCATCATTCTTTCATGAGTGAGGAGACTGCCTGATTTATCTTGTGTCATCTCTCTGCACTGTTTTTACCTAATGAATAGAATTTCACAACAGATTATTAATCATTAAGACTTTGGTTTCATTGTGTGTGTTAAGGAATCTATATTGGTAGACGTTGCCTGCCTTGAGAAGCTTCTTATCCATTAGTGCCGCTTTTCTAAGGCATTGTGGTGCATTCATCTTCCAGACTGACTTCAGTTCTGACCTTATTCCTACCGTATCAACTCCGTACTTCTCGTACGCCTTTCCAGGGCCTGAGCTGTGTCCAGGCTGCCTCTTTGTAGGCTCGTCCTTTGAAGTGCTGTCTGATCCATAGTAGATCCTGTTTGGTCCAGTCTCTCCTTAGAGCTCGTAAAATAGTAAACTGCTGGAACTTACCTGCTGTGGTTTGTACTCCACATTTGCATCAGAGAGGGAATGGTGGCCTCAGAAGCTGGGAATAATGTGTGATGAAGACTATATTGAATTATATATTCTGCTGCCTGTTAAACACCTGGGTTTTGGGATGGCAAAGCGTGCAGAACTGACTGTTTGTACCCTGCCCGATGTCCATTACTGTTGGAAGTACAGAGTGACCTGGGCACGTTCCCGGTGTTTCCCGTTGCACTGACGCTGTATAGGAGGAAATTTCACTGACTCTGCTCATCCAGAATCTACCAGCACACACCTGTCGGCTCTGTCGGGTTTTTGCAGTGACCCCCGTGAGTAGGTAGCTGCCAATCCACACCTGGTGTAACTGATGGCTTCTTCATGGCCTTTTTGTTTTCCGGTGTGTATGCCCAGAATAAATAATGTTGTTTTTCCAGAGGCTGAATGTGTGAATGGTAGTGGGATAAGGACATGGGAACTTTAAAAAGGATGTTGTTTGGCTTTCAGGAAATGTTTGCTATTTCATTCGCGTTCGAGTTGCCCAATTTCAAAGGCTGCTTTTTAGATGCTGTCTCATTTGATGGAACTGCTGAAGGGCTGTTCCTGAGCTCTCGGTGTTCTCAGTTTCTGGCATGGCCACAGCGGGTCATCAACAGGGCTGTTACGCAGTAAACTCGACCATTCTCCCTTGGATTTTTCTGATACCCTTGTTAGAAACCTTGAGAAAATTAAACTGTCATTTGATGCCTTGGCCACCAGGTGTCTTCTTTGAATCTTTTTAATAACTTGCTATGGTTAAAACAAACACCCTGCAGTAAGAAGTGTCTTGGAAATGAGCAAAAGCTAATGGCAAGAACCAGGGTCAGGAGTGACAACTGTGAATTTCAGGAATACTGGCTGTCAAGTCTTTTTAGTTACTTTTGCAGCCTATAATCTTTCTGAGCTTGCTTGCTGATGAAAAAGAGGTTGGTAGGTGATGTTTGCTTTTGCTGTTAATGGGAAAATCTTGCTCCCTCATCACTTCCAAGCTCCATTTCAGCCCAGTCTTCTTTTTTTAAAACAACAGAAATGCTTTTCAGTGCTGTATTCTTTTTCTCTTATTGCTGTCTTCTGCATTTGATCTCATTCCTCTACCAATTTTGTTATGCCATGCTGACTTTTTTAAATTATGTACTTTTTTTTGATATTAAGTTGTGTGGTCCTCTCGGTATAGAAATTGATTCTGTAAATCCTCTTGTAGCCTTGTGTCTGGCATTTCTAAACATGTGAGCTTTTCCTGGTGAGTATGCTCAGGGAATAGCTGAAAACAACACTCAGCCTGTAACAGCTATTTACACAGTTGGTGTTGTCTGAATGTCAGAACTGCTATCACGAAGCTAATTGTGGTAAACTTTTATGAAGTCATAACAATGCTAACAAAAGCGAAGCTGTAATCTAGTAATACTTTATTTTACTCAAATCTCTTTTGGGTGGGAGAATTTTATAACAATGAAGAAGATTCAGTGCATCTAGCAAAATAGTTTAAGCTATAAATATGTATGCTTGAATGGGTTTTTATTATTTTTATTAGTTCTAAGCTCTCTTCATATCCTCTGTAAATCTGACAACACATAATATTCATCTGAAAGCTACATTCTAGTTTAGCCAGAATTACCGGAACAGCTATTGGAGCTGCTGTTGTCTGGCTACACCTAATGTTTGCAAATAACTTGGGAAAGCTCCAATGAAAAGTTCTGAATTAATGCCAAGCTGTTATTTCTTCTTAAATATATTTAACTTGATGGATAAGAAGATGCATTTAAACTTCTCTGCAATCAAACCTTTACTTCTTTTAAGACTATTGATGGATTGCACTAAATGTGTTTGCTGTTTACATTTTCTTCCAAATATGCAGCTATTTAAGACAAAATAGATGTCCTTTACTGGAAATTAACTGGAGGGAAGACGAAGCTATTCTCATCATTTGATACTGTTCATGTTCGTGTAGAAGCTGCAGTTTCTTTGGGCTCTGTGGATTGTCTGTTCTGCCTAAACGGGGCCTCCCACGCAGAGGTTTGGATGTCAAGGTGCTATCGTGTTCCAGGTATTAAGTAGTAATTATTGTTACGAGGTGATCATGTAAGACAGTGCAAGTGTTGCTCAACCCTTCACATTCCATGTCACTAGGAAAAACGTCTGTTGGGCCAACTTCAGTCTAAAGAGACCTCCCTGCAAGAATTACCGGTGCTTTTTACCTTGCTCTTGCTAGAGTGGGTATACAGTGAGGCTCTGCATGACCACAGGTACACCACCAGATGCGCTGTGTGGTTTGTACTGCTCGCTGAGGACAACCTGCAGACGTATTCTAGGTGTTGGTTCTGGAACTGCTGCAGAGATGGGTCTGGAGGGGCCAAATCCTAAAGGCTGTTACTGGTTAGCAAAATGCACAGTGCTAAGAAGACCTCTTAAATAAGTACGTAATATTTTCAGCCAAGCTGAAGGATGACTTAGAATAATAAAGGTTGGATTTTTGACATTGAATACTAGCTTTAAATGCTAATATAATCAGCTTGGTTACTGCAGTTTTGCCTCTGCAAAGCAAAGGTACTGCACGACATTTCGTTGAAGACCTGCCGCAATGTTGATAAGCAGAGCTCTCCTGAGAATAACTGCAAACTTCACTGAGCAGTAGTGTGGCTTTGTAATCGTGGGTGAAACCACAAGATTTGAAGAATATTAAATGCAAATAGTGATCAATGCTGCATTGAGTATCAGGTAAGGATTCAAAGAACCATGAAATGTTAACATGAAATAATTGCATTCCGCTCATTGGAATAAGTAGCACAAATCCAGTGAGGTGCTTTTGTTCCCATTTGATAACTTAGGTTGCTTTTCCCCAGAAAAGTGAATGTTACAGTGTATTGGCCATGTTCACATCATTTAATCCTGCATAACTACAGAAGTATTAAAAACATCAAGGTGAAAGATGCAGACACCAACAGAGCAGATGCTTCTCAGCTCATGTGTCTCCCTCATCTGCAGCGTTTCCAAATTAGGAAGTGGTGGGCTTCAGCCCGACTTCAGAACCTGATGATCTGGAGCCCCTGGTATGAGACGCGTTGCATGGCCACCAGATAGTCTTGAATCACCCGGTGCAGAGGGTGCCTCGTCACCCTGGTCTTGGTGAGTCACAGCAGCGGTGGTGGAACGCTGTCTGCCGGTTGATAAAGGGTGGATGTTGTGGCTGGAGCGGGGAGATTGCTGGTGAGCCGCATCTGAAACAACTGCACCGTGTGGTATCTGAAGTGCTTGGCTGGGCTGAAATATTTGGGCTGTTCTTCCTCTAAATTAGTTTAAATAGCTCCATGGATGTCACCATGTTTTAAATTCCAAAATTAGAAGGACGGCAGCTCTTCTGTGGTTATGAGGCTTTCATCTGCTGAAGTTGTATTTCAGAAAGTTGATGTGCTGCTTGTGAAATGCTCCCCTAAGGCAAATGAAGCCCTCTGGGGAGGGGGACTGAGGACTGGAGCGAATCAGACAGGCATTTTACGTTTCAATTATTAATATAGTGCTTTTTATGATTCTCAAATTGGAATTGCTAGCAGCTGAATTTTAAAAATGTACTACTACTAAAAATTTTAGAACTAACCCCATGCAAGTAAAGGTGCTCTCTGCTACCTCGGAAGCCTCTTTACTACAGTCTTACACAATCGCACTTGGATTTGAATTCTCTTTATCCTTGCTTTGGTGCGTGCTCTGGCTGTATCTGTAGCCAGCTGGCGAGGAGGTACCCATGAGTCCGCGAGAGCTTTGCAGCCTCCTTTGGAGAGGAAGGTCTGACTTAAGGGGAGGTGCATTGAAAAGGTAATTGTAAGGTGCGTTTCTCACTGGCAAAGAAATTCCGATTTATTTGAAATGGATACAAATATGCAGTAGAATTAAAAATTATCACAATGATGCTGAATACAAAGCTGAACAAATGCATTTCCGTAGAGTACAACAAATTGAAGAGAGATCAAAAAAGTGTTTAAAAAAAAAACACCCCGAAACACAATAATCCCCGAGTGTAATACTTTAGGCAAAGTGCTATCAAAAGACGGTGGGGGGAAGGAGGTGTGTGAGTGAGCTTTTGCTAAGTTCTGCTAGTGCACCTAAACCCTGACGGTATTTCTGTGGGCCTGGCTGTTTCGCAGTGCTGTGTGACTGCAGGTCCTGCCCAAACAAAGCCCCACCGGAGCCGGGGGTGTTGGTGCTGGCAGCTGCCTGTATTCATCCCCTTGCACGATGCGGCACCTCCGACTCCTTGAGTACAAACAGCCTGTCCTGACTCTTGATTTTGGGTGCTAACGCGTCAGTCCGAGCATCCTGGGTTTGCTGCGGTGGAGAGAGAATTGCTTTTAGCCCGGGATCGTACCTGGGATGTTTTGTGAAAGGTTTGACTTGAGGAGCTGGCCTGCTCAGGGCTTGGCCTGGGAGTGTTTTACGGGACACGCAAGTAGAAGCCGATAAGGCGGACGTGGGGAGGAGGATGACGGAAATGTGCACGGCTTCTCCGGGGCTCTCTGCCGCTTCCTGCTGCGGGGGCGGTTACGAGCCAGCCTGGATGACAGAGCTCCTGTTATTTTGAAACGTAGCGTACCGCAGATAAACCGCGACAAGGACCTTCGGTCCTGCTTTCCCTTGTGCCACCTATGCTTGTCCTCCCACATCTGGCTCTTGCACACGGTAGAAATGAAAACTCTCGCTACCAAAACTATACCAAATAAAACCAAAAAAAACCTCATCACATGCAGCTTTCTCTTACTGCCTGGCATCAGCTAGTGTTACATTTGCAAGAATAACTGAGATTTTTTCTCCCCCCCATCATTTCCCCTCAGTGCGAGGGTTGTCCTTGGATAAACAAAATGTATATTTTCACGCTGGATAACTGAGGTTTGTGGAGGTAGTGATGCCAGGGATGCGCCAGTGCTGAGGCAGATGAAATGCTGCATTCTGCCCTGTAGCAGGGAACAGCAGTGCATGTCACGGGTGGTCAACAAGTACCTGCTTCGTTTGTTCGTAAGTCAAAAACCACATCCTTTGTCCTTATGTGCTTTATTATCATAAAGCTGCAACTTCTTGCTCTATAAGCCCATATAAACAGGTAATAAAGCTTATTCATAGGGGTGGAAGAGGTTTAAGGAAAGGGTGGAAGTGCCTGGAGGTACTCAGGGATGGGATAATTTGTGTTTGCTGGTTTAAATTAGAAGCGCTGCCTTTTGTACAGGTAATGGTGCTGATACACTGAATGCTATGCACATTAATTTTGCTTTCAAAATTAAAGAAGAAAATGGGGGGGGAAGATTAAACTGGTCTTGTTTAACGCTCTCTAGTAGATGCCTGTCCGATAGCTACCTGTCCTTTGCAAATCTGTGTAGTATTATACCCTGCCAGTTCACGCTCATCTTATAGCTGCTCACCTTTTGTTTTCGAGCTTCCATCGAAGCTGATTTTTTTTTGTTTTGGTTTGTTTTTTTTTGTTTTGGGTTTGGTTTTTGTCTCTACCAGGTTATTGCTTTTTCTCTTGGAGAAACAACTGTCCAAATTGGATGCCCTTGCAGGTTGGCGGGTGGCTTTGTATTCCGTCCGACGATGAAAATCCTGCTGTTGAGCTGAAGGCACGGAAATCCTTGTTTAGAAAAGAAAATCATAATTTCTTACTACCTGCTAGAAAAGCTGTTGGCCTGTACTTACAGGTGACCTGCCAAGGATTTAAAGAATAAAAATCGGATTTTATCCTCTTTTTTTCCTGGTTTTAAGATGGTGAAAGCTGGCATGAAAAATGGTGATTTTCTGAGAGGGGCTTTGTCTGCCCTAAGCAGCGAAAGAGAGCAAACCTAATCTTGTTTTTCTTCTTGGGTCAACTTTTAAGCTCTTGGATATATTAGCTTGCTATTGAAAACAGTATATCTTTCTGCCCCTTTATGTAAAGGGAAATAGATGCCTTGCCCACTCAGTTTGCTATTTTGACATCTTTCTATAGTTCTGTGTAGTTGTTCCTTCCTGCTGCATGGGAGGATGGTGCTTAGCGACTGGCAGTGTCCTGTTCGGGGCAGCCGCACTTCCGACGCCGGTGGCACTCGGGTGAGCGGACGTGCAGAGATCCCTGCTCTCCTCTCCCGCCGCAGCCTCGAACTCTTGAGCTGTTGCTCTGATCGCAAGAGTGGTGCAATCTCAGATTGCTGCTTCTGTCATTAAACATACGAGTTTATGTAACTTGTGAATAGTCTGATTTTTGGTGAATCCTTTGGCAGTCTCTAATGTGCAAAATATTGCCTCCGGCTGCTTAGTGGAAACAAAAAAATCCGGCCTGTTCTTGGGAAACTGGCTTTTCGGCTTTCTGGATGAGACTGATGAAAGTTCTTAGCCAAACTCGTCTGTGTGACTGGGACAAACTAAGTGAAGCCTGGAGGATTATGTGGACAGAAGACTGCTGTGCGTTATAATAAAGAGCTTTGTTTTGAAAAACTGTCTTTTTCTCTTAGATTGCGATTACATGGGATGGGTCTTTGATTTCCCCTTTGCTCTCGCTGGTGGTTGAGGTCTGACCCGGTGCTGGCTGGGGGGCTGGCGGTGCGATCGCAGCACTTTGTGCAGGACAGACACTCACGACTTCCAGTTCAGACACTTTCTTTCTCAGTCTGCTGATTTTTATTTATTTTAACAAACAGTAGCAGAAATTGAAGAAACAGCACACGGGTCCACCTCTTGGCAATTTCCCTTCTTCTATCAGCCCTGACTGAAACAGCGATGGAAGAGAAACATAATTGTAGCAAAATGTTATGTGTCTCCTCCATACCGTAAACCCTGTACTTTAGGAAAAATTGTATTGCTGGACTCAATAGTCCAGAAACATTGTCCTTCCATTTTTTCAATGTTGTCTCTTTCCTGCAAATAATATTTTCATAAGATGCTGTCTGAATTAACGCCATTTATTTTTTTTACGTGAACGGTTGTCTTTCTAGTGTTGTAAAATAATCATTCCAGCTGAGATTGAGTTCCTCATTCAGCATCCATGTTCAGAGGAAATGTCTGAAGGATTACAAAAAGCTAAAAGCTGGGAGGAGGCCATCTTGCTTTGGAGATCCTTTGGGCTTTGAGATTTTGGTTCATAGCACTTGGTATTTTTTTTTCCCTCATGTCTAGGGACATTTTATCATCCTCCTCTTTCCTGTTCCAAGCAATTACCATTTATTTTATCTTCAAGCAGCAGCCTGTGGCAATAAATTTTAGGAAATTCCTTCCCGCCCTTTATTAAGCCCTACATAATCGCTTCCGCTACTCACTCATACATTCATTAAGAAGAATTAAATGAGTGCTGGCGGCCATTAGCAGAGCATTTAATAACCTCTCCAAGGGAAGGTGCAGCAGATTGGAATAAATGAACAGGAGCAAAAACAAATGAAATAACTTCATAGAATATGCTCAACTAATTTGTTCTTAAAAACCCGGCTTATTTACATGAATGTAGCACTTTAAAAATGTGCTGGTGTGAGACCCCTGGCAGAAGAGTCCCCGGTTCAGAAGATCCGCAGGCACTGATGGTGAGCGCTTGGCTTTGGTGCCTGGGGGAAGGGTTGTGGGCTTCTCGGGGAGAGAAAGGGATTTCAGGAGGTCCTGCCCCCTTCTCCAGCTGCTGCTGCCGTCAGCAAGGCTGGTGGCTGTGCGTGCGGATTGCAGCGAGGACATCTGCCTCATAGGAGCTGGGCCATAACTAATAGCTCAGCTCATCTGGTATCAGCCACCCTCGAGATGCTAGTGATGGCTGATCCCTGCCAGGCTGCCTTACGTGAACAACTGCGACCTGTCACCAGTGAGCAAATTACCCCCTCCTCCATCGGTTCCTAACTTCTGTTGTAAAGAAGATTCACGGTCAGCTGACATTTGATGTATGAGGCATCAGCGTCTAAACACCCCTAAATGGCTTTCTGAAATAAAGGTGATTTAGCAGGTATCATTGCGAGCACTTTGCTTGGGAGATCTCGACCAACAAAGTGCCGGGACTACTGATGGACCCGGAGCTGCAGCCTGCGGAGTGGCTGAGGAGTGCGGCCGCTAGCTCTAGTCCCTTCCACTACCGACAGTATTTTAACGGCCCTGTGCATGGTCTGATCTGGGCAGACGCAGGAAAGTCGCTGCGACTCCTGTGGGCTAGCGTGCTCTTCTAACAGCTTGCGAGGGTGCTTAGCTGGATATGCGTTTCCTCGTGTCTTTAAGATGACACCAGCTACTGTTTCACTGGCCTACTCCTGTGTGTAAATTCTGATAGCTGGCACACCGGCCTAAAACCGACGCTGTACACGCGCTGGACTTCCAGTGTCGTAGCAAGTGTATCGCCGCCTGGCTCGGCAGCCTTTAGTGCTGGAGGATCGAATACTGCCGCGTTGCTTTAGCACACTTCGGAGCTTCAGACTGGCTTTTACTTGAAAAATAGACAACTCTAGTAAATAAAAAATGTGAGGACTTCACAGTAGTAGATTTTGTGGCTAGCGTTTCATAATGGAAATGCTGACGACCTTAATTTCATTTCACTGTTACCTGTTTTAGAGGTAAAAATACCGTGCTTCGAATGCAATTCAGGTACTGTGGATGACAGATTTTTGTTGACATTTTGTGGGCTTTTTTTGCTGTAGTCCTTTCTCATCTCATTTGAGGAGCTCAACGAGTTGAGAACAAGGACACAATAATTGCTGTTATTGAACTGAAGATGCAGTTTAAGACTTTTACCTGGATTTTGCTACATTTGATTGATATTTTGTTTTTTTGGCAGGTGAAAGATAATGAGAGTCAGTTTGCAGTTGGAAATATTTGCACTGGAGAATTCCTAATTTTGTTTAGTTATGTTTTTTTCCCCACTTCCTAGTACATATGCATGTTTCCTGTTTTAAATTCTTCATTACACTTTAAGCATCAACAGTGTATGAATGGAGCGAGTCTGCACAAATCATTTCAATATGCGATATGCTGCTAATGCACTCAGAATATCGTATTCTATTCTCTGTGCCAGATAATAGCTCAGATAATAGCTTTCAGACATGTTATAAATAACGTTGGAGGGAGATGGTATGGACATTTGTTTTTAATGTACAAATGTATATATGAACCTGGTTGTTTGCACTGCTTTTTAAATGGCCTAATCACCTTTCATCTAAGGGAAGAAGTAACTGGGAAGGGGGAAAGTTTTGATTGAGCAGATTGGTGTTGGATCTATCTCATGCTGTGATACGTGGACAACAAAGTGTTACTTACAGCAGGACTGAGCCTGCAGCGTAGCAGAAGAGCAGGATGAAATACTGATGATGAGCTAATGTATTCTTACGGGGTCACTCCCCTGCTAGTAAATAGCAGCGCTAGTAATTCTTGCTATTTCTTGCAAGTTTGCAGTATTTCAATTGGGCCCTGGCTTCTGAAGGCAGGCAGTAAAAGCTGAGATACCAGGAACAACCAACGAGCAGCTCTGCCTCCGTCTCCAGTTTTCCTTTTCCCCCCACCGCTTTCCTTGTGGTGTGAGCTGGTGGTACTGGAGCAGATCTTTCTCCATTTTAATTATGCTGGAAGCTTTTGTCCCGGATTTAAGAAACTTAGTTAAAGGCAAAATGTAAATTGCAAATGGTTGCCCTGATGCTAATAAAAGCTAAAAATTGTAATAATATCTTTATTGGTTTGAAACAATTCCCGGGTCCTTTCCTCCTCTCAAGTAATACAAGCTGCTCAGCGCTCTGACATTTGATCGGGAGTTCAGGCAGCCGCAGCGGTGAGCAGCAGCTTGCTAATGGATTTCTGATTGTTCTCCTGGTCCATTCTCCTCCTGATGAATGGTGCAGACTCGGCTCTTGCAGTCTGGGGAACTGATAAAAAACACTTTGCCATCATGTCATTCCATTTTTCCGGGAGAGAAAAAGAGCAGATTTCCTCTCCTGTCCCGATGGCTTGCTATCCTGCTCAATTAGAGAGAGATATATAGAGGAGCAGCCTCCCTATTTGCAGGTGAAATTAGTTTTGCAGCTTACATTAGGTCTTTCCTGGGCAGCTGGTGGAATCCCTGCTTGCTTTGGGGAGGCTTGGGCAGGCTTTCCGACTGCTGTTTCGCTTTGTGAATGCCTTCCAGCGCTGATGTTACAGAGCTGACTGATGCAGCGTTTCTCATGGGGAGGTGTGTGTTGGGGGGAAGTTTCCCTGCCTCCTGGATAAAACACCTTTTTATGCCAGACCTCCACATTTCAGGCGAGTGTAGCCACGCCTGCCTGGGGTCATCGCGCAGAGTCCCCCCGCAGAACGGCCTGCAGTAGGGCTATTGTGCACGGAGCTCGGAGATGTGCTGCGACTGTTGGTTTAATAACTCAGCTTCTGTGGGTCTGGGATGCCTGTGCTAGGACTTGCGGCTGCTAGCGGGGAAATTCAGGATGCTCTTTTTATTTCAGTTATTATGGGATAACGAGCATCTTGAAAATAAAATAGCAATGTAGAAAAACCCCTTCATCTAAAGAATGATTCATTAAAATGTTTTTATCGACTTCAAAACAGCGTTTGCAGCCCCTTTACCGTCCTTAACAACTTTAACCAGCTCATTCCTTTCCCTTGAAGGATTGATTCCCTTCCCACTACTCCCGATGAGCTGTGAAAGTGAATTTCAGGCTTTGTAATTAAGATATCTCGAGTTATTTCTGATTTGTCAACATGACTAATGAAAGGGGTTGTGCATGACGGCTCCTCTCACTGCTGCGCTCTTGCACACGGAGGCATGTTGGGGGTTTGTGGGTGTAAATCAGCGGTTTGCCAGCCTGCGGACTTTGGTTGCTGGAGTAATGGCCCAGCTTAGCCCAGCCAGATCCCCTTCAGGCTGTGCGCCCGCGTCTTGTGTTTTCTGTAGAACTCCAGGCTAATTTAGGCATGGGTTTTGAGCTCGTTGAAGATAGCTGGTGATAAACTGTGTTGTAACAGACCTACATAATAAATACTAATAATGCCTTGCAATATGTTTTATTCCCATGCATCTGAGAGATACCTGCTGTGTGATTTAGCTTGCATTTCAGTGGATATATCTTCTGCCCCTTTCAGTTCTAGAAAAAAGAACTAATGAACTGTTGGCTTAGTCAGCGCTGTTTTATGGCTTGGAAGTTCAGGCTGCGAGTTTCTTTCCATCACAATCTCATCATATTCCACAGCTACCTCTGTTGGCCTAGCTCAGATAAACAGTATTAAATTGTGTCGAAACCGAGACCCTGCGCGCATCGGCGGTGCCGCCTTTCCCTTGCGCAGCCCGCTTGGACCAGGGTGAAGCCCTTTGCCTGCGGGCAGTTGCCTCTAGGGAGAGCTGATGCACAGCGCAGGAGCACCCCATGCGCGGGGCGATTCAGCAGCGGTGTTTATTGGACTCATCCTCTGAGGAGAGCATCCTTTGCTCAGCGTGTACTGCCTTGGGGAGGATTTTGAAATAACTCCCGTAGCTGTAAGAAGCTTTTAGACAGCATCTTCATGCTTCTCTAGAAAAGAAGGCCACTTTATCTTCTTCTCTTGCTGTTACTCACTTGTTTTGACTGATATTCTCGCCGTTCCCCTTTTTTCCCACTTTCATGATCTTTCTGCCTCTTTGTTTAATCTCTAGCCACTTCAGAAACTGCGAGCTGGCCTGATTTCCTGCAAACCTAGTACGGCTCATGGATCAGTTTCAAAGTTATCAAATCTGGACCTACTGAGCGCTCGTTACCAGAGGGCTAATGTGCAGGCCATAATATCTGATGGTGTCACATTGCCCAGTCCCTGCTGAGATATGCAGCTGGACCTCTCCTCTCTGCTCTTTTGTTTGACTCCTTAATAAAAGCGAGTTCATTATTTTAACTTGTAATAGTTATAGCCCTGTCCTGGGGACAGGCTAATACCAGATATCTGTACAGGCTTCCATTATCTCTTCATTCATGGTGCAGAAAATGTGAAGAAATATGCTGCTTTTTCCTGTGGATCCATAATGCTTTGGTTTAGTAACTGCGTTGGGGCTTTGTTTGCTGTTTGAACTCCAGCCATTTGGGTTTTCTCCTTTTTTGAAAGGATGCCAG
This sequence comes from Opisthocomus hoazin, assembly GCF_030867145.1. Lineage (NCBI taxonomy): Eukaryota > Metazoa > Chordata > Aves > Opisthocomiformes > Opisthocomidae > Opisthocomus > Opisthocomus hoazin. The sequence goes on from NC_134432.1 coordinate 12,596,095, forward strand.
CAAAATGGCATATTCAAATGTTTCCAAACTTTCCCAGCTACATAGGAAATAATCACTGTCCCAGAACCACCAGGAATCTTTCTTATCATACATGTTTTTTTTTCTTTGATTACAGTCTTGCTGAAAGGCAATGTTTAGGCAAACATTCCTCTTTGTGTTCCCTGGGATGGGTTGTCAGTTTGTTAGGCTTTCAGCAGTCCTGTTTATCCACGTGTGCCCTTGGAAGAGTTGGGATGCAGCAGGTCATTTTCTGCCTTTGTTCAGTGCTAAGCAATTAGAAAATAATTTATGGCTTTGTTTCTGCTTTGGAATCCCTGAAGAAAATTGCTGGCATATTCTTAACCCAAGAACTACGGCACCGAGACCTCTGCATCAGAGGGAAGCTGCTCCTCATCTGTGTTAGCACAGCACTGGGGCACTCTGCTGCTGATTGGACTCTTTGACTGTTACTTAAAATTAAATGAATAATGAATTTTCCCATTCAACCAGAACTGGGTAAGTGGTGGAAGTGATGTACGTGCTAGATCCCTGCCTGGGAGCAGCAGCGTGACTGAAAAATCAAATGCAGTTCAGGCACGATGGCTGATGTGCGCGAGTACAAGTACGTGTGCCACAAGTACGTGGCATCATTAGTACTGTAGGGTCCGTCTGCCCCCCGCTAGCAGGTAGTTGCTGTGTGCAACAAGCAGCTGAGGTGTTGTCCTAACCCAGTAAAACATTTGTGTTGTGGGTACGGAATTAGTGCCTAGGTTTACTGATTATCTAATAGCGTGGTCTTTGGCTGTTTAACCTCTTGAAGGTTAATTAAAAAAAGGAATGGCCAACATAGCAACCTTATTGTTAATCTGAGTATGACTGGGCAGAACTAAGAAGTGCTTTGTGTGCCGGAATTGGTTTATAAGCCTTTTCTAGACTGCCTTCCCTCTGCCCCCTGCTCTGTGCCTGGCATTTTTTTTCCCAGCTTGACATAAATATTTGGCTAAGGCTAAAGGGATGAACAGAATTACATACTATCAGCGGAATTAGAGGGGGGAAAAAAGTTCCTCTGCCAGTCACATCATGCACTGGGTAGAGCAAAGGCTTGACTTAATGCATCTTATTGTATTTGGCATATGCTAAGCAGGATGAAGATACAGTGGGTGCAGGTCATCGCCCACTGCGTGTTTCCCAGGCTTCGGGAGAGCCCTCCGTCCAGGAACCTGAGCAAGCCGCGGGCTGGAACGAGCGGCATGTGTCGGTACCCGCTCTGCAATGTGACCTCTGCTGCATTCCCCAGGCTCATTCCTGGCATAGCTTGGCCTCTCCATCCCCACCCCCTGTCCTGGCTGGTTCATGGTCAGGCTGGGGAACCGTGGTAACCCCAGCAGCGTGACTGCTTCGTGGCAGAGCCAGACCTGAGGCACTCGTAACTGTTTGCCTGAAGGCCAGAGATGGGCTCCGGGTCTGAGCCCACCGTGGCACAACAGAAATGCTGTGACAGGAAGGGCTCGCGCCTAGAAAAGGCTCCCGTCCTGTGACCAGTGTGTTCCAGGCAAGCAGAGCCTGCCAGCAAGCATTGCTGTCCCAGCAATGCAGAGCTCGTGTAGCAGGAGAGGTGAACACCTGAGAACAGCCTGGCTGAAGCAATGACTAACACTAAATTTGATTTATGTGGAAGAAGGTAGCTAACTGTACCTTTGTTGGCTTACCAAGCTTTAGACCTGTGCAACCTCACCATGTGAAGATGCTTATCCTGCTTTAGGGTAGGGTAACCTGCTCCGAAGCAATTTAAACAGAAAAAGAAACCTGTAATGCTGGAGTGAGTGTCCGATAATGGGTTGTGCGTCTTTATGTGTGGCCTTTGGATTATAGCAAAATGTCTAACGGGCAAGCCCTCTTGCCCTGGGTTTTCTTCTAGGGTGTGCTCGTCAGCCTGAGAACAGCTGTTAGTATGAGACTTCATTAAGGCTTAATTGGAGATGTCCATTAGAAGGACAGAGTGAGTAACACAGAGAGAAAATAAGGACAATTGACTGAAGGTTTAAAAGAAGAAGAAAGGTTAAAGAAAAATAAACTGAGAAATGGAAGCTGATGCCATATTGGTGCAATGGAGGAGAAAAGAAGGGGGCTGAGGAGCCACGCTGTAGCCAAAGGGCATTAGAAGAGCCGAGCTGGTGGATCAGATCTCAGAAGTACAATTGCCTGAATTATTCTGGGATGAAGGAGAAGAGGAGCTGAGGAACATCAGGGCATGAATTTGAAGAGGCTGGAAGTGAAAAGGAGTGTTTTTTGGATGACAGAAGTATAAATGGAGACAGGCAGGAGGCCCGTTGGGGTGAAGTGACAAGTGGGAAAGTGGTTTGCTGGAGGGCCCTGCAGTTCTTGGAGGATGTATGGAAATGCTCATGCCTCAGTGAATGGGAGTGGGTGTTGAATTACTAGCAAAAATGCCTTTTCTCCAAAATACCATTGTTAATCTCTCTTAGTGTCAGTGCTGTGTTTAAATAGAAGTTTACAGCCCTTGTTTTTGTCATGTCAGGGTTTCAAGGGGTTTTGTTTGTCAAGCATATTTGCAGTGGCACAAGAGAGGTAAATTGCTCTTCAAGCAGTACGTCTCCCTGGTGCTGCTCTCGGAAAAGAGAACCCCGCAAATTGAAAGCCCTGCAGCTCATCCAAACAGTTCTCTCCCGAGCCCTGCTTAGCAGACCAGTTGGTCCTGGTGGAATTGTTGGGGTGGGAGAGCCTGAGCGAACACTCCTTGTCTTCCTCGGAGCTCTGCAGAAACGGAGGCAGTGAGAAGTGCAGCGGGTTGTCCTTGGCCGTGCGGGAGCTCCAGGTTGGGACGAGTTGAAGGCTGGCAGCCGTTGCGGATTGCCTAGGATGTTTTGCCCTATAAATGCTAGCCAAAATGAAAATAGTTCTCTTAAACAAAATATTTAGGCAGATTCTATTTAAACATCCCCTGGAGTTTCCTTTCTTTTAAATGCCGAAATATGTTTGAAAATGGAAAACTAGACGTTAGCAGTTTCCATTGAGTTTTCTAATTGTGAGCATGTGCATTTAGGCCTGGAGATTGTCATCGCGCCCTTTAGCAGAGCTGCTTCAAACTCTTTATGGAGGGAAGTGCCTTTTCCTAAGAATCTGGGAATGCTGAAATGTTGAGAACAGATTTAGTATCTTTTGATGAGAAGGTTAGCCTGGTGCTTAGAGCAAAGTCCTGGGAGCTGTAAAAGTGCAGGGCTATTATGCTAGAGGAGCCAACTGACTTTCCTCTCTGTATGACCTCCAGCAAGTCCTCAGACCTCTTTGCATATCATTCAACCCAGCTGGAAAACCTAAGTAAACAGCAGGAACCTTGCTGGAAGCCAGAAGCCTCGACTGACTGAGTTATTCTGGGGAAATGGGGAAATGAAATAAGTCATGAATTAGAATCAGGTAAACAACATGTAGACTGGATTGGCTTAAAGAGAAAATAATTCTGTAAATATTCAAAACCGCTTTAATTGGGCTCAGTTTGAATGAGTGAAGTGATTGCTCTGTCCTACTTTACAGCAAAGGAAAAAAAATATACTTGCAGCTTCCCTTTTCATCAGACTGTTTACAGAGTCTGTGAAATCGAGTTAATCAATGTTTCTATTAGACACATGCTTGGTCCCCATGCCACAAGCACTCATTTTTAAACCCTTCAATCTTGTATCATTTATGGAGATTGTATTGTCAGAAATAGTGCCGTAAATAATTTATTTTGCTGCCAGTGCTTTTCTAAAGGTCTCTAGGCGTGATGCAAGATTTCCTTCAGGAGCTGCAAAGCTTCCAGATCAGTTTGCTATGGCAAAGGGATTTTTTTTTTTTTTTGAGAGACAAGTAGGATGGTGGGAATGATTGGTTATTTCAGGGAGTGGCTGGCAGCTGTTTCTTTTGCATCATTATTTTAATCTAGAGTAGAGCAATTAGTAAGTGAGATTATCGCCATCTCATTGTTTCATGGGTTGCGTGGAATGAGTCAAGTTTCTCGGCGCACGCAACCTCCGCAAACCGCAGATGCCCCTGTCCGAGTCGTGCCCCGGCGCGTGGGTCCGGTGTGTACGGGCACGGCTGGGACCGTGCGTGTCCGGCGGATGCCCTGCCGATGCCCGGTGGATGCCCGGCTGGCTCGGGCATCGAGGTGCCCGAGGGGCAGCGTGTGGTGGGAGCGTTTGGCCCTGCCGGGCTGGGACGAAGGGACGTTGGTGCTGCAGTGGGTAGCGTCCTTCAGCGGAGCAGATCGTGTTGTTCAAATTGTGCTGTGCAGCTGCAGTAGGAGCGCGGAGACTCCAGTTTACATATTTGATGTTTTCCTCTCTCTCGAGTGACGCTGTTTCTAACTGGGCTGTCAGTTGCAGAAGAAGTGTGGCACCGTCTGCTCTGGGTATTGCTGAGTGCGACTCCTTGGTGGGCTGCCTGGGTCCCCTCCCCTCCAGGCAGCCGTGAACGCTCCTCCTCAGCCATCCAGACCGACTGCAGCTGGGCCTTCCAGCCTGCAGCAGAAGATTGAAATCTGTCAAATTTCTGTAACTTCTCAGAGACTAGAGACTTCGCTGATTGAAGAGAAAACCCTGTAACGGGCCTAAATAAACATCAGCTATGTACTGGGATGCTTGCAAAAAAGTCACTATTTCCAATTTACTCTTGAAAATCTTCCCAGATCTTTAGCACTGTTAGGGATTTCTGGGTAATAAGTAGAGAGGGCAAAGAAAGTTCCATGTAAACTAACTTGATTTACTCCCCAAACAAATTAGAAGGCAATTATCTATCAGGAAAGCAGGCACAGATAGCCTAAATCATCTCCACAAGTTTCATTTGCTGAAAGTTTAGACCCAGAGAGCTGATTTAGCTTTCACTACGGTATATCAAAGCTCTTTCTAAAGCATTGACAGCCGGTTGTCCGGAGATTACTTGGGTATCACGTGTTCCATCAGTGTGCTCTGCTAGTCTGTACCCAGCGATGACCTGCAAAGATCGGTTATTGCTGATGTAAATCTTAGCGATTCCTGGAAATGCCCTTGCCTGTCCTTACTCACCTTCAGTTGCATGTAGAGAAATCAACAACTTCAAATGAATTAAGCAATTTAAAAGAGAAACTCTGGCTTTTTGCTTGGCAGGGTTAACAAAGAGCAGTCTGGCTACTGTCGTATTGCTGATGGTGATTTGCAGGGATCGGATGAAACCAACAGATCCTGTACTTCCACCCGGGTCGTGACGTGCCCGATGCAGCTGAGGAGCCTCCGTCCCCATGGGCATCGTGTCCGTGCCGTTTGCTAACAGCTTAGCCAGCCGGGCTCTGGCTTGATTAATAGATGAATCTTCAAATGCTTGTTTTGTGCAGATGTATGTATTCTTAAAAATTGCCTTTTTTAGTGCTTTGGGAAAACACTAAGTAGAATAGTTAAAAATAACTTGTATCACTTCACATCAGGAGCAAAACACTGCATTTTGACTTGGGTTGTAGATTGAAGTCGGAGGCTGTGTCTTGCCTTCTCCTTGTCTGAAACAAGCTGCATCCTTTATTGGCGTCTGCTGTGTGCCTCTGTTTAGCCCCCAAGGTGGCTATTTCATACGAAACAGTGTCATTAGCCTTTGTCAATGATTTTCATGCTTCAAAGGGGATGATCAGCAACTGAACTTATCAGTTTTTATACTGAAAGAACAAACCTCACAGTATTTGAAGTTATCTTCTGAGATAATTTTTTTTCATGGCTTATTTTGGTTTTGTTGCATGGTCTATCCCAACATTTCCATCGGCGTGCGTGGATGCACAGGGCGTCTTGGGACAGTGGATGTTTTTGGTCGTGTCACTTCAGCTGAGGGTGTGTCTGTGGCTCTGCTTTTCCAAACACCGCGGTGTGGCCCGCAGACCCCAGCGCAGCGGTTCGTAGCTCTGCCACTTGGTGACAGTCTTTCAAAATAAAACCATCACCAGTGAAATGAAGGTTTGAACACAACTGACTGGCGTGTGTTTCTCCGCAGCACATCTCGGTATAAGTAAGTACGGGTGTCTAAGAATTCATTTGTTTGTGAAGTAGAGCTGTCGATACCTAGCTCTCCGATACGGGTTTGCTCTAAATGCCACCTTATCAGTTCCTGTTAAATCACTCCCTGGAACATCATGTGCTGGTAGGACTTTTTTGGGGAGCAGCCAAACGCCGGGGCGTTGCTCCGAGGGGTTGTCACTGGGCTGACACAGAGCCCCGTGTTCGCGTCTCGCGAGCAGCCCCTCGCAGCTGTGCAGGCCGCCTTGCTCTGTCTCGTCTCCCCGCAGATGCGTACAGAGGCACAATCCAGGTGCCAGCGAGGATTTTGCTGTTTGTTCTAGGCAGTGAATCTATTAGCTGGCCCGTTTTCATGTGAAGGAGATAGGTTTTAGCTGGGTTTCCTGAGAGCTGGCTTTCTGGCCGTGTGGTGGCTAGTCCATACCGAATAACTTGCAGCTGAATTTAACCTGGGAATAGAGGGAGAAGCAGGGAAAATTCAGCTGTCAACCTTCCGGCCCAGGTAGAGCTGGATATGGTGTGCTGGATTGGCGGCGGGATACCTTCCAGAAGTGGAAGGCCAGAAAGTCATAGGTGTTGGGGGAAGCTTTACCTCATACGCTGTGGAGAGAAGAGTTTAGCGGGGGGAGAGACGGGTGCGAGGAGCGACTTTAAGCGGTCGCTCTGCATTTCTCCCATCTTTTGTACAGCCCCAGACAGCTGCCTTTTCCATGGGGCAGGCAGAGCTGGGGCTGTTTGCTGAGAAGCATGGGTATGTCTCTGCAGTGCTTGCCCTCCTCGCTAGGCTTTCGGCAAGCTTTGCGTCTTTCCATTCCCCTTTCCACGCCTTCTTCTCACCTCTTCTAGTGGGCCAGGCAGGCAGGTCCGTCCTTAAACTTTGAAATCTTCTTTTCATAGCCTGGTTTGAATTTCCTGGTAGTGATCAGGAGTTATAGCTCCTGTACTCTCTACCTATGGTTAAAGAATAAAAAAGGATGAGGGTTTTTTTTCTTTGAAAAATCAGATGCTGGCCATTATCTAGGTTTCAAACACAGCTCCTAATAAAGGACAGTGGGTGCAATTACTCTGACAGAGACCAAGTGCTGTCTGAGTTGTGGAAGTGCTGAGGTCCTGCTTTGTCAGTCTTTTTTTCCATTTATCTTCTGTGATCAAGAAAAGCTGGTGCAAATGTTTGAATGGATGGCTGTAAGCTCAAAAAGATGTCTGGCAATGTATCCTTCGCTGTGGGGGGGGCTTTCCTTTTGAGAAGAAAATGACCACCATCATGTTTGTTTGTGCTGGAATTTATTTTGGCCACCAAAATTGCACAGATTTATTTTCTGCCTTCCTTCTGTTTGTTGCGCATTTAACCCTTTCATTGCACTGTATTTTATCTTCTCTTTCCATTCAACTCTGGTAAAATTCTGTCAGAATGTCAGAGCAGTAGAAGAAAATGAAAAAAAAATAGCAGTTTGCTCTTTTTGTGCTTCTGTACGGCAATGCTTTGGCTGTTGAAACATTCATGAACCCATCTCATATTGAGCTGTTTTAGTGGATTTGTGCTGCTGGTGCCAGGTGAATCTTTCTCACATATAGTCCTGGAGCAAATCAGTAATCTCAGGAATTCGGGATCAATTTACAGGGATTCGGAAATCTTGCGTGCTACAAAGTGAGATAATTTGTGTTCAGTTCAGCATGGAATTGTGGAGCCACACAGTAACATCAAGGCACCAGTGCTCGAAGTGGTTTCTCCTTTTTTGTAGGGGGGTGGTTGTTTTGTTTTTAATTTGAAGCTATGTCCCAGGATTATAAGAAAGACAGAAAGAACACCTGGTAAAGTCTAGACTTTCCTCGAGAGTAAACCTGCTGAAGGCCACAGAGAGGTGCTGATGTAGGGCCTGCTGCTCACCTCATGCAAGCCTGCGATTAAAACATAAACGTTGCAGTGGCGGTTTCCTTGTTTGATTTTGTTTGTTTCTTAAATTCCCAGGAACACTGATGTTATAGAAAGTGGTTTTCCATTTTCAGCAGCTTGAGACCTCCGTTTTTTGAGCTGTGTGACCGGGGCGCGCAGGCACCCACAGTGTCGCTGGCTGGTTGAGCAAGATTTCTCACTTAGCTGAGGGCTGGGCTGCAGGTGAGTGGGAGAAATCTGGGCTTTCCACAGACTGCAAGGGCAGTCCCTGGATGTTTCCATTTTGCTCAGTTCCAGACAAAAGGCCATTCCCAACACAGACTCTGAGGGATTCTTGTTTTTTTTCAACCTGAGCTGCACCAGCCTCTCCTTGCGGTGTGCATGTCTGCGGGTCTCTGACATTGGAGGACAGCAGTCTCTCCAAGCCGTCTTCGTGTCTCTAGCAGTGGTATCTCCTCTGTCTGGGCAAAGGATACTGTCTGCAGTGCTGCTTCAGCTGCTGCTTTCAGACAGCTTCGGCTCTCGGCTTCTGATTCTGGGTGGTTTGGAGAGGACGAAAGGGGGAGGAGAGGCAGAAATCTTCCGTGGTCCTGTTTTTGACATGGCACCAATGATTTAGATTGGTTTTCATGCCATATGTTTAAGGTCGGGCATACTTACCTACTGTAAATCTTCTGATGCAGAGAGTAACACTCGGAAAGCAGATCTTTATTACTGAAGGTGTAGGATGCTTTAGGGTTACTGTGGTGAGCTCAGAGTGTCCAACACAACAAAGCATGTTTCTGAGAGCCGTGGATTAGCAGCACCAAGGGCACAGTTGGCCCTCTTTCAGTAGGCTGCTATCTGACTTTGGGTTGTGTAACAAATTAGTTTGGGACGCTTGGCACATGATCACAGTCAGAGGACGATATATTGGATTATTTAGATGGCTTGATGTGCCAGAGAGCTGAATTTTGACTCCATTCCTTTCAATCTCATTTGTGGTGCTATGCTGGAGGAGCAGGGGAGCAGCTTCTCCACTCAAAGCTGGTCTGCTCCAGCTGACCCGAAAGAGCCCTCGGCTGTGTCAGCACTGCAGACTCAACCCACTTGGAACCCAGGTGGTGAAGGGTAACGCGATGCTGTTTTTTCTGTGTCCTTCCTCTTTTCTGCATTTCCTGAAATATTAATAAGCTGTTTTGCAGTAATTGACATCGGTTTCTAATCAGCAGTGTCCGTGAAGCAGCGCTGTGTCGCTGGCTGTGATGACGTTGTTTGGCACGGGCAGCTGCCAGGTGAGTGAAAGTCAATCTGGAGTTGTGGAGTTAGTGGAAATAATGTGGCCTGGGACATGTGTATGTAATTTGTTCGGATGATTCAAGTGAGAGCCATGGCAACTGAGATAAACAGAGGAAAAGATACTGGAAAACCAGCAGCGACTTCATTTTAATAGCACAGCCTTTATTCCAGACAGCTCAGATGTTTACTATAGGAGCTCCATCTTCCTGCATGTCTCTTCCTCCCCACTACCCCCATCGCTTCGCATGCACTTAGTCATGAGATCGGATGGATTCTTGGGTAAAGCACCGCAGGCCAAATTCCACAGTTTCTACTGGAGCAAAAAGCTGTCGGCTGTCTTCAAATATGGGCTGTAGAATTTCTCTCCCTGTTTGCACATCCGTTATTCAAAAGACCCCAATAAAAACGCATCTTATTTGAGTTTCCTGTGGGTGAAAATACAGTTTCTGAAAGCGTTACGGATTATTTGGCGAAGTGTGATGCCTGAGCTCGGGATGTGTTTTTGCTAGAGAGAAAACTATTGGGCAAGCATGAAGTCTGTGCTGTATAAAGGTAACGTCTGAAATGGAAAGAGTGGAGTAAAGCACACCGCCGCCGCTCTTCCCGTGTGAAGTTGGAGTAAAGTTGGCTAATCTGTGACTGCTGAATAACAAACAGCTCTTGAGAAGACCAAAGTGCGAGTTCCATGCCAGGGCTCTATCCCGTGCTTGGCAGCCGGGCCGTGCTGGTGTGTGGGCTTCTGGGCGGCTGAAACCTCAAGCTGCAAGTGGAAACAACCCAGCAAGAGCAGCAGACGCCTTGTGCTGGGCCGTGGAGAGAGGACTGGGAACGAGGACCTGAGTTCTGTCTCCAAGTAAACGGTCCTGATGTCTGTGCTTGCTGCCCGGGGTTGTGTAATCTCCAGTTGGGCTACAGTTGGGTACGCTTATCCCAAATCCCAGCCCGCAGGGGAGCTGGTGGTGATTCACCTCTCTGAATCATAATTCCTGACACTTTTCTAATCGCTGTCCTTAGTGTGTCCTTGCTTCATGGGCTGCAAATCCAGTCTGATTGGAAGAAACAGAGTTTCTGAGCAGTCTAAAAGCTGGCCAATTTCCTACACCAATACATTAATCCTGCATCAGAGTTCTATCTTTGTGGCTTGTTTCTTTTCTTTGTTGCTTTAAAAGTGAACTAGGAGACACAAAAATTTAGAAAAAGAAATTTAGTTAGCAGTAGAAATGTGATAAATATCCAGTAATTTGATTGTGAGAAGCATGCCATGTATACAGTTTTCAGTTCACAATTTAAAACTTGCGTATTTATCTGTTTAGGAAATCTGCTCTTTTTGTCATGAATTGGCAGGATCCTCAGTTCTCTGTTGTTCCAAGATACTGCAAATATCAATTTAAAGAATCTAAATTTAAATAAGGTTGGTTGATTATACTTACACTCTAGATACTTTTTCACATATGGTTTAATGTAAAACTCCCAATATCTACACAAAGAATGCTAAGCTGTGTGTGCTTTTTTTGAATGACTGAAAATAAGGATTAAAGCTAATTTTGCAAATATCCTCTAAGTCATCGTTTTGCAGTGGGAATGGAGCCAGAGCAGTGGTTGCTGAACTCTCGGTTGACTAACCATGTGAAGCCCGCCTGCATTTCTCAGCACGTACGTGCTCCAGTCCCTCCGCCTGCCCCGTCGCTCCGTGCTACCTGTCCGCTCCTGGTTCTTGGTCACAGGTGTTGCAGTGTCTGTGACAGCACTGGTCGTGGTGTTGCTCTGCGGTGGGAGAAAAATGAACGTTCGGTGCCGCCTGTACATCCCTTGCCTGCCCAGGCGCAGGTCTGGGGAGGCTGCCGTCGCCGTGACTGCCTGCGCTGAGCCTGCAAGCCCAAGTCAGGCACCCTCTGCTAGCAAAAGATTCTGCCTGTGTGTTGAGTGCTGTAGAGAGTGAAGTGTGAACAGGTTTGTCTGAGACATTTATCTTACTTAACTTGAAGGGAATAAGCAGGCTTTCTGGCAAGCATGCCTTTTTCCTAAGATGTGCGTTATCGATGTTAGCGTAGATGATAAAACAAGGCACTCTCATCTTTCTCTCTGAATTTTTTCTCCACTTCATTATTCAGTTTTACATTTTTATGTCACTTCCAGTTCTCTTATCACAGTGAAATCTTTCAGAGCGGATAAAAGCTGAGCGCTACAAGCAGAAACCAAAATTTTTCAGCTGCCTTTGCTACCAAGCAGCAAACATAAGTCAGAAGCCCAGTGTTTATTTTGCTTTTGTTACCATTCCTGTATGAAAAAAATGTACATAAAAGGTCTGTTTGCTGACTTGCAGTGATTGAGGGAGCACAAAGAGCTGAGTGAAGGGATGCAGAAGGAAGAGATACAGAGTTCACTCTCGAGTCATGGAATATGCTGTCCCCAATCCAGCGTTTTTTCATGGATCTGACCCCGTGGTGGCTCCAGGTGTCTTCACAGAGCCCAGCCGCTGGCAGAAGTGCTCAGCCTATTTGAGTGTTCCCTAAACCTTACCTCCTGGAACAGATTTTCTCTTTCTTTACCTTCTACCTTGCTGGCAGGTAGAATTGAGAAGGCTGCGATCCAGTGTGGAAGACTTGGGAGGGATTTTAAATTTGCGGGGCCCTTTGAAAGGGTGCAGCTTGAGAGCAGAGGCTTGCGTGACCACTCAATGGCAGAACTGGAACCACGAACTGGCAGGGAGAAGAGGCCGAGGTGGGCAGGCCAGAGGAGGTGGTGGGCCAGCTCTTGTGGGTGTTCAGTCAGGGGCAAACTGTTTTCCACAGGATTTCATAGTGGGAACTTAAGCTTTCCTAGAAGTATTGCTGAGGAGCAGAAGTGCCAGTGATTAATACGTGTCCAATAAGGTCAGGGACTGAAGTTTACTCCCTGCTTCACGGGGGTGTTGCCTGCTCAGGAAGAACACCTGATTTATACGGTTCTTTTGTGGCCAATTTCTGACTGGAAATGTTTGGAGCCTGTTTTGAAGCTGTGCAGAAGAGCGTGCTTGCGTCATCCAGAAAATGCAATGAGTCAGTGGAGTCCTGAGGGAGCTGTAACGGCTCAAACAGAAACTTGGAAAACGAAGTGGGGATGGATTTAAAGATACAGCATTTGTGGCCACTGCTCTGTTTAGAGACGGTCTGCATTCGTTGAAGGCATTGGTGATGAAGGGGTTCAGTGAGGACTTTGTTGCTGTAAATGCAAGTGGAGCTTTATAAGACTGATCCACCCGGGGCAGGGTGTGGAACTGGAAGAGGGTGTTAAGCTAGTTCTGCTTCCCATTATACTCAGTATTTTGGTATTCAGGGAATCTCCATGAATTCTTCATTGATATGTGTGTTTTGGTATGTTAATGAATAACTTATTGGGAGGGACAGGAAGGAGGGTGAGGGGCAGCCTTTCGGTTTGGCCCCCACTCATCCTCTTCCTCAACGTTTTCAACCGCCTTCAGATTTGGGATGGTTTCCGCAGCGTTACAAGCTGTGCTATTGCTGAGATGCAGCTGTGTTGGGATTGCTCTTGGGCCGCTTCATCTGCCCTGGGAAGACAAGGTCCTGTTAAGGAACAACTGGGTGGTTTTTAAACACGTGCCCAGACCCTAGCTGGGTCGCAGGGGGTGTTGGTGGCACCAGCAAGTGCTTCTGCCATGGGGAGGTTTAATGGATGCTGCTCTTTCTCTTCATGTCGACCCAGAGCTAGAGAAAATGGAAATGGGGTACCTCCTTCCTTCAAAGCAAGTGTTGATTCACAGGAGGTGGTTTCAGGGGTGAGGTGTGCTGCTCTTAAAATGCTTTTGGTTCCTCTGGCAGGTAAAATAGCCAAGGTCTGTTGTGATACTGTTGGTGCATTGGTTGTTTTATTTGAAAACTTTCTGTGATGCTAACCACTATGGTATTCGGACACCTCAAAACCACACATGAATTACTCTTTATGATATATGTCTGGGGGGAAAAAGTATCCATACAGTGGCATAACAGTGAAGTCAATGTATTGGTGTTCATATATCCCCTATTGAATCCCCATTATTTTTCCTTCATAATTGAGAGCCCATTTTCCTTGTTTACAAGGCTCGCAGGCTGAGGCTGTTCCTCACAGCAGCAGTAGTAGAACACGGCAAAAAAACCCTGACGAATCTCCCCTCCGGGCAGGCTTTTCGCCTGCTGGCACAGAGCGCTTGTAATGCAAGTTCAGGTGCTGAACTTGGTTGATTTTTATCTGAGCATGACACAGTAAGATGCATCAAAGACTTCTGTCCCTGACAGGTGAGGTGATCCTCCAGAGTGGCTTTTCCAAAAGTAAAAGAACCAGTTTCTGGAGAGCCGAGAATGAATAAAATTGAGAAAACCTGGCTTTTCCCGTTTGTTGGGGTTTTGAGCGGGGGCAGCTCTGCCCCTGGGCTCCCTCGGGGGTCCTGCCGGGGTGGCTCGGCAGCTGCCTTCCTCAACAGGGTGCTGACGCGTTTGGCGTGAACGCTGGGGTCTGGCCTGGCAGCCCGGCCTCCTCCTGCCCTGCAAAGCTAAACCCGAAATCCTCCAGCTCCGGGGGTTCGCCGCTGTCTCTCTGCGGCTGGCGCGCTCCGAGCTGCGGCTCGCTTGGACGAAGGCAGAGGGACTGCTCGCTGAGCCTGCGGCTCCCCTCGGTCCGCGAATCTGCGCTGAGCGTGCCCGCTCCTGGGGTTTGCTTCCGCTGGGTTGCGTACTGACCTCCGTATTCTTCTATGTGCACAGGCTATTCTGACACTTTATTACCAGGAATATAAAAACCTTTTGTGACTGTAATGTGCACGCACTTCGATGTTGCAGTGGAGCTTTAACTCTGTTGCTGGAGCTGTTCTATTCAGACCATGAAAGCTTCATTAGTTCGTTCTGATTGAAGAGTGATATGGTCCCCGGCAATGCTTATGCAAATTGATGACTCATTTATGTCTTTAGAGTTGAATTTAAATATCTATAAAATTTTAGACTTAGGCAAGTAATTGCATTATAGTTTTGCAACTTCTGTGAAAGATTTTTTTTTTTTTTGCACCCAAGGCTATATTTCAGACCTGTGAGCTCATTCCCCTAAAGCAAAGGTATTTCATTACATCATAGCTGTGGAATTTGACTTTTGATAGCTGACATTTGCATTTATGTTGGATCCCTTAAATATTTGTCTGCTTAAAAAGCTACCAGGCATTTGCATGTTAGCACATAACAGTTAATAAAAAAAAAACAAACCTAAAAATTGGTATTCTTTTGGCCTTCTTGCTGGCAGTTTTGTTGAAAACAAATGAATTGTAGTTTTCCCTTCCATCATCACCCTCTACTCGGTTTCCAGAAAAAATGATTAATGACTTTTTGCCTTTGCAGCTGCAATGTTTGGTTGCAGTCTGACTTCACTAGTGATACATACGGAAATATTTCTGCAGTTAATTGGACGTTATCAAATCCACAGCAGGTGACTAAGGCCATAGTCAGATGTAGCTATTCTCCCTCTGTTGCAGTGGTGAATGGGATCTCTGAGGGCAGGTTCCCCTCCGTGGCACTTTCCTCTCTTTGTATAGTCGTGTCAGGTCACCATTTACATTGTTGAAATAAATACCTGGGGAGCGTAGCATCCAAGATCTGCTGCCGTTCACTTTGCTTTGAGGCGCTGTGGCTTCTGTGCTGCTCCAGTTAAAGTTAGATTTCAGATAAGTTGGATGAGACTTGTTTGAATCCTTTGGGGTGGGAAAGGATCAACTTATATTTGAGACAGTACAATGTGTCAGTCTCTTACAAGGTGCCTGTTTGCAGGCTTCATATAAATGTTGAATATTTTAGCTTAATATTTATTATCCTTAGCAAGGGCCAACCATCTTTGAATCCTACTGAATTCCAGCACTAGCTTCCCCTGCTGAAAAGGGTTAAGACACATCTTTGATCACTCTGTAACTTTAAAATGCCTTTTTGCCTTCCCTGAACCTCATCTGTCACTTCTCTTTTGCCAGCAAGTCTTGTGAAAGCAGCATCCCTTGTGATTCGGATCAACTGACTGTCTGGCACCGGGGACTGACGCAGTGCTAGGGAGGACCCTCCCGCCGGGAGCGAGCCAGGGACGGTTGCCTAACCCCCTGTGCCGGACCGCACGTTGCTCGGTAGTAGGATGCTCAGTGAATGGGGTTGAGAAAACCTTCCTCTGAGAGGGCTGCAGAGGGTAGCGCCAAGATTAATAGTAATGTTTTCTTGGCACCGTGGGCTCTGGAACTGCAGAGTTAAATTCCTTGCTCAAGCTTACCCCCTTGGTAACATCTCCATGCCACTGATTATTCATATTAAAAACAAAAACAACAAAGGGATAATTGCCCAAATTTTGTAAAATGGCTATTTTTGCACATTCAGCCTCAGATGGCGTTTGACCCCTTAATACAGATGGTTTCACTTAATGTATTTTGTTTAAACAATCCCTGTTCCTGGAAGTGGTTTCAGAATAGGCTGTTCCTCATTGCTGTTCATGTTTGCTTTTTCTTATGATATTGTAAGAAGCTTGAAGAGCGTGGGTTCAGAAAAGGGCAGTAATCAGTGTTAACAGGCATTTGTGGAAGCCTTTGTATTTTCCAATTAAGGTACCACAACTTTGTTGACTCCTCACTGCTTTCAAGGCTGAAGTGGTTTGGAGCACTTTTGTCGTTACGCTGTAGAGCTCACTACGTTTCTGTTATTCCTCTGTCTGTGTTACAGACCTCTGGGAGTCCCAGCACATTTATGTGGAACAGCTTGTCATCCAGGATATCTGCTGTCTCCTGGTTTTCCCCCATGGAATAGGCATCTTGGTGCTCCGACACACGAAACCCTTCTCCTTCACTTGGATATAAACGAAGCGTTTCTGTGCGAGGGGCAGAAAAAAACCCTGTCTGTTATCCTTGGACCTAGCTCCTTTTCATGTCTGTTATAATTTCTGCCTGGGCTGGCTTTTCGCAGATTGTGCAGGATGTGTTGTTGATATTGAACACACCCTGGGCGAGCTGTGAAAAGCCTGCGTCGAGTTGAGCGTCAGGAGTCTTTGCACCCTGCCCTCTGCCACAGCCGCGCTGCGCGAGGCAGCCCCACTCGGTGGAGAGAAGGCGAGTGCCCTCGGAGTAAACGTGGTTTAT
The DNA here is from genome assembly GCF_030867145.1 of Opisthocomus hoazin. NCBI lineage: Eukaryota > Metazoa > Chordata > Aves > Opisthocomiformes > Opisthocomidae > Opisthocomus > Opisthocomus hoazin. The sequence goes on from NC_134432.1 coordinate 12,612,395, forward strand.
AAACTGGAGGTTGGCGCATCGGGTGTGTTCCTGAACGTTTCATATTCCTGTAGTACCTTCCTTCTAGCAGTGGATGGTGAGGCTGGGACCTGATTTGTAGTTAGCTTGTCCAGAAGCGAGGTGGCATGAACATCTGTAATGTTTGGAAGAAATGGAGGCACAAGGCGGGTAATTGGTTTATCTACAATTACAGGAGAAATCTAAAGAAGCGCTGGAAATAAAACTGCGGCATGTCTATTCCTAGAGCATGTGATTAAGCTGAATGGTTAATTTGCCCTTAATTTATTTATATTTTTCCTAAAATTATGTTTATCTTAAAATCCAGACTCCTTTTGAGGGGTTGACAGTGTAAGCAAAAGTGAACGAAGCTGTTATCAGCTTTTTCCAAAACAATAACCTGCTGATCCTCCCACTGGTGTTGTGACATCCTTCATATAACGCTTCACGTACAATTAAAAACTGCGAGATTGCATAGGTGGTGGGGTTTTTCCTCTGTGCTTTTTCTTGATCTTATAAATGGTGTGCTACATCATTTAAAATCCTTTTCGTTACCTCTTCAGTATCTTCTATTACCCATGCAATACGAAGCGATGCGTTGGCTTCATCCCCCCCCCTTGGCTCCGGAACTGCTAGAGATTGCTGCTCCTGTTTCTTTCTCCAAACCTTCTTCTGCTTTGAGACTGATTTTAGAATAGGTGCTCCTGGCACCCCAACTGCAGTGTGTGTTGGAGGGAGGGATTAGGGGAACACAGAAGCTCTCTTTCACCCTGTGAAAATCCTCTGGCCATGTTCCGGGCGTGAGACTTGCAAAGACTGAGCTGAACCAAGAGAAGGGAGGAAATCGGGACATGTGGCCTAACATAAGCCAGTTGGCTTTTGCTCCGCGTTTTCCCATCCCTTGCTGGTCCAAGCCAGAGCCTTCCTTCTCCTTCAGTGGTACATGTTCTGGGCTGCTTTTGTCTGTTCACTTGTTTTGTAGGCTTTAGTCTTTATTCTTGCAATAACTGGATATAACGTATCTAACTTGGCTGGGCAGGCAGTGGAACTTGCACAGGGTGTCCTGAGTACACCATGGACTGGTGAGGTGAAGTCTGGGCTTTCTGCACTACATTTCAGGTATCAGCCAGGTAAGCCCAAATTTTTGTATCGGATGCCATCCGGTCAGGTAAAACGAAGGAGCGTCCGTTGTACGCTACCTTGGCAATACGTGATGTTTTCTATTCCTCTTGCAGCGCTGTGGGAGAGAGATGCGACTGCAGAAAGTGTTGGGTATTGTTTATTTTTACTGAGTGTTGTGTGACTTTTCCTTCATGGAGAATGTAAGAACAAGAAAATGCAACAAGAGATTGCACCAGCAGCTCGCAGTCTGTAGAAGTAACACAGAGTTTAGCTGATCCATGTGTCACTGACATGAGACTTCAGTATGGGTTGGAGTTCAATCAGAAATAGGAAAAGCTGGGAATTTCATTACAGGGCAGTGGTATCTTCGACTTGGAACTTCATGGAACCCGCAGTATCAGGAGGGGCTTAGAGGGGAGCTCCAGAGGAACTTCCTACCCAAGAAAGGGTTTCTCACAAAGCTGTATTTTCAGCAAGCGTCTGTTGCTGCACTGTTGCATATCTGGGTGTCTGTCAGCTCTCTAGGAATGTGAGGCATTGCCTTCCCTGGATCCAGGCTGGAGCATGGCCAGCTACTTGAGGCTGGTCGAAGTGCTGCTGTTTCAGGTGGAAGCAGGTCTCCCAGCACTGAGTGACTCTGTGGCCCATTTGATGGTCTCTGAATGCTTAGTGAAATGCATCTATATCTGGTCCACTCCTACACTCACATTCATTTCTTTTGGACTTGTTTGTAGATCTTTCAGTAGGAAAGGTTGGTAAGATTAAGCTGTTGATACAACTCAGTGCTTGATGATTTTCTCAGTATTTTGAATTAAGGAACGATTCTCCTGGCCCCTTCATGATGCCGGCACTGTTATTTGTATGAGCATGTAGTGAGGGGAATCTTCACATTCTTCAACTGGGTTGCCACACGGTTATGTGAGCACTGGTGCCAACAAAAGGGAGAAGATGGGAAAGGTGGGTCTGAGGCACTCTGGGTTTAGATGGGGTTAACTGGCCGAGGACCCTCACTCCGTGCCAGCACGATCTCTTCCCAACTAATCTCAGTGTTTGCCTGTAGCACTCTTCTGCTTCCTGCCATCATGCTCCGTTGTGCTAATTCTCAGAGCAGAAGCAGGTGTTTTACTTATTTTTTTTCTTTGTTTAATCATTTGTGCAGATCTTCAAAATCTGCTTCTCTCCCTGCGAACAGTGAAGCGACTCAGCTGAGCGTGAAATGCAACATGGGGCAGCTATCGGGCCGGCGCGGAGCGGGGTCGGGTAGCTTACAGGGTGCCGAGCGTTGCCGTTCGTTTATGCTTCTGCCCTTTTCTTGACGTTCTGTCTGGTATGTGGGCAGACAGAATCTGCGATCTTTATTCACGCCAACAGCTGGAAACCTCAGACCATGTGTAATGGATCTGCTCGGTGAATGGCTCCGATTAATGGTGGGCAGGTAGGGGAAGGAGGGAGGGAGTAGAAAGGAACTTTGGATTTCTCAAAATACGTGGAGAGGCAGAGTTTGGGGTTACTGGAGAGCAGTAGCACGGATTTCTTTTTTATACCTTCCTTCTTTATCTTGCCTCTTTTGCCTGGAATGGCAGAAAACATCGAGGTATTCTGCAGTCTCATGCCATTTTCTAAATCTAAATGCAGATATGACAAGCATTATACTCGAAGCATACGAAGGAAAATCATCCTGAAAGAGTTTCATTTATGAACTTTTGCCCCTGATGAATTCAGCATCAGACTTTTGTCTTGATGGTGCAACCAAGGGGGACTATTCCATAGCTTTTCCAAAAAAGTTCAAATTAAAATGCTTCTTGCAATGTGTTTTTACGCTTAGGAATTGAAAAACAGTGTTTTAAACCCTTGTGAAAGTTTGAGCCGCATCCGTCTGCGCTCAGCAGTGCGTGAGCAAAATGGATACATCTTTCTGCATCCTCGCTCCACTTGGACCAGGGTGGAGGTGTATACATACGTTTTTACATTTGCATTTCCTCACAGTGAAGGAGCTTGTTTCTGCCTGAAGTTTCTGCCTGTTGGCTCCAGTCTTCACAAGAGAAAATACTGGTCCTGCCTTTACGTCATAGTCCCAGCAGGACTCTTAAAACTTCTTATATTGTGTCTTGACAACAAAATAAAGTGCTGAACTGTTTGGAGGGAACCATTGTTGCAGGCAGTTCTAATTAACTGGAAGCTTTTTCTTTCTGGGGATGTATATTTAATTTTCATATACTGGGAATAATAAGCAATTAGTGCCATGGAGCACCAGGCACTCCACCTGCATATCTGAGGGAAACAGAGAGTAGATACTGAGAGTGGATAAATACTGTAATTCAAATCAAGTGATTGTAGATGTTTTTATATGGTATCTTTTATACTTACATAGATGCTTTTTTATTTATATAGTTACAGAGGGCTTCTGCTTTCTCAAAATGATAGGTACTCCCCTGTGGATGAATTAGCTAAGTCTTGAATTCCTGATCGGAAGGCACTGTTGTTGTGGGGGTTTGGAGGGTATGTTTATTTCTTAAAAAAAAAAAAAAAAAAAAAAAAGCATGCTCATTAAAGTGTCAGGAAATGCGTATGCTGTCATCCTGTAAAGGTTTCTGTCCATCAATATTGATACTGTTCAAAAGCATAACTCCGTAACTCTGTTTAGGATTAGATCCCTGGAGGAAAATTATCTTTGCGATTGAATTTATCCTTAGTCTGTTGCTCTGTGTGTTACTTGAAATTTTCTGCAGTTCAGAAAATGATTGTAATATTTACTGAATTCAGTGCTGAAGCAGCTTAGGTGAACAAGGGCTAGAGAAGCGGTGTGTGGCTGGGTAGGGAGTCCTCGCTTGCCCTGAAATAGCTGTGAAAATGTTAATGCTGCTGAGAGACCTCCTTTGCGTGATCAACTTCCAGGCAAAGGGGCTGAATTGCTGCTAGGTTTGATGGATTATTTGTTTATTGACGGATTATGGTTTGTGTCTGCTATGCATTATTTGTTTTCTTTTGGTTTTCAAGTACTTTGGTGATTCCTATACCTGTGGCAGCAGCAAGTGTGCTGGACGCGTTCATAGAGCTGTGCCTCAAGTTCAGCTCTCCACTTGGGAGAGAAAATGCAGCACAACCACTTAGGCTGGGTGGAGAGGGCAAGTGGCAGAAAGAAGTTTCAGCTGTTCCAGTAACACTAATTCAACAGCTGATGCACAAAAGGGTTTTGATATTGGCCAGAGTCAAGGTGCTCAGTACAGGTTGATGTTCCCAACATGTGAGTGACGAGATGTGGGCGCCGACCGAGCACACGTGCTCATGGGGTGACAAGGTGTGGGTACTGACCCAGCATGTGTGCTCATAGGTGACGAGGTGTGGGTGCCGACCCAATGTGTGCATGTTCACAGGGTGATGAGGTGTGGGTGCCGACCCAGCGTGTGCGTGCTCACGGGTGCTTTGGCTGTGGTGGGGATGGTGCTGGAGAAACCTCACCTCCTCCATGTTCCTCCTCATCCCTGCTGGGTCTAACGCAGCCCTGCTTCAGCAATCCTTGTTTTCTTTCCTTCTTCTCCCCCTCCACCCCCTCCTCATGTGTAATTTGATCTCTTAGGCCTGGTCTTCTGCTTTGGCAGATTTTTCAGCTCTTGAATGGAAGAAGTTAACCACTTAGTTACTGTCGGGACTAAAACACGTTTTACTGGTCCTCCTGGCTCTTCCTGCGAGGTGCTCAGAATTACACAAGATAGTCCGTGAAGTCGTCAGCCTTGAGATCCTCGTTTTAACCTCTTGTTTTTAACTTTACTTTTTCATCTGCATTTCCTTGCCTTTTCATTTAACTGAAATACGGAAATGCTCCCACTCAAGATCTGAGTCAGTATTTGGCAAAGAAACTTCTCAAAAATTTATTTTCTGATACTTTCCAAGTGTGTATCTTCGCTGATTGTGTCCTGGCTGTCTGTAAGCCCTCTCTGCGCTGCTCTGGCAGAAAATACTGAACTTCACTAGAATCCCTAAACTGCTGTGGCTCTATCTATCGCACAGAAACTCGCGGTCCCCGCTCCCTCCTTTGCAACCTGAATAAACTGCCCAGACAGTGGAAGCCAAGTAATTATAGCAAGCAGGAGTCTGGGTGATTTTTGTATCTATAAGGTAAGCTGCTATTTTTTTTCTGATCTGAAAAGTGCACGATGCCTCTTTCTTTTTCTCTGCCTGCAGATGTTTCAAAAAGCTTTTAATGGAAGAGGCCCAAAACTTTTTCAGGGATTTGTGAAGAGCCCCCTTGGACTTGGATTTAACCCTGCAGGCTTCAGATGCTAATACAGGAGGCAATTCCCTGTGGAGCTCACAACCCATCGTGGTTTTTTTACACGAATATGGTGAAGACAGACCACTACTGCAGGAATTTAGTAGTACCCTCTGCCTGGTTACTACCTTAAAAAGAAGGATTCTGCCCTATTGCTTGAAAGGAATTTCAAATAGCTAGCTGAACATCCCATCTCTGAAATCCCACCACTTCTCGGCCACCTCCTTCACTCATGAAAATTGCAAATAACAAACATCTGTTAAATCAAGGAGAAAAAACAACGAATGCACATGCTTTATTGCCAAATCTTTTCTTTTTCTATTGATGTGTACAGTGGACTTTTTGTAACCTGCCTTTTTTTTTTTTTTTTAAAGTTTCTTCCTGTGATAGTGGGACTTGTTAAGTCCAAGCCCCAGAAATGTGAATATTTCATTGTATGCGCAGATGCTGTCTGTGCTCTTCTAGGGCCATTCCCGCTGTGCTAGATGGTTTCTGAAGGAAGGAAAACACTTTTTGCCCTCAGGTGTTAACTGGTCTTTGTTCAAATTCATGTATGGGTTGTTGTTTTTATTTACAATAATGCCTATTGTAGAGTGGTCAGAATAATGGCAAGAGGCTTTTGTTTTTAACATGCTGTTTTAACTAGCTATTGTAAACATGTCAGCTGAATTTTGAGAAGAGCTTCAGTGGAAAGGTAGAATACTGGTCTCTATAAAAATATTTTGTACATGAACTGGAGCAGGAAAGGCAGAGATGTCTGCGTGAAAAGCTGGAAGAACACAGACAATGGTGGAGTGGTTCTGTGGTAGGGCAGTGCTGGAGAAACTGGGGGTGGCATTGCACAGATCACTGATGGCACGAAGGGTCATCTGAGCAAGGTATCTGGCAGAGCAGTAAGACCACACGAGTCCTGTCTGGGCATAGTTTATTAATGCCAGTGGTATTACTGATTCCTAGTGATCACCAAAATAAGTGGTAGTCAGAGATCCTTCAGTATCTTGGTCACTTGGGCTTTCTTCTTAGGTGCGTGAACCAACTTGGAAGGTCTTAGTGGGCTGATGTAGTCATTCTGTGTGCCAACACCAAGGACTTTTCTTACTCTCTACCTGTTCCGTGGCAGTGATTACAAATAAATCACAAACGTAATTGCCTTTTTGTGTGGTGCTGTCATTGCCAAGTAAGGCAAAGAAGGTCGGAGTGCCCTGGAAGACTTGTTTTCACTTGGCGTTTTGTGTAGTTACAAGGTGTCAATGAACAATTACTGGGACGCAGAGGTGACTGACTCAAGAGACAGTTGTTTAAATCTGAGGTGGCTTTTAGTGGGCTGGGTGTGGGACATGCGCTCAGCCCTAACCCTGCCAGTCTCGGGCTCGTGTTCTGCCATATTTTCTTTGGCATGCTGTATGTGATAAAGCTCTCATGGCTTAACCTGCACAACCCACGGAAGTCGTATTCACTGCGAACAGTTTTACAGGACTCCACCGGACAGCATTTTGTGCTGCGTGTGCCGAGAAGGCAGAGTTTAGTAGCCAGGATTTTCAAGCTGCTGGTCCTCTCGATCTGGTATATGCCAGTACCTTCCTGAAAGTTTGGCACGTTGTATCTAAGAGTGGATGGAGGTGTTTAATGGTGGAGGATCTGAAAACCCAAGGAAAAATTGGGGTCTGTGAGACAAAGCTGGACCAGCCCCCAGGAAAACAGGCAGTACTGCATTTGCTGTCGGATCAAAGGCCAGCTTTGTTACAGCTGTGTCTATAGCACATGCTGTGGTCATTCATGGATCTCAGCATAGGCTGCTTTGATCATTTTTGTATACACATGTATTTTTAATCAGGTAATGGTGTTAGAGTGTGTTATTCCACTATGTGAAAGATGTCATCAAAAGAGAGCTATGTAGTATGGCCGTGGCCTGTGAATGCCCCAAATCGCGTGTAACCTTACCACTTACCAAAAAGCATCTTACAAATGATGCGATTCTACATTACATTTCATTGCTCCATACAGCCAGAGACAACAAAGTGCTTTACAGCCGACATTCAGTTAGTCTTTAACACCTGTGACGAAATTCTTGGCTGCTTTTAGAGAAGAGCAAGAGAAGGCACAGGTAACTTGTAACTGTAAGCAAGAATCTACTCTTTCTGGCACACTCCTTTACTCCTTTGCTTTGATCACGAGCTTGTGCTGCTTCTGTTTCAAATTACTTTTTCCATCCCGAAACAGCTGAACATGCCTGTCAGAAAAATGCCCAGTGTTTGGGGCTTCAAACTCTGCTATCTTTCCATGATTCAAAAGAGGATTTTAAAATAAAATCAAGCTCTGCTTTTAAGCGAGTGACGAGCACTCAAGCTGCTTTTAATGCTATCGCAACAAAATTCACTCCAGCTGCTAACGTCGTGGGATCATGCCAAAACTCACTTTCTGCTCATGGAGACCAGTCCTTTTGCTGCTGCTGTCATTCATGTGTGTGATTGATCTCCTTTGGAAAAATCTGTCCTCAAATTTTGGGTAGCTTGAAGAAAGTAAAGGATGAAGAGCTGTCTGCTAGAAGCAGCTCAAACACGAAGGCAGTTGGCTAAATAGGTTGATGCTCTTGTATGAGCATGAACAATAAAGGCTAATGGATACTGGATCACATTAGCGAGAGCAGAGCCAGCAGGTCGAAGGAAGTGATTATTTCCCTCTTGCTGGCGCTTGTGAAGCCACATCTGGAGTCCAGCGTCCCGCTCCCTCCTTCCCCACGCGGCCGCTGACGTGCTGGAGGCAGGGGCTGGGGCCGGCGGTGGCCCCCGGCGAGGGAGCTGCCCTGGCCCTGTGGGACGAGGGGGCCGGAGGGGTCCCGGTGCTCTGTGACCACCCAGCCGGGGCTGGAGGGACTCTGCTGAGGGGTTCATAGCACAGGGAGGAGAAGCAACGCTTACAACTTGCAGCAAGGCAGCGCTGGGTAGATACAAGAGGATGAGAAGCGTTTCACGCTGCCCAGCAGACTCGGTTAAAGTTTAGCTGCAGAAAGCCTGGAACAACCTGATCTAGATAGATGGCTGCCCTCGGAGCAGGAGGTGGGACTGGAGACCTTCCGAGTCAGCTCCCCACCAACATTGTTTTGCCATTCTATAACAGAAAGCCGGAGTTGAAGGTTGCATCAGTCACTCTGTAGTCCAAAAGTGTGCATGCTTTTCATGACTGATTTTATTCTAAGATGTGTAGACAACAAACAAACATGAAGGGGATTAATAGATGTCAGCCGTAAGAGTAGCAGATTTGTGTGACGCTATCAATATGGCTTTTATTTCTGTATCGCCGGTTAGTTTCATGGTGTGCAGGAAAGGCAGAGTGTTTGCTCCAAAGTATTTACAGCCTGGTTTGCAGAGACACAAAAGAGGAAACATTGAAGGATGAAGTTTGTAGCAGAGGGACCACACAAACTTGTCTGTGTGGAAACATAAAGGGAATTGATTTGTTTATCCACAGAGGAAGTTAACCCAGGAGAGCTCCTTGTGTTTAACTCCCCATGCGTTTCTCCTACAGTGAGGGTCTTCTGCAAGCCAACTAATTTAATTTGAGATGAGGCATTCTTCTTCTGGAATAAGAACCCCAGGAGTTCATCAGCAGTGTAATCCGCCTTAATTCTGCCGGTGCTCATTTTATTAACCTTAATTATAATGGCTGGGTGGTGTTTGGGGATGGGGGGGGGGCAGCCTGTGTGCTGCCGGGGACGCTACGGGGACTCTGCTTTCCTGCAGCTGCCACTGAAGGAGAAGCGGGATGGGGATGCTCCTCACATGGAAAAGAAGTTGCGTGCAAGATGCCTGGTCTGTTCTTACGACGTTACTTCATGCCAGTTCCCTAAACATGACACTGGGCCCAAGCACGTGATGATGGAGCTCCTCCTGTGATTTACAGAACCTTTCTCCTCCAAAACTGCTTTTAACTCTTCCCCCCCCTTTTATTTTCCCCCAGTGCAGTTCTGCACAAGTTCTCTGTTGCAGTCTCATCTGAAGTTAGCGGGCAGAGAACAAGGAGAGAGGTGTTAGTTTCTCTTGAAACGCTCGTGCTTCCATGCAATAGAAACCCTGCTCCAGAAGCGGAGGGAGGAAGGGAAGCATAGGGAGAACCACAGCGTTGCCTTTCTAATGGACGTGCAGCTGCCGGAGGTGGGGGATCGGATCTGTGGCCTCATCCCTTCGCTGGACCGTCTAAATGGAGGAAATGTTTACGTTCTCTCGCTGTTTCCTTGTTTATTAGATGGGGATACCCAGGTTCGTCTTTGCTGAGAAAAAGCCTGAAAGGGCTTTGAGCATCACGCTGTCCTTACGGTAATTATTTTTCTGCTAGAAATAAGGTGGCTTGTGGTAGTTAAAAAATGCAAATGCTTTTATTGCAGTTCACTATGGGTTGAGAGACCAAGAATTTCTTTCCAAGCTGTCTTTCATGCATACACCCCATGGATCAGAAGACTGAGGCAAAGTAATGCTGTAAAATAATGTTTAAAGAGTCTGAGCAATGTTTGCTGTTTCAGAGGCATGGTCCTCAGATGCTGGAAGCATGCAGAGTTTCCCCTGAAGTATTAAATGTTTGAAAACGTTGGAGGGCAAAAGAGTGCTAGCTAGTCAGTAACCTTGCCAAAATAAACTGTCAGATGTGGAGGGAAGTTTTCAGGGACAAAAATGAAGATTTGCTGCTTTGTTGAGCCTGTGTGTGACGCGCCAAGCGCTCCACGCGGTGCAGTGGAGTTTGTGGTGGGGTCGGCTTCCCGGGCCCTGCTCCTCAGCCTCTCTGGTTTGCACCCGTGATCAGCTCTGCACCCTTGGGCACCTCTTGCTCCAAGCAGCAAAAGCACACCCAGGTTTGGGAAATGAAAGGGGATTTTGGGGTGGAAAAAACTGTGATTGTATACACACCCAATTTGCTCTCTCTTTTATACATATATATATATATATATATAAAAATATGTATATATACATATATGGAATATATATAATAAAAGTGATATTGTTTTAAAAAGGAGACACGCAATAATGCTAGAAAGTAATCCATAAAAAAAATGCCAAACTGGGGCACAGTAATTACCATGTAGCCTTGAGAAACCTGCAGGGGAAAGGCACATTTTGCAGGGGAAAAGAATAATAGGTAGTGGGAGGGTGAAAACTTTGGGCCCCTTGTGCAAGAGGAGTGGTGTCCTGCGAGTGTAACTGCGTCGGCTGAGATTGAATCCATTTGCCTGCAATTATCGCAGAGCTGCTCTGACTGCGCCTGCTGGAGCAGCACCTCCAGCTCCCCTGCAGTTTCCGCGCTGGCGTCCAAACGGGCACAGCTCTCGGGTGCTCGTCCTCGTCACCAGGCGCGGTGTTGAAACAGTTCCCCTGATACGCTGGGAAATGACACGCGTTGGGACTTGGACTGTCGCCTGCAGTTCGCCTGGTTTAACGGCGCCGCGCGCGAAGCACCAGCCGAGCAGCAGCGTTGGTCCCCGATCCCGCCATTGCCCCCTTCCCAACCCCGGGAGGGCTCCGGCAGGCGGGCGAAACCCCTTGGTGCTGGCTCTCGCCTTGGGCGAGGCGCAGGCAGGGTGCAGGCAGGCCGGGTGCAGGCAGGCAGGAGGAGGGTTAAGGAGCGAGGGCGTTGCTCGCCTGCCTGATGTCATGGAGGCAGGCAGCGGCTGAAGGGGCCCTTTGTTGGCAGCCGAGCCCCGGCAGCCCTGCCTGCGCCCAGCACCCGGCAGCATGCGGGCAGCGGCCGCAGAGTGCGGGCAGAAGTGACTCTGCCCAACTTGGTTGGCTTCGCTGGTTTTCTTCCTTTTAATTTTCCTTTTTGTCCGTCCCCCCCTTCCTCCTCCTCCTCCCCTCTCCCGCCAAAAGAGTTGGGAAGGAGGGAAGATGGCTGGAGTCAACTCCCCGAGAGAGGGGATGCGGGGCCCCAGGATTTTCCGCCTCTCGGGCTCGCCCTTGTAATGGTTTTCAGAGCGCTGGATTTCTGAGACTTTTGCTGGATATTTTCTTTTAAACTTTTCCTGGATTTTTTGAGACTCTTACCGGATTTCTTTTTCGGACTTTTTTAGACTTTTACTGGATAATTCAACAGTGCGAGAAGCTGAAAAGGGGGGGGGGGGGAAGGGAAAGCAGAAAACTGAAGCCAAACTCTAACAAATGAAAATGTTGGAGATTTGCTTGAAATTGGTGGGTTGCAAATCGAAGAAAGGGCTTTCCTCCTCCTCCAGCTGCTACCTGGAAGGTGAGTACCTGAGGGGGCCAGGGTCGGGCTGTGTCCCCCCGGGAGCACAGCGGCCGGAGCTCCGGCAGCGGCGTTCCTGGGCCGACACGGCCAGACCCCATCACCGTCCCAGACACCAGTTTTATCCCTTGCTTTGCAAGTTGGAGCCAGGCTTGGGGAGAAATTTGGTCCTGGTGAGGTTTAGGCATGCGGGGGTGAGGGAACTGAGCGGTGAAGGCGGCATCCAGACCCCAGGTGACTTTCATTAGCTGCACTGTACAAAGGGAGCACGGCTCTACCATTTATGGTTGTAAAATGTCAAGTGATCTTATTGCCGAGCCCGTAAACAAAGCCGTATCTTCAGGCCTCAGCTTTATTTTTTTTTTTTTTTTTTTTTTGCCTGGGGAAGTATATCCCATATTTTGGATGTGAGAGGAGGATGGTAAAACCAACTCCAGGCTCTGGAAGAAAATTTAGAGGAGTCCATCAGCAGAATATTTTCAGCATGTGTTAATGCATCATCTCTTAGTTCATTTTGGTTATCCCCTTGTAAATTTGTTTTCCACAGTCATTCATATAACTGAATTATCTTGTGTGTTTGCTTTTAAAAGGTGATTTTTGAGTCAAACCCATGGTTGTTTGTAGACAGGGAGATGTTAAACACAGGGACCCAACTAGCTCAGATTGAAAGTCTGGGTGACAGAGGCACCGTGCTGGGCTGGGGACTTTGGACTGAGGTCTTGCTCAGGGTGACCTCTACGAAGTTCTTTACCCCAGCAAGGCTGCGCTAGCGGGGCTGTGTCCATCCCACTGGGGCAGTCCGGGCTTCTTCAACTTCTTTTGTGTTGCTGGATGTTGCTTCAGTAAAAATAATCGGCATGCCAGGAGGACCGTGCTAACTGGTCAAATCAGAGGCACGAAAGGCAGCAGCTGATTTCCTGGGGCCTATCGCAAGTCGCTGTTGCTCAACTCTCGAATATTCAGTGCAGAAATGGTCCTCGGAAAATTCATAGGTTAGGAATCTCAAGATCTACAGATGGCTTCTCGTGGCAAACCCATCTGAAGAAGTTTCAGATCAAGAGTCTGTACCCATCAGATGTGTTTTGTGGGTCTGAAGAATTTTCTGTTGTCTAAAATCAGAGCGGTTTCCAGAGAACTTTTTTATTTATTTAAAGTTTCAGAAACTTAATGGTGGGCAGACACGTATGAGTAGTTTTGATCTTTGCTACGTGACTGAATTCTCCTGTGATCTGTTAGCTTGGTGGGGCCCCGGTTGTGTCCCCGCTCAGCGCGGCCGGGCTGCTGATGAGCAGGAGCTGGGGCCTCTCCTTGCGGTGCGGTTGGAGCTTTCAGCGCAGCCCGGGGACAACAGGCAGAGCGTCGGGGGCCTCTCTTCCCTGCAGCAGTGACTGCTAAAGGATGATGTTACAGGGGTGGTACCCTGGCTGTTTTTGCAAGTTTTCTCTTTTGTGTGTGTGCTACAACCACTCCTCCCCCCCCCCCCCAGTTTGCAGTGCAGTTGCGTGACAGGATTAGAGCGGTTTGACTTGTGCCATATAGGCAGTGTCCAGTTAACAACACGATCGTTGATAAAATAAATATTGCAGTATTTCCACCTCCAGCCTCCCTGAAACTGTGGTTGCATGTTTATTTTTTTTATGATGGGATAGGAAATGAGCATGGAAACAACTTTTAAGCGGTCTTCTATCAAAGTAGCTCCATCTCATTTCTCAGCGCGGCGTGGGGCAGAAGGGAAGCCAGCATCCCAGCAGTGTGTTAAAGGTGACAAATGTGGCAACTGCAACCTTTACGCTGTCGCAGGCAGTCGGGACATAGGCAGCCTGGGACCCACCGTCACGACTGGTGGTCTCTTGGAAAGCAGGGTGAGAAGTGAGAATCTATATTCATCGGGCAAGGTGGTGGGGTAAAAACAAAACATAAATAGGTTTTTGTGTTATTCTTTGCTACAGCTGCAGGTCCCCATGTGGCGTTCCTAGGCAGCTTTCTCATTAAAATTATTGTGACGTTGAAAGCCCCGTTGAGGACTCTTCAAAAGAGTAATGGTGGCTTGCCCCAAACCCCTCTACTCTAAGGGCACAAGTGAAAATATGCTTGCATTATTACCCTTAAGAATATAACAGTTTTTTATGTATGGATTTGTTAATTTTGATAACAACCACCCAAGCCTGCAGTCCTACGAAGGCCAGGCTGACGGATGGTGAGAAGGGGCAGGCTTGTGTCAAGGGCCTCAGACTGGGGACCATTGCTCCCGGATCCCAGTGAGCAGCGTGGGACAGCCTGGCCATTCCCACACGCGTCCCACAGCCTCGCTGAAGCTTCTGAAAGGATTAGGAGATGATGGTGATATCACTGGGGGATTTAACTCTGCCCTTGTTATCTTAGTTTTACAGGAAGCTGTTGAGGATGTGAGGAGAAAGCTGGAAGTTTCTTTGCTGTAGTAGACTGTGAAACCTTAAATGTAACTGCTTAAAGGATGGAAAGTCCACTAGTTGAGTGGAAAACCAGTTGCAGCCAGGAGGATAGATTAAATTTTACCTAATTCAATTTCTTATTTTGGTTTTCATGTGTTAACAAAAACACAACAGTGTTTGGTTGATGCATGGCATGGGACTGTAACAAAATCAAATCTGTTGTGTTTTTGACACACCGCTTGAAAATATTGTGTGGAGTTTGGGTCTGGTGTAAGACTGACTTAGAGACAGGCACATGTGTAGGTGTATATGTCTTGACCAAGTAATCAGAAATGTTATTTTTTTCTGTGGTGGTCCTCTGCTGAAAGGCTTTTGTGCTCTGTTGGTTTGCAGGAATGAGGATGGTGTGCAGGGTCCTCTCTGTGGGGGTGTGGAGGGGTGGTAGGTGCTGCATCCCATCGCTGTGCGCTCTGCTGTGTGTGGACGGGCTTGCCTGCCTGCTGGTGAAGTTGAGACCTTTTCTTAATCAAAAATAGGTTTAAACTAGTTCTAACAATTACTGAGATTTCCTATTGATGTTTGAGCTGGCCGTTTTTTGCCCTCGTTTTTACTCCCACTAGTAAATATTATTCTAAAGTGTGAGAGATCTGAATTTCTGTCATCTGCTTTCTCCTTGCTGCCTTTGCCATACTGCATAATTCCTCACCCACTTCGCACCAAGAAAGGGTAAAGCGTAGAAGGGAAGAGGCACAGCACGTACTGCTGCCAATCTGATCTGGAAAACAGAACGTGTCCATGTCCCAAATAGGGGCTGAAATAGTCTTGCTGCCTTTTTGGGCTTGCTCTGCCACCGAAAGGCAGAAGCCTTGTTTAAAATCTGTCAGTGTTCCCTGTAAAGTTGAAAAACTGTTTTGGGAGCACTAGTAAAGTTCTTTTGTTTTCTAACTGAAATGGTTTCTGTCCTGCCAGCTGTCAGATTGTCTCTATTTTTTTGAATTTTTTTTTCAAGTGTGTCTTGTTACACTTAGAGTAGATGAGCCTGGGGAGGAGCAGCAGTGCGTAGCCGTTGCCCCCTTCCTGGAGAGTTTCTTTTTGTTGCGTTTGGGCACGTATGGAGCCAGACCCAAATTTGCACTGCCAGCGACTCATCCTGCGCCGGCGTCGCTGGGATCAGCGGGCAGGACATCGGTCAATCTGTTAGGAAGAGCGAGTGCCTTAGGACAGCATTGCTGCCTCCCAGGGAAGAGCCTTCGGCTTGTTTCCTCTCTTCCATGGCTATTTTCTGCTTCTCACCTCCTGGCCTCTCATCTGCCATCACTCAGTAGAGTTCTTGCTTTTAAATACATTTTTGACTTTGTAATGGCTTGTTAGGTATTTGCTCGCTCCAGCGGTTCTTGCCTGACCCATCTTTATTAAAATATCTGGCTGATGGTGCTTGCTACCATTTCCCATGGCTTGTGATGGGGGAAGGAACATCATTTCATAGGAAGAGCTGTAACTGCCTTCAGACCTAGAACTGATCATCCACAGCCATGTTAGTCCTTCCCTGAGCAGTCTGGGGCTGCTTCGTAAAACAGGGAAACGTAACAGTAAACCTTGATGATTCTTGCTTGTATGCTTTCCCTCCCCAGGGCTCAGAAACGGGCAAACTTCACAACTGCTGCTCCCTAAGTAAGGAAACTAAAACAAAAATTGTAAAGGTAAAGTTTTCAGAAATATGCGAGTGCCATTGAAATGTGCTTGGCTGTAGTTACTCTTTCCCCTTCCTCTCCCAGAGGTTATAATCTAAGGTCAGGCAGTAGTTTAGTAGCAGATTTGGGAATAAAATCCAAAGTTCTGCCATACCCACTATTCCACTCCCTACACTGGCCACTGTGGTGAGCGGGCTGGAGAAAGATG
This sequence comes from Opisthocomus hoazin, assembly GCF_030867145.1. Lineage (NCBI taxonomy): Eukaryota > Metazoa > Chordata > Aves > Opisthocomiformes > Opisthocomidae > Opisthocomus > Opisthocomus hoazin. The sequence goes on from NC_134432.1 coordinate 12,628,322, forward strand.
ATACTTACCTTGTCACGAAGGGGTTCTAAATGGAATAAACTCAATGAATGAACTCAGGTGGAACCTGCAGGCTAATATAAGAGTGAACTTTCAAAAAAAGCCCAAATCTAAAACAACCCACAACCAAACAAACCAACCAACCAAAAACCTACAAGAACAAAAGCCCCAAGATGACGGAATCCTGTCTTGGAGGAGTGGGCAAAGCCACATCGTCAGGGCTACGCAGTGTTAGACAAGATAAAGCACTGCAGTTGACTGTGATGAGGGCCTCTTGGTGCATGGGCAATGGAGCAGGAGCCGTGGGTGGCCTATTTCTCTCGTGTTTGCGTTCAGCAGACGTGGTTTTCAGTATTTAGAGTGCTGGAGGTTGTTGAAGGCTGTGTGAGAAGGGTTGCAGCCTGCTTGCGGGTGGAAGGCTCCTTGCTTGTGCTGGAAGTAGGGTGGCACAGCTGGGGAGACTGGCCCAGCACCGGGGCAGTGGGTCTGGCTGAGAGAGGCTGGATCTGTTTTTACAGTTCTTCATCTCTGTACAGAAATACACAATATTTAAAGAGTGATCATTTGTCCTCATGCTGGCTGTAAGAACATGGACTTTCCAAATATCAGCCAAGAGTGGAAGCGTCCGCGATAGCCTTGGTTGCAGAAGGTTTTATGGCCTGTGCTACAGAATGGGTGACAGGAGAAGCTGAGCATGAGCTCACTGAAGGATGAGTCTGATATAAAACATGAAACCTTCCTTTTTTTTTTTTTTTTTTTTGTTTTAATCCATATTCCATCAGCCATAGGGAGTCTGTGAGGGCCTCTAAGGAAATCCTGGGACAGAGCGGCAGCTGCCGCATCATGTGTGCTCAGTCGGGAACATTTGGATGTATTAAACCTGCATAGCTATTCTGCCATTTATCATAATTTCTTCCAGGGGAAGAGGAGAGTAGGGGGAATGTAGGGAAAGGAGAAGCTTTTGACAGCGTGTGCTGTACCTCCAAAGAGATTACTACATGTATTCTGCGCTCCCTCGCTCTAGAAACCTCGTGGAGAAAAATGCCGGCACAGTTTGTAAGACCACAGGATGTTTGTTTTGTAGGGAGACAGGAGGTCTCCTCCCTCCCTCGGGACGGCCCCGCCGTCAGCTGCGGAGGAGCCCAGTGTAACTCTGTGCTTCTGCCTGTTTTCCAGCCCTTCCCTTAAATTACTAAGGAGATTCGCTTGCGTTGGTCTAGACCAGGATTGTTCATATCTGAGAACTTCTTACATAGTCCCGAACAATGATTCATGGCTTCGTATAAACAGTAATTAGCAGGAGATAGTTGTGCTTATGAAACCTTTTGGTGTGCAAACATAAATATCTCCTGGTAAAATCTTAATGTTGGGGGGAAATTAAGACATTCTTATGGCTAATGCCTCAAAATGAAAGCTGCTGTTCTCTTATTTCAAAGTCTGCTCCACTTTAATTAAGAGTTGTCATTTAGCTGGCGTTAGTGGAGAACTGAATTACAGCATTGCCTCGGGACTGCTCTCAGGAATCCAGGTGCCATCCAGAGCACGGTATGATCAAAGTAATAAATTACAGTCTTGCTGGGACGCAGCAAAAGACAAAGTGGGTACGTGGAAGGAATCACAGCGCAGAGATAACAGACTGAATTGCGCTCGCTTCCTGCCCCATTGCCGTGCCGGGCTACCCTCCTGTAGGCATAGCAGCCGGGCTGATTTATTAGGAGGAATCTGGGCCGTTGAAGAGCTCAGCAGTGCTGTAAAATTGTCGGTAAAACCGGCAGTAGGAGTTGAAGAGGCTGTAGTGTGGTGAAAAAGACCCTCAATACATGTGAACAGCAATGTCTAATTCCCTCTCTGAAGGACTGTAATGTCTGGGCAAATTTACTAGAGAATAGCTCAGAGGGATAAATACTGCTGACAGCCGGCTGTACGTGGCTCCCAGATGGACATGTCCTGTCTGCTTCTCTCGCTTCATGGTTTTGTGTCCTGAGTCTGCTGACAGCCTCCTCTAGGGGCCCAGACCTTTAAAAGTGTGTTTTGTCACGGTCCGTCAAGCTGCTGCTACACTCAGGTCACCACAACTCTGCTCTTTCCTTTACGCTCTTCCCCCTGTTGACTCGGGGCCTCGTCCTCCCGTTACTGTAGCCCTTCAAGCTTCCTTCATTTGCTGCCTTCCCTACCCCAGTTCTTAACCTGGGGTTCCTCGCTTCTGGAAACGCCAGCCCTACTCCAGCCCCAGAGCTGGGTCTTGCATCTCCACGTCGTGCTGTCCCGGACGCAGCGTGTGTCTCCGTCAGGTTGATGAGGGGCCTGGAGCATCTCTCCTACGAGGAAAGGCTGAGGGAGCTGGGCTTGTTCAGCCTGGAGAAGAGAAGGCTGAGAGGGGACCTTAGAAATGCTTATAAATATCTGAAGGGTGGGTGTCAGGAGGATGGGGACAGACTCTTTCCAGTGGTGCCCAGCGACAGGACAAGGGGCAATGGGCACAAACTGAAGCACAGGAAGCTCCAGCTGAACATGAGGAAGAACTTCTTCCCTCTGAGGGTGCCGGAGCCCTGGCCCAGGCTGCCCAGGGAGGTTGTGGAGTCTCCTTCTCTGGAGATATTCAAGACCCGCCTGGACAAGGTCCTGTGCAGCCTGCTCTGGGTGACCCTGCTTCGGCAGGGGGGTTGGACTGGGTGACCCACAGAGGTCCCTTCCAGCCCCCACCATGCTGTGATCCTGTGATTCTGGGCGGGGGGAGTCGGCTTGGAGGACACAGAGGGTACGAGCCCATCTGTGCACAGCATCCTGTGTGTGCACTGGGGGGCTTGGATGGTTTTCCAGCTTAGCACATTCTCATACATTTATTTAACGGCCCTTGCTCTTGCCGGCCCCTGGGCTTGCAGGCAGTTATCACTGAGTCAGTGTTTGTAGGAATGTCATCGAGTTAAACCAGCCTGCCTTGACTTTCGCACCGCAGCTCGTGGGTGTTTTCGGTGTTTGACACAGCGTTGTCTCACGGTCTGAATCGAAGCGCATACCTTGGCATCCGCGTGTAATGAGTCAGTCCCAGCATCGCCGCGGCCTGGGCATGAGGGAGGGATTCTTGCAGAGCGCTTGGCTTTCCTCCTGCATCCCCATCCGTGGCTGTGCATGAGCCGTCCTTCGCTGGGCTGCGATCGCGCCGGAGTTGGAGGGGAGCCTGCCTTGGATTTCCTGCCTTCCTGTTGAATCAGTCCCCCACGGGGCAGGCGTTTTCCTTCCTAACGGAGGTTATGGTCCGCCCCACCATGCAGCATGTACTGGTTTGTACCATATTTGGGGGAGAGCTTCACGGCGTCGCTGCTCGCTGAGGTTGTGTGTCTGCTACTTGCAGCTCTCTGCTGTCTGTCTGTTCCAGGTGTTTACTGATGGTGTAACTCCTTGGAGTATCTCCAGTCACTGCAGCGCCCTGTGTTTGATAAGGGAGCTTAATGGGCTTGACAGGATCAAAGCGTTTTCATGGTAAAATAATTACAGCTTAATTTTCTGAAAGTGGATTTTCTGTTTCTTTTCTCATTGTCCCTCTTGAAGCAAACCCAGGCTATTAAAATGTCTTCTCCTGCAGGAAACAGGAGGGGGAAGCAAGGATATCAAGGTACTTTAAAAAAATAACACACCACCACCTTTTCTGACTGTGGTATGGCCAGTGGAATCGTTTAGAAAGCAGAATTATTTGGCTTCCCTGATTCACTATAAAAATACATCTCCCTGCAGATATGGTTTGGCTAGGAAAACAGGCACAACAGTGTGTATACTTACTGTTTTGCTCTCTGCCCACATGCATGATCTTACCTTTTCCAAAGAATACAGTAGAACTCGTGTTCATAAATAATCACCCAGAAAGCCTTTGCTGGTGGTGATCTGACCCACACGTCGAGGACGCCAGACTGTCTGTGCATGAATAGTGGCACTTTCACCACCAAAGCTTAGAAAATAATGAGATTTCCCCATTGGGAAATGTATTTTGGACCTGTCCCAACCCACTCTTGACTTCCATATGTTTTCTGGTTTCGATCGTATCAGTTCTTCATTGGTTTACTGTGCAGCTTATACTGGATTTCCAGACCAAACAAGCAATAGTGTTAAAAGCTTATTTTGGTGTGATTGCATCTACACAGCAGCCCCTTGCTAGTGAGTATGACGAGTGTAAAGAGGGAACTGTGCTCCCAGGTGACCTGGTAATGTAGAAGACACTTGGCCTGGGGTTCCTGCCTCCAAAGCCCTGCTGCGTTTGCCTGCGCAGAAGAGGGATTCGGCAGGGAGCGGGGGGAGCAGGCGGGGGCTGATGCTCAGTAAATGAGGAGCAGTTCCGTGGCGCAAGGTGTGATAGTGTTTCCTGACGCCGTAGCCGCACTGACGTGATGGTTTGTGCGCGCCGTGCTGTGACCTCGCTCAACGACCTCGTCCAGATGGAAAATAACCCTTCAAAGAACAAGGTTTTCACAACTCATTGTCCTGGCTTTGTGCCAGTGCTGTCACCCACGGGGATGCCAGCGCAGCTGGGGGTGGCACGTTGGAGTGAGGGGGCACAACTGCCTGGAGCATCACTGCCCCAAACTCTTGGATCATGGTCCAGAGCAGAGGGTTTGCAGGAGCGACTTCAATGAAATTCCCCAGTGTGCTTGGACTTGCCTGATACTGAATATTAGGCGCCGAATGTGCTTCAGTGTACAGAAGACTTTGGTAGTTGGCTTTTACTCACCTGTGAAGCTCAGTGTTTAGGAATCTCTTTTTCTGGAGGTGTTTCAGGGCTCCTAAAAATGTGGAAAGCTCATTGTGCAAAGTATGCTCACCACTGTGCTCTGGTTTCAAGGGCAACAAGCAGGAGAGAGGGTAGCAAAAAGGCACAGCCTTGTACTCAAATAAGAAGAGAAATGATTAAAAATACTATGAACAACAGAAGTACGTATCTCATTCTTAAATACCACGTCTTACAAATCTCTCCCTGCCTGGCTTTCTGTGCTGCACATTCTGGGCATTTCATTTATAGGATAATTAAGGGATTTACCTTGTAAAGGTTTTGGGTTTGTTTTAAAATCTAACCATTCCAACAGTTTCACATGAGCCAAAGGATTTACAAGCAGCAAACAGCCTACGTGAGCAGCATTTACTGGGGGGAGGGAGAGGGGCTCTCCCTCTCCTGCGTGCTGTGGGAGGCAGGAGCTGGGGGCTCGGGGCAGGCGGGGGGACAGCTCTGGGACGAGGGTGTCCTGCCTATGTGGCAGAAGATCTGCATCAAAGAGCTGTCCTTATCTGTCTCTGATGCATGAGGTGCACACATGTCACGAAACAATGCAAATTAGAAAATCAGAGTGCGTGGGTTAACCAGATGGCTTTTATCAAGAACAATGAACCTAATTTCCCCCCCCCCCCCCCCTCTTCCTTCTCCAGAAGCCCTTCAGAGGCCAGTAGCATCGGACTTTGAGCCCCAGGGTCTGAGCGAAGCAGCTCGCTGGAACTCCAAGGAAAACCTTCTGTCCTGTCCTAGTGAAAATGACCCCCATCTCTTTGTTGCACTGTATGATTTTGTGGCGAGTGGGGACAACACTCTCAGCATAACTAAAGGTAAGACAGTTGGGCAGAGCAGTAGTGGCAGTGTGTGAGAAGGCGTAGAAAGAAAAGTCGTGGTGGAATAACTGAGTTATACACTAAACCCTATGGAATTTTTTTTACTGTGGGAATTCTTCTTAAACAAATATTTCACAAAGTGGTAACCTTTTAAAAGGTTAAAACTGTCTGAAACTTTTGCATTGGGCGAGAAACTGTTTGCCAAAACTAAGGTCTCCATTAGGAGCAAGAATTTGAACTGAGAAATTAAACTGAGCTGATTCTAGAGGCTGGCCTCTTATCGTTTTCATAGTTCTCCAAAACACAGTCACTGTATGAAAAATGACTGCATAGATACAGTGTTTTCTTACTCAGTCCTTCTGTTCCTTATGTGTACTCGAAGTCACATCAGCTTACCTTGCTAATGGAAATTATTTTTTTTATCGTTTATCCACTCCTGTTCTCTCCTAGCCCCCTCAAGCTAGCTCAGTTCAAATAAAATTTGCTGGATTCATTTTTTAAGCTCAAGCAGTATCAGAGCTGGTGCAGAACTACACGAGAGCCTAACAAACTCCTGAAGCATGCATATGACTTTATTTGGCTTTGAGAGGTCCACTCAAGCTTAAAGAAACACACATGCTCCCTGCTCAGTCAGATACCTATTCTTACAGGAGATTATTTAATGATCTGTTAGCCTGAAAGAACTGTCTTTGTCCTCAGCTCCCAGGTTTGCCATGTCTAAATGTATTTTCTTCTTGCGCTAAGGTGAAAAGCTCCGTGTCCTGGGCTACAATCATAATGGGGAATGGTGCGAAGCCCAAACGAAAAATGGACAAGGCTGGGTACCCAGCAACTACATCACCCCAGTGAATAGTTTGGAGAAGCATTCCTGGTATCATGGACCGGTGTCACGTAACGCTGCTGAGTACCTTCTGAGTAGCGGCATCAACGGCAGCTTTCTTGTGCGAGAGAGTGAGAGCAGTCCAGGACAGAGATCTATTTCACTGCGATACGAAGGAAGGGTGTACCACTACAGAATAAACACTGCATCCGACGGAAAGGTAGGCTGCAGGCTATCCACACCATGAAAGAAAACCTTACTTTGTCCACTGACTGTACAAGGTCAGGTAGTAGCAAATGAATTGGAGCAGTTCTGAACCCTGCTCACAATGTTCCTTATCTGTAGTTACGATGAACTGTGGCTGTCACGTCAGTGACAAAGCAGATTTACTCCTTTAGCAGACTTCTGGTGAGGTATAGTACAGCTCAGGAGCAAAACGCTTCAAGGTAGGAGACACTGGTTACCTCAGAGCTGAGTGTAATAGATATCCTCAGAATATCCCGTTAATGATGAATTCTTGTCCCATATGTTCAAAAGATAATCTCTTTAACTGCCAAATCAGAAAAGTCAGTGCCTGTTGCTAATAATCCTGTAAATGTTGGGGACAGAATGCTTTTTGAGCTATTTTGCAGTATTTGTAACTACTGTTTTGATTTCTCTACAGTATTTCAGCGTGATCATTGGAGGCGGGTAGGCACTTTAACTTTTATATGGGCCCAGTCTCTAGTTTCTTAATATTTTGTTTTCCTAGATCGTTGTGTGCTGTAGCAGTGTTGCAATGCCGTGCTTTGTGGATGCTGAAGAGAAATGTTAGCATAAAAGTGTAGTTTTCCACAGATTTTTTGTTTAAATTTCATGGAAACATTTCAACTGGCATTGGATTTCAGAAAATCTTGTTTTTAACAAATCTATTTTAAGCAGTGTCTCTTTAGATCCTGTGCAGAAGCTGAAGTGTGGATCTGGAGCGTGGCTGCTGAAGCTCTTCTTGCCAGTGTCTAGTAGATGACAGATTCTGTGCCATTAAAGTACTTTAAAAGAAAAAAGTTTTTAAAAAATCAAGTATGGTAGTGGCCCACCGTGGCCAATTTTCCTTTGTCCTGCAAGAGCTGTATTCTTCTTACAGCAATGCTGACAGCAAAATCAAAAATCAAAATCTTTAGTGTGAAAGCGTAGGGAACCATGGTGTTTCCTATTTAGCAGACTCATCACTCTAAAACCTTTAATAAGAAAAACAGATTTTATTCTGTAATGAAATACTTTTTGTCTGCTTTAGCACACAGATTGTAATTGAGACAATTCTGACCATGTTATTTAAGGCAAGATATTTTCAAGTTATGGCACTTTGATTCTTCCTTTTTCCTCCCGTGTAGACACTCTGTGGTCAAAATCGGCACTGGGAAATGCTGACGTGCAGCATACTTGGAGGATTACATGGCAATCGGGAATATTATTCCTCCTTCTGTCTCAGTAGTTGACATTCCTTCAGTTCACATTGATGCTGGCAGATGAGCAATGTTCACATGAACATTTTGAACCCAGGCCTCCTTCAGCTGGTGTAAATAAGCATGTGTCCATCATGCGATAGCACATGTTCTCCATTTTAGCTGTGAAAGGCTTTGGCATATGAAGGCTTTCATCCCAGCAGTGCTGTTTTTAACCCAAAAAAACAGTTCTGCAGAGCTACAGCAATCCGTTCAGGTCTGTATTAGCCAGGTTAACTGTCCATTTTCCACAAAGTTGCTTGAATTGATGTTTTTGAGAAAAGGTGCAGGTCAGCACAATTCACCAAAGCAGGTCTGCAGCTGGTGGTGGCTGGAAATACAAAATCAAGCAGTGGCAGTGACCAGGAGCCGTGGCTCCTGAGCTTTGGCTGCTGGTGCGGGGGCAAGCGAAGAGGTAGCTGCAGTCCTCCCCGTTGCCATGCCGAGAGCCAGCACCCCTGCAGAAGGGGCTGTTTGCCACGTCCACGCATCAGGCGCTGCAGTTTGCAGCCTGGTCTGTTAAACCACATCAGTTTCGATTTGTGTTAATGAGCTGGGCAGTGAATTGCGACAGCTTAGCAAGAGGTGTGCTGCCCGCTCTGCTGCTGCTGGGCTGGGGGACGCCGCGCTCTCCCAGCACCCTGTCCCTGCTGTCAAAGCTGCGGAGCTAGGAAGAGAAACTGCTAATATCCCCGCTTTTCCCTCTGCAGAATGGAGACTGCTGGAGCAGGTCTCCCACTCTGAGCTGCTCGTGTCGCGCTCTATTACCCACTTCGCAGCAGAGCCTGGCTCTGCTGAAGGAAAGCTCTTACCTTCAGCTCCCTGAGCACCTGGGGCCTTCCCAGCCTGCTGTATCATTAGTCAGCCTGTCCGGGGAATTTAATATCTGCAAGTGCTGTAGTAAGGATGAATGGCTTTGGTGGGATCATATCCTGTGACTGAGAGAACACGCTATCAGGAGAAAGAGGTATTGGAGAAACACGTAGAGCAGCTACTGCTCGGTGGGGAGGTGTGCTGTGTGTCGCACAGCCTTACCCAGGCATTTTCCTGGGGGAAAACTGAAAGGACTGGGAAGAGATCAGAGATGTGTATGTCCTAATTTTAGCACGGTTCATACTGATGCACTGGGGTTCACAACCGGAAAAAAAAATCCTCAGGCAATTTTGGCTTTATTTCCAAGTTTAATGGATCAGATTCTTCTGGACCACCTTTGAATGTTTTGTTGGGGGCTTTTTTGTGGGTTTTTTTTGGTGTTTGTGTTTTGGTTTCTTTTGAAGGAAGGCATTAAAAGTGACCTTTCTTGATTTGGCTGGCACTGTGCAGCTAGTCATCTGGTAAACCACTTCCGTGGTACAGAGGACTTGGTTTTCCTGACTTGATAGCACTTGAGGCAAAGCCTCCTATTGAGTAACCCAACTGAATAAACAGCGTTGTCCAGCCAGTTCTTCAAATCCTGCTGTCCTCAGCATTAAGGACACAGGACGGGTGTCCTGCTTGAGTCTCTTGGAGCCTCCAGTGGCTGAACTGGATGCAGACTCGCTCCTTTTATCGTGGATCTTCGTGGATTTTTTTGCGTGGATGTTCAATTTTCTGTGCTGACTGGGGAGGGGGAAATCCTGTCAGGTTAAGGCTGTGTTGGAGGTTAGCATGGGCCGATTTAACCACCCTTAGAAAATACAGTAGCCAAGAAAAAGATGTGGTCTGGTGACAGAAACTGCAGGTGAGTAGCAAACTTGTACAAGCAGAGCCCCTTGGAACAGGACTGGGGTTAGAGTTTGACTGATGATATACAAAAATGGCCCAAATAACATGTCAACAACATAGCCAGGACACAAACGGTGTGAGTCCCTACGTAACGTCACGCGGTGCAGGGTCGCTGAGGCTGTTACCTCTGTACGAGTACAGGTAGCAGCACCGGATGGTTTTCTTGGGGGAAATCATCCAGCGAGCAGCTTGAGCTCAGGCTTGGTGGTCGGGGTCAGTGGAGAAGGGAGGCTGCAGGGAGCAGCCAGAGCGCGTGTGCGGCTCGCTGGGCTGCGTCGGCAGCGTGCCGTTCATAGCTGCTCCTTGCTTCGTCTCCTTGCGATACATGCTTCGAATTCCACACGCAGAGTTAAACACAGCCTAACTCTGATTTCCAGTAGTGCTGATGGAAAGTGAAGCCTTCAGGAGTCAGTGTCAAGGTGTAATCACTGAGAAGTTAGAAAACCTCTGCCTACAGAATGAGCCCATTTAGTGGCTGGTTCTGTTTTTTTTTTTTAGTGTAAATGGAAAAATTCATGTGTGTTAAGGCAAAGAGTGTTGTCCTGTGGCCTGGACAGCGTGATCCTGAGTTCTGTTCCTCATCCTGCTGTCTGTGAAACCTTTGACCATTTAACTTCGTTATCTCTCTGTAACGAGATCGTATAATCTCACACAAAATACAGGTATCTCTAACTTCCATGAGATTTTGAGATCGTGAGATATAAGCCATCATAAAGACGTGGGCAGCTTCCTTCTCCATAATTCTCTAATACTTCCAAGTGATCGTGGACTTCAGCGTAATTTTCTACATCCATACCATTATATTTTAGTCCTCAGTGTAACATGTGAACTGCTAGTACCACTGCTAGTACTGCAAGTTGTTCCCAGACAGGAACTTGCCTTTTTTAAAATTGTGGTTGCACTGCCTAATGCTTGGTGGTCTAAGCCATGCAGCTGCAAAAGCCTGTCTTATGTTGTCACTTTTCTGTTCTCAGAACATCGGTTTTCAAGGTGATTTTACCTCTTTGACCATGAAGGTGTTTGGTTGGTTTTTTTTGTATGTTTTGTGGGGTTTTATTTGAGGTTCGGTCCAATTACTTTACCAAAAGAATATCCCACTCGTTTTGGTGGAAGTTTGAGAACGTGCTTCTCAGGAGGATGCCTTTATTTTTTAGAGATAAAGTTTCCACAGCAGTTTTGTTATCAGCAACTGTAGCAAAAGAAGAACCAGAGTGGAGCTAAAGTGACTTTCTCCAACCCAGTGTGTAAAACCTTCTACTCTGAATGCCCATGTGCATCCCCAAAAGTCTATTAGTTGTCTCCAGGGTAGTTAATGGCGTGGTTTTTGTTCCAGCGGCTTACAGACAGGTTGGCCACTGTGTGCATCTTCTCCCACTCCCCCCAGCCCAGGTGCTATTGCCACCGGAGGAAATGCTATTTTAACCGTGAGTTATGAATTCCCAACACTGGAAAGGTAGGTTTTTATAGCATAGCTGCCTTTTTTGGATGCCAATGCTATATGACATTCGCTTCCCAGAAGCCCTACAGGGTCGTCATTCTGTTACAAAGGCCATAGCGTGAAAGCCAATGGCACCCTGCACCTTGCAGTAGTCAAACCTGTCTGTGAGTGATCCGTGGGGTCGTTCACGTCTGTGTGTGGCTTTCCCTGTTTGGGTTATGCTCTGTTCCTGAGCTGAACACTTGATCTTTCTGCATCTCTTTCAAGTTAGTCCATGACATGCACAGATGGGCCAGCAGGATGCTGAGGGGGAGAGGACTTTTGTCGGTCACCCTGACTTCCGTGGATAATACAGCTTCTCTTTTCAGTCACCTTTTCTTATATGTAGTTTCTGTGCTTTCATATTCTGCAGAATATTTGGTCTTCTCCAATGCCTCTCATTCTCGTCTTGGGTTTGCTATAGTAAACAGGTGCCTGCAAAGGAGGAGCATCCACATAGAAATTGCCAGTCTGTAGTGCGAACCCTCTACTCAAGTTTGAGGGTGTTTTAATCTTCCCTGCAAACTTTTTTCTTTTTCTTTTGCAAATGCATCGTCCTTTTCTGTTGGACATATTCGCTTATTGCTGGAGCTTCACAGATGCGTTTTCTTTTTCCATCCAAAAATTCTGTCTAGGTGGAGGAAGCAGAGTTTGTCCCTAAGTCTGGGATTTTTGGATGCCTGGCAGCCCCGCCAACTTCCCAGCCTCCCGAAATCCCAGACAGATGGCCACTGCACACGCACAAACTGTTGAGTGCGTATCCAGCAAGTCAGAAGCATTTGGGAAGTTTGATCATAGCTGTTGGCATGTAAGGTGCACAGCAGGACCAGCGCGTCGCACTCGTCGCACAGTCTGTGGACTGGGCAGAAGTCTGGGAGGCCGACACGGCGCTGCTCTCCCTGCGAGGCTGTCCCTTGTCAGACCTGGGGCTTTGATGAGAAATGGAGCTCTTCCATCTTCCGTGTGCTGCATCCAGCATAGGCTGTTGCACTTTGATACAAAGATTTCTCCCTCGCCTCCGGGTGTTATCAGCATAATTTTTTTAAAAATTAAATTTTTAGCATTTGTCACTTTGCCTAGCAGAAGACTGGGTTTGAGTGTGAAAACTGGAAATAGAAAGCTCTGGTGGTAGGAAGTCACTTGTCCGTTACCTGTAGTAGGCTTTTAGGCTTAAAATGGGCCTTCTGTATAAATGTTAAAAAGGTAACAAATATGGGTTATCTTGCCTCACAGCAGGTTCTCGTTCAGTGGTAATGAGTTTACTTCTGTGTTATTGGTCAATGCCCATCACAAGAACGGAGCAGATGAGCTGCTGAACTTCATACAAAGTACCATGCAGGAAGGCAGGGGAGCCACCAGTTTGCTAGTGACGCTTCAAGGAGGAGTGAGGCAGGTGAAGATGTAACACGAATAGTAACAAGGGAACCAATACACCAAGGCTGACAGACGTCTACTCTCCAGGAAATATCCCACAACCTCTACTGACCAGCCTTTTGAAAAAAGACATTTCAAGCAACAGCATGCCAATCCAGTGCTATTTGCAGTCCTTATTTCTATATTGTTTCAGCAAAGTGCATGTATTTTCTCCTGAATCTTTGCATTTCCCATGTAAGTGTTGATAGTTCTCAGGTCTCAGCTTCTGAGAACTAGTTACAGAGCTGGTGGAGCTCAGAGTGCTGCAGGTTGGGTAGAAGTGATGCAACCCTTTGCTTTCACAATTTGATAATGTCATTTCTACGTCTGAATGCTCCCACGTGTGTTATGTGAACGAGCTTTCTCTTTCTCTTTGTTCCCTAGCTGTATGTCTCTTCAGAGAGCCGCTTCAACACCTTAGCAGAGTTGGTCCATCACCATTCAACCGTCGCAGATGGGCTCATCACCACTTTGCACTACCCGGCGCCCAAGCGCAATAAGCCCACTATCTATGGCGTGTCCCCCAACTACGACAAGTGGGAGATAGAGCGAACTGACATCACGATGAAGCACAAGCTGGGTGGAGGGCAGTATGGAGAGGTGTACGAGGGAGTCTGGAAGAAGTACAACCTTACCGTGGCTGTGAAGACGCTAAAGGTAGGACTCAAGTCTCTGGGCACTCCCGTTCATCTCCTTTCAGCAGGAGTCGAGTTCAGGCTGCCTGCCTGCCCTCAGCCCTGGTTAGACAGTTTAGGTTGGTGATGGCCCCTCCTTTGTGTGCTGTAGGCTTGGAACAGAGTATTTTTGAAAGAGCTTAATCCTGTTATGGTTTATGCGATACCTGAAGCACTTGTGTCTAAACAAAGGAGGACGTTAACAGCGCAATTATTACTTTAGAACGGATTAAACCTTAGAAAAGTAAATGGTGCTGTGGTGTCTTGCATTCAGGGTGTGGCAAAGGTGAGCTGTTCAAGGATGAACACATGAACACGAGCTGGTGTGTGAAGGAAAATTGTGTGTTGTGAGTCAGTCAAGATCAAATTCGAAGGCTGTGCTTTAGGGAGGCGTTACGTGTTTTGATTTTCTGTCTTATGTGGCATCTTTCCCAAAGGAGATGCTCCCTCTGTACCTGGAAGTCTTAAGCCATTGTTCACAGCTGCTTCTTATCAAAAGATAAAAGAGGAGGAAAAAGAGTATCCAAGCTAAAATATATTAAAACTTGTAAATGGCTTTAATGAAGAACTGGATAATCAGTTCTGTTTCTGGCTCTGCTCCCCGATTCCTGTGTCTCGGTTTCCTTGCCTCTTGAAATGCACATAATGCTCTGGGAGTTCAGAAGGTCATTGCTTAGTTCATTGGTGTTTACAGAAACATCTTGAGATCTGCTGGCACCATCCGCGCACATTGCATTTGGTTGCTTCATCCGAGTTTATGCGAACTTGACACCACGGGCTCCCTCCCCGAAGGGGGATTGGCCCCGCAGAGACAAACAGAAACGGGCTTTTGGTTTCTTTCTTTTGGGGTTTTTTTGCAATGGAAATTTTGAAGCGGAGAGCGCTGTGCAGAGGCCTTAGTGCCGGGGGAGGGCCGTCTCCTTGCTTTGGGGGACACGTTTCTTCCTGGCTGGCCGAGCAGCGCCTGTTCCTGGGCTGCCGAGGCTGCGGGAGGGCTGGTGGTGGTGGTGGTGCTGCCCGCTCCGTGCTCGGGGGTCCCGGGGCCGCGCCCGGAGCCCGGGCCGGCAGCGCGGGGGGCGAGCGACACCTAGCGGCGCGGGCGGGGCTGCACGGGGCTCGGCGGGGCTCCACCGGCTCGGGGCTCACCCGGGGCTCCGCGGGCCTCCACCGGCTCGGGGCTGCGCGGGGCTCTGCGGGGCTCCGCGGGGCTCCACCGGCTCCGGCCCCCCCCGGGGTGCCGCCGGTGCGGGGCTCGCTGGGGCTCCGCCGGCGCACGGTGAGGAGCGGAGCCGCTGGTCTCCCGGAGCAGCCTGCTGCACCCGCTCCTTTCCCGCTGCTGGCTGCGGCGAGAGGATGCCCGGCGTCTGCAGGCTCCTCGTTTTGCTCCAAGCTGCGGTTGTTGCTTTTCCTCTCTTCTCTCTAAAGCCCGTCAGCAAAGGCAAATTGTGTGTTATTCCATAAAATCTGTTTGTTCATAAGAAGAAACCTTAATATAGACTATTTCAAATATAGCAAATAAATATTTAATGAAACATGACTAAAAGTGGTTCATAATGTAGCATGGAGCAGCGTGTTCCACTGGGGAATGTAAGAATAACCAGGAAGAGTTGAGAAACGCTTCAACCTACAATTATGCACACTAAAACCATCCTTAAAAGCAAATTTATAATCCACCTTCCTTAAATCCATCAGTCTGCTGCCTGACAGGTGGGATTATAGCTTTCTTCAAAGTTTTGGGAAACATTTTTAAATTGCATTTATATCCCAGTTCTACTGGGGAAAACAAGCCCTCCACAGCTTCTGCACAAATGTTCAAATGACTCACTTTATTTTCCTCTGAGAGAATATTTTTCAAAAGTTTATATGGCTCTTTGTGTTCCTTCCCCATCTCTTCCAGATATCTCTATAAGAAAGATAAAGGGGAGGGAAAAGTAAAGGAGGAAAAAAAAAATCGCTCCAGCTTCTTTCTGAATAGCGATGCTTACAAACACCCGTTTGTTGTTCGGTTTTCTATCAAGTGTCTAAATGTAGCTCGTAGCTGGCGCAAAACTCTGGATCACGCAAGAAGGCAATCGAAGCAGCACACAGTGTTCCTCGGTTGTGTTTAACTGGGAAGTGCTAGACGATGTCTGGGCGCTTGGATGTTTCCCATTACAATATTCCATTGGTAGCTCAGTGCATTGCACAGGACACATCAGTATTTAGAACAGTCTGTTGTAGCACAACGTTCTCCGAATTTGTGTTCTTACACCCAGCGGTGATGGAGGGGGGCACAAGGTAGGCAGTGGCTGCCGTAACCGGGAGCGGAGCTCTGTGACCTGCGTAGCGTCCGATCGACTGCCGCCTGCTGTGACCGTGGCTACAGCTTGGTCCCCGGGAGGGCCATTTAAAGGCTGAGCTGTTGTGTGCTGGACATCTCCACACATTTCTCTCTGCACACCTCTAGTCTGCATCCATTAGGACTGCCTCTTCTTTTTTTTTTCTTTTTTCCTTTATATTTTCCCCAGCAGAGAAACCTGTGGTTTAATTGGTCAACATACGACCCTGGTGTCCTTTAATGCCATGGCATGGTCCTGTGCTCTGCTAGGAAAATGCTGTATAGCCAGAGCTGTTTCATTTCTTCCGCCGTTTTGTACAGTGGAAGATGGGAGCTGGTTAAGCTTGGTCCTTTGCGTGAGCTCAGGTTTTCAGAGAGGTCGTTACAGTAGTTCTCTGTATGTATCCTTCCTGGGAATTTGGTCACCGAGAGGTAAGAGGTCTGAAACCGTGGAAGAGCTATGCAGAGGAGCAGCCTTTCAGACTTTGTGTGGCATGCATAAGATAAATGCGTATTTAGGGTGATTTTGCCACCTGGATTGTTAACCCAGTTTCCTTTGCCAAAGAAAACAGTTTAAGGTTCTGCTCGCGAGGACCTTTGGGCTATTAGTTTTGACAGAGTGTGTTCAGCAAATCACAGCTGCCAATCAAGCTAATTGGCAACGAATAGTAAATGATGGAATGAAACTGTTTGAAAAAGGTTCTTCTTGCTAACTGCAAGGCAGAGAGCTGGCTGGATCCTACAGCGGCAGCCCACTGTTATCATTCTCACCAGCAGCAGTAAATCCTTTCCAATCCTTCCTTAAAACACTTTGTCCGTGTAGCCTGTCAACATTAATCCACCAATGAAAAAAAATATGGATACAGAAAGAAACATTGCTTTAGGAATAGATCTGTATTTCTGCACCACTTTTAAATGACCTTCCGGCCATTGGGGGCATATTTGCTTCAGAAAATACATCTTTTGAGCAAGATTGTATCTTCCTTGGTTTTCTGTTGTGCCAAGCAACTTTATGGCGTTCAGCAAATAGGCAGTGACACGTCTGCCTGGAATGGTTACGTCATGGGTCAGGCTCTAAATGCCAGGAATGAAATCTGTGAAACCTCGGGCTTTCAGTTACGGAGTGGCTGCTGCCGGTCATCCCTCCCTGTCTGAAGGGGGATTTCTTGCTCCTACCCAGTGAAACTGGGGAGCCGCATTTCAGCAGCTTCTCAAGCATTTGATTGTGACGTATCCTTCCTTTTATGTTATTCTTGTTTCTTTTCTTTTCTGTACTTTTTATTTCACGTTATCTTTTCTTCTGTTGGGAACAAGCACATTTTTCCTTTTCAACTCCTGAGTGATCCTGTGAGAGGCCCTTCACAAAAGGGATATGGATTTTTTTGCCCCAAAAAGCTCTGTTAGAATAAGAATGATAAAAATACATGTTTTTCTAATTCTACAAAAACCCCCAACGTCCCTAACTCCTTGGCATTGTGATGTGCTACAGGGAAAAATTACCTTTAAAGAATGGTGGCTTATGTTGTCAGTTTGTGGTTCCGTTTGTGTCCTCATACAAAAATCTGTTCCTCTGTTGTGCGTCCTGTCCTTGCCAAAGCTTTACCATTGTTCTACAGGAGGATACCATGGAGGTGGAAGAGTTCTTGAAAGAAGCCGCAGTCATGAAGGAGATCAAGCATCCGAACTTGGTGCAATTATTAGGTAAGTGATAAATACCAAGCAGAGGGATTTGAACTAAACCCTTGTGCAATGATATGGATGTTAAGGAGCAGATAAGCTGCTTACCATACCAAGGCTTTAAATACAGACGCTTATTGTCTGGCAAAATTCACAATTTTTACCACTAATACACGATTTTTAATGATCTCGTCTCCCTAATGTTTAAGTTGCCAGAGCCTGAAGCAGGAAATTAAAGCCCTCTATTAACCAGTTCCAAGCAGAACTTATTCTTTCTGTGACCCCCGTATTTCTACCTTCTAGAGGTATAAATTGCCCTAGAGGACAAAACCTGAAGATTCACTGGCAAACATTCATCGTTACCTTGCTGTTGGTCCCTAGGGGTGTGCACACGGGAACCTCCGTTCTACATCATTACGGAGTTCATGACGTATGGGAATCTGCTGGATTATCTGCGTGAGTGTAACCGGCAGGAGGTGAATGCTGTGGTGCTACTGTACATGGCAACTCAGATCTCCTCGGCCATGGAGTACCTGGAGAAGAAAAACTTCATTCACAGGTAGGAAGGACGGGGAGCACCCCTGAATCTCGAGCAGAAAACAGCCCTTGATTTGTTTTCCTGCCTTTCAGATTATCACGGCATTGACTTAGATGCAGTTGGTGCCCTGCTGCATTGGACTCTGATCCAGTACATTAACCTGTCTGTAGGATGGTCTCCTGGTTGTTTTTCTCTCAGTGTTTTTCTCTTACCTTTGAAGTAGACACAGGTGAAAGACATATCAATACTTCTATATTTTGGACAAAGGCCTTAAGTTGGGAAGCATTTACGTTTAATGGGCTCTTAATGGACCAGATAAGCTACTGTTCTTCCTTGGTGCTAATAGCCTTGAAAAACTGCTGGAGTTGATGTTGCTGGATGCGTGCAGGTGCTCACAGCAAAGCCATCCTCTGAGTGCCTGCTTATCCCATGTTCTTTCTTGTTTGTTTCACTTTTTTTTCCATCCTCTGTAGGCATTGTTTCCCACTATTGTCCAGATTGCGTATTCACTTTAATAAGCATCTCTGCAGTCTTAAAAGTCTCAGAGACTCTGACCTTTAAGTGTGCTGCAATTATGGCTAGAGCTTTGCATTCTTCATCTGTAGAAATGGCCTCCTAGCAATATAATGACACATCCTGCGCGAAGGTTTGAGAGTCGCTGAGCTTTATACAAGATGCTCTCTGTGCTGGAGTGTGACCTTTCCTGCCCAATTAACTGGAATATGAAATTAGCACATGTTTTTTTTCATAGAGACAAATATGAAGATCGTGTGTAAAGTTCTAGGTGCTCCTCTAAGTCACGCATTGCCTTTCCTGCCTGAAAGACCTGTTTAAATGCTTCTGTCAGTCAATAAAGTGAATGGTGATGCTGCAAATTAAAATTTCCAGCTTTTGACTTGCTCTGTTGAAACTATTTCATCCCTTCAGCCCATAGGAAGTGAACTTTAAAAGCTGCTGTGTGCGAATCCCATTCGTCTGCTCTCCCCTTCATTTCATTTCCTCTTATTTCTGATGACCCATTTATCTAAAATAAATAGTAGCATTTTTCCTTATCAGCCACCCCCATACCCACCTACCCAATTATTTTAAGAGTGTTGTCACAATTCACATCCATGGATTCAGATGCTGGGCTGTGACCTCATTTAATGAATCAGGAAGGAGGAGGAATTTGATTATGAAGAGGAGCTTTTATTTAGACACACATTGTAGTAATCAGCATTGATAAGAAGGTGTATTCAAAAACACTGTGAAAATTTAATGGACATTTAGTAAGACTTACTTTTGCTTTAATTTATTCCGGTTGAGCAGACCGAGCAAAAGAAACGGCAGTGTCTGCCTCATATCTAAAGATCTCACTACGAGCTTTCTGGTAGAATCAATTTTTAGTTCAACGTCACATAATCAGCAAAAGTGTTTTTAATGAAACCTAATATTAGGAGAAATGTACTTCAGTGCTTTACATTTTTATACTCATGAAGCATTTCTGAGGGTGCTAACGGCATGTTCAAGCCATGGAAGTGGCAAATGCAACGTGCCCATCTCTCACCTGCCAGGGCGGAGGCAGCTGAAAAAATGTGGAGGAAAAGCTTAATTTGCTTATTGCTGAGTCCTTGAAAAATGTAAGCACTGAAAGCAGAGGCTACAACAGGTTTGAAAAGGCCAAGACGTGGTGTGAAGAAGTTGTGCTGTAAAATGCGGTGTGCTTGGGAGGGAGAAGGGCGTAGCTGGGAGCTAAACCTGGTGCTTGAGCAAGGCCTGGAAAAGGAGTTCTGGAGAGTGACTGGTGTTGGCTGGGGTGACCGAAGTGCTGGAGAGGTGGGCAAGAAGTGAGGCACTGAGACTTTGTTTATTCAGTGCTCAGCTATTGATAACTTGAGCACTGACATTTCTTTAAATTATTTTTATCCTGAGGGTGGCAGCTTTTATTGAAACTGAGGGGGCTTCTTGAAGCTTTCACTTCAAATTAAAAAAAAAAAAAAGTTTGGATGACAGTCTTACAAAGCTGGAACGGAAAATAACTTTCTCTCTTACATGTATGAGTATAACTACATCATTTCTGTGTAATACTCTGATCAAAATAATAATGCGCCGGCCCAGGTTTCTTTGGGAACAGTAGGTTTCCTTGCTATCACCAGAAGTGAGATGGTAAAGACTACTCATTGCCTTTTTTTTTGTTCTTGTTTTTAGGGACCTTGCTGCCAGAAACTGCCTTGTAGGTGAGAACCACTTGGTGAAGGTGGCAGACTTCGGCCTGAGCAGGCTGATGACAGGTGACACATACACTGCCCACGCCGGAGCGAAGTTCCCCATCAAGTGGACGGCGCCGGAAAGCCTGGCCTACAACAAGTTCTCCATTAAATCTGACGTCTGGGGTAAGAATTCGCATGTGCAAGTTAATGCAGATTATAGTCTTCTTTTCCAGGGCTGTGAAATGAGGACATTGTGAAACGTTTCGGGAGGGAGCACGTTCCCTGGTTTGAGCCATACTGTTCTCGGAGCTTGTCAGAGTGCAGGAGCTAAGCTCTGCTAAGGCAGTCTTTGAGTGGAGCACTGGGGATGCTGACCCGACTTTATAAGTTTGAATCGTTAGCAAGTATGAAAATAAAGGATACTGTAGTGTTTATAGAAATATGTGAAACGGGGCTGGAGGGCACCGATACTACTGCCCTGGTAGAGTTCTGGCACAGGACTATGAAGCGATATATTGTTATATAGCCAGGAACGGTCTAACTACTTCAAGGAGGAAAGTGAGAATCTTTTTCGTTTTATGTTAAAAAAAAATATGTCTATGTCTGTCTAGTGATAGCTCCAAGCTCGTCTTTCTGCATTTTAAAAGAATAATCTTTGGAATGAGATGAGGAGAAGCAGAGGGAAAATTTGATGACAAATGGTTATTGAAGAGCCCTGAGGTGCTGGTGATAAGAGCAGGCTTAGCTAAGTGGAGCTACATTCTACCAAATCTGGCCACAGAAAATCTCACTGTACTTCTTATCAGCCTTTCTTTGGGTTTTATATCTCTGCCGTAGCTGTTGGTCAAATTCTCAAAAGTGCTCAGTAACGTGAGATAGAAGTTTGTGGGATGTGGTCCCAAAGGCGCTTGGAAAATGTTATCCTGAGCATCTTCTGTGTATAAAACAACAGATAGTAGTGAGGCAGTGATGAAGTTTTCTGGAGGTTTGGGGAAAGTGGGCAGAGAAAGGCTTTTTTCTGAAGAAACCTTTAGGTAGATGTCTGATGCAAAATGTTTTACAGATGGGAGAGGAAAACCCAGAACAGCCTCCCAAGCAGAATGGGATTGCTGACCAAGGTGTTTCTTCTGCTTTGGACTTGCACGTGGTGGTGGTGGCTGCTGCTGGGTGTCTGCCACAGTCTCAAGGCTGCTGCCGTGTTGCTGTGGTGGCTGCAGGATCCCTGTTGCATTTAGATAGTAGAGTACTTGAGGAAGAAAGATCCAAAAGGAGTATATGGTATCTTTAATAAGGGTTAGTGTAACCTTGCGTAGTAAAGAGTCGGGGCAGTGGACTTTGGGATCTGATTAGAGCAAGCCGGCCATCCCCAGAGGCCACGGCTGCTGCTGGGCACGCCGGAGTTTAGACGCTTTCACCTCACTGCCTCAAGACAGCAATCAAAGAAAATTGTGCACAGAAATGTCTGATGTAAATTGCCCTTGGTGGTGTTGCCATGTAATGTGATGTGATTTGCTTACTTATGCAGAATTGTAATCGCTTTCTCTTCAGGTTAAGAACATAATAGGGTGACCGAACTAATTACATGCAGGTTGTTGAACTGGTGTTGAGTCTATTCTGTGTGCCCAGCTCCTGGGTTAGCTGCCTGACCCTGGTGCTGACCTGCATCCCCACCAACTTCTGGGACTTGAATGCCTCGCCTGTTTCAGGACCCTCTTTGTACTCTTCCTTTTCCTTTTCAGCTTTCCCTGTGACCAAAATGTCTCGCCCTCACCCTGTCTTGTTGGTAGCAACTGCTGAAACTCCCCTCTCACCACTGCCTCCCAGGTTTCCCCTCTAGACCATGCTGCAGCTAAACAAGGGCACCCCAAAAACACTGAGCTATTAAAATGTGCGAGTCCTCTAGGGAGAGGCTGCAGATGAGAGGAGCTGTCAAACTGAGGGAGAGACTGCAGTGCCGCAGTGAAACGGTTTCAGCTAATCCACTGTGAAGTCTCTTAATTGTGCCTTTAATAGGACTTGAAGGATCTCAAGGCGTTCAGGTTTGAGACAACTGATACATTGAAAATTAGTCTAATTCTACCCTGTCATATCGCAGGAGGCTTGTCTGTGCTGGCGAAGAGCCTTGTTACGCTTCTTTAACATTTAAGCTGCTGCTGAGCATGGGATCTGAGCCACCCAGAGCTGGTTTAAGTGTGCAGCACTGTTTAGCGACTACTCCCACTAAACATCCTCTCAAATTTAAGATGAAAACAAAGCTTATTGATTTATTTTTTTCTTCCCCCTTTTTTTTTTTCTGTCCATTGCAGCCTTTGGTGTTCTGCTGTGGGAAATTGCGACCTACGGCATGTCCCCTTACCCTGGGATTGACCTATCTCAAGTCTATGAGCTGTTGGAGAAAGACTACCGTATGGAGCGCCCTGAAGGCTGTCCTGAGAAAGTCTATGAGCTCATGAGAGCGTGTAAGTGTTCTTCAGCCCTGAAAGTGCTTTTTAGCTCTGCAGAGGTGCAATAAAAGTGCCAGGATCTGGCCCCATACAGCAAGGCACGAAAACCCCCCTGCCGGTTCCAGTGAAGGTGCAGTGCTGTGTAGAAGTGTTTGGTTAAAACTGCCTTCCCCAGAGGATGAACACGCTATGAAACCAGCCGTTCCTCCCTACTGGGAGCACACAGGCCTGGGGGAGAGATTTGTTGCTCAGCTCAGTGTTTCCTTTGTCTCCTTTTTCCTGACAAGTTAAAGAAAGCTTTTGCGCTCTAAGGATGAAGCAGGAGCTTCATTAGGATTCTTAAGGGAATGACTGTTACTCGTCCACTGTGGCCTTTGGTACGTGACTTACAGTGCGAGAAGTTTTTTTCCAGCATTACTTTGGCTCAGTAATGGTTGCAGATACCCAGCACCTTTCAAATGAGGTTTCCATGTCATTATTTTATCTCACCCATGTTATAAAAAAAGGAACTGTGGTAGCTGGCTCCTCCTGGTGCAGTGTACTGAATCTCTAATGCTGGCGAGAAGGTTTGAGTGGTGTTGTTTTTTCAGGCTGGCAGTGGAGCCCTTCCGATAGACCCTCCTTTGCTGAGATCCATCAGGCCTTTGAAACGATGTTTCAGGAATCCAGCATATCGGATGGTAGGTCTGGGGCCCTCTTGGAGCGGCAGTTCCAGGGTTGGGAGAAGGGCCAACTGCATCCTTGACTCTGCACTTTTTTCAGAGGGTGCTTTGCAGTGAAACTCAGTCCTGCTGCCTGGCATAGAAAGCAGAGATGTGTTTCCATGTGGGCTTTTTCTGTGTATGGGCGTGCGTCTGATTTTAAAGGGCCAAAAGGCTGAACAACCTCAAGGAACCTCTGCTTTCTGTTGTTTGCTTTTCTTCTGCGCTATTGACTTTGAACAGCACAATAGTTTTTATCTTCTGTTGATGGTAGTGTTTTTCTTCTGTGCATTGCAGAGGTGGAGAAGGAACTGGGAAAGAAGGGCATGAGGAGTGTAGTGAGCAATTTCCTCCAAGCCCCAGAGTTACCAACCAAAACACGAACATCAAGGAGAGCTGCTGAAAGCAAAGATGCCAACGAGGGCTTGGAGACTACACATGCTCGAGGCCAGGGAGAAAGCGGTAGGTTTTAATTAAAGTCATTATTCCTTCAGGAAATGCAGAGGAAAATGAAATACATGTCCAGCTCCAGGTTTTCACCTAGGAAAAGCTGTGTCTAATAACAGGTGCCATCTTTCTGTACCAGTATTGTGTTTCTGGCTGACAGGCTGCTGAGTTTGCTGTCCTGGGTTCAGAACTCCTTTTATTATTTCTTGCAAAGGTAGGTTGTTAATCTTGGGACCAGATACACACACACACAGCAGCTAGGAGTGTGAATCCTTAACTGGCTGAGGGATTGGCACTATACCTGCTGTTGCCTAGAGAAGCCCTAGGAGTTCTTTCAACTTAATGGCTGTTGCCTGCGGCTCCTCGTAGACCAGAACCCAAGCACAGAGCTTTCTGATCGTATGCTCTTCCCATTCCCTGGTAGGAGCTATCAGTGGGATCTCCCACCGCATCTGAGTGCTGGGTAATCTGCTATGTTCAAGTCACTTTACACTACCACACTGCATAATTTAAAGCAGGATGATTGCTCGGGTTTAGCAAGCCCCATAAGGGAGGTTTCTTCACTGTTCCATCCTACCAGGTTTGTGCTTGAAGGACTGAAGAGTGTTACTCTTGGCAGGTACCAAATAGAATTTCAGCAAGGGACAAAGAGGTATTTACAGAATCTTCCATGAAATTAAACTCTCTTTCAATCAGTTTCTTCAACAACTTACCTTGCATTCTGAGGTAATAAAAGCAGTGGTAAAATGCTGAATGTATACTGTAGATTTGTATCTAGTTTGTTTGAAAAATAACAAGGTAAAACAAAAGACTGTTTCTTTCCAGCTCCTGTTGAGGATGCCTTCTCCTCTAACCATTGATGTGATTGACCTTTCTTGTGTAATGTCAAATTCACTTGGTAGTACATGTTTCAGTAGCAAATGTAAGTACATCTAGACAAAAAGGGGAGAAAAAGAGAGGATGTAAATTGTTGGAAAAAGAAAGTATCAGTGACTTAGAAAGGAAGGTTATTTGCCATATATAGGAAATATAATTGCCTAGTATTAGAAGCTTTGAAGTAAAATAACTTCATTTAAATACTTAAGGGCTTTGAGAGATTCAAGTGCAGCAGGAATAATATGATTTTAACATTATGCTGGGAACCATTTCACTCTTTATTGTGAAAGAAAATATTTCACATTAAAGTTTTATTGCAGTTTCCCCTTCAGTTGTCAGTGTTGCCGTAACAAGTCCAGCAGCTGGAAGCCGATCCTCAGTGCAAGCTGTTGGTTTTCTCTGGATCTGCACAGCTCCACTGTGTCTAGACACAGTAAGGCCACGGCCTCCCGAAGTGCTTTGAGAGCTGTTCTGGTTGTCCAGGTCCCCGTAAGCTGTCGTGTGGGAATGGTTTAACTGCACGTGGTTCTGTGGAAGCATACGGTCTTCCCAAAGTACACAGCTATTTCTCTTCAAATTCTCTCTCCTCAACCAAAATCCCTTCCTCAACCAAAATCCTACCCATGGCATGATAATCACCAGTACGTGACTAAGAAGCAGCCTCCTTTTCCCCTATGACTCTGCTTCATCTCCCTGCTTACTGCCTACTCGAGCTGTAAATGCGTACGCTGCCCTGAAGGCATTTCTCTTCTGAATTAGAATGCCATCTGAGTGCCTGGCCTGGGAATGAGACCCCCTGTCAGTCAAATACAGAGACCTTCAGGACTCTGTATAAATTTATTATAAACCACTATTCATTTTTAAATACCTCTTGTAAGTGGAGGAAGGGTCACTCCATCATTTTCTTCTGGAGCAATGCTGCTGAAGGAGGCTGTTACTACCAGTTTCCTCTGTTATTGTACAAAGCTGGCCATCTTCACAGTGGTATGACCTGAAGTGTTCAGCTGTTGAAAGGCATCTCGATTTCTGCTTGTGAAAAAGTTATTTCCATTGCCCGCACAGGATGACATCAGGAAGGAGGTTAGGAGTATCAGAATCTAAAAGAACGTGGAGACTGGGCGTGGAGGTGTGTTACGGAGATGTCTTATTAATTGAGAGGGTCGGCTATTCAAGACAGCAACAGCACAGGGACTAAAGCAAAAGCCTCTTAATATTTATCTTCTTCACAGTGTGAAGTTTAGACAAGTCTCCAGATATGAGGACAGGAATCTGAACATAAACGTTTTGTGTTTGTATGTCGCTGTTTAAATCGGAAGTCTACAGGGAAAATAGTTTGGCAGCTGAGTCCTGTAGAGGCCACCTCAGAAATGAATGTGTGCAGGATTCGGGACCATGGTCAATCCAGGCTGGAGTGCGGCTGTACTTGCTTCACTCCTGGCCTGATGCTGGCTTTCTTTACAGAACCTGCACCTTTGGAGGTGCCGCACTGGTTTGATCCTGGAAGAAAACTGGTTATTCTGGCTGTTGAAGCAATGTTCAGTAGACTTTTCTTTGCCTTGCAGACCTTCTGGATCATGAACCTGCTGTTTCTCCCTTGCTCCCACGGAAGGAGAGGGTGGCCCTGGAGAGCAGTTTGAATGAAGATGAGAGGCTGCTTCCGAAAGACAAAAAGCATAACCTCTTCAGCGCCCTTATCAAGAAGAAGAAGAAGACCGCCCCTACCCCTCCAAAACGGAGCAGTTCCTTCAGAGAGATGGACGGCCACTCGGACCGCAGGGCGGCTGGGGAGGAGGAGTGCCGGGATGCTGGCAATGGGGCTTTCATTGCACCCCCTGCAGACGCAGGCGACCCCTCCAAGTTTCAGAGCCCGAGCAATGGGGCTGGGGTCACCAATGGGGTTGTCGCTGGGAGCTCTGGATTCTTATCCCCCCACTTGCGGAAGAAGTCCAGCACGATGAGCAGCAGTCGAGGGGTGGCTGGTGAAGAGGAGAGCAGTTCCAACTCCAGCAAGCGTTTCTTAAGGTCCTGCTCAGCCTCCTGTGTGCCCCATGGAGCAAAGGATACAGAATGGAAATCTGTGACTCTGCCTCGAGATTTGCAGTCCACGGGACACCAGTTTGATTCCTCCACTTTTGGGGGACACAAAAGTGAAAAGCCAGCACTGCCTCGGAAGAGGGCAAACGAGGCCAAGACTGACATTGCTGTCAGGGGAACAGTGACCCCTCCTCCACGGCTGCTGAAGAAAAATGAAGAGACCACTGATGATGTGTTCAAAGATGCAGAGTCGAGCCCTGGCTCCAGCCCTCCCAGTCTGACGCCAAAACTTGGCCGTAGGCAAGCTGCTGCTCCTCCTTCCTCTGGCGTGCTCCACAAGGACGATGGAGTCAAATCCAGTGCCTTAGGTACCACTGTGACGATGGACCAAGGTTCTGCTGCCAAACCCAACCCTGCCGGGTTTGTGGGTGCCAGCAAGGCTTCCTCTGAGGAGCCGCGACTGAGGAGGCTCAAGCAGACCTCGGAGTCGGCAGGGAAGGACAAAGGGAAGTTATCGAAGCTGAAGCCGGCCCCTCCTCTTCCGCTGTCTTCCTCCTCAGTTGGCAAGCCTGGGAAAGTTTCTCACAGTCCCAGCCATGAAGCAGCAGCAGATGTGGTGTCTGGGCCTAAATCCAAACAGTTGACTCAGGTTGCAGATGCTGCGAGCAGTGATGCTGTCAAGCCAAACCAGTCTGGGGAAGGTGTGAAAAAGCTGGGCATCCCCTCTGTACCAAAGCCACAGTCCTCTACAAAGCTGCTGATGAGCACAGCAACCCCAGCTGCCTCTTCCTCCTCTGTACCCGCTGCCCCAGGCGGGGACCAGCCATCATCTACGGCCTTCATCCCTCTCATATCCACCCGGGTCTCACTACGGAAGACCCGGCAGCCCCCGGAGAGGATTGCCAGCGGCACCATCACTAAAGGGGTGGTGTTGGAAAGCACTGAGGCTCTGCGGATCGCCATCAGCAAGAACTCTGAACAAATGGCAAGCCACAGCGCTGTCTTGGAGGCTGGCAAGAACCTCTACACCTTCTGCGTGAGCTACGTGGACTCCATTCAGCAGATGAGGAACAAATTTGCCTTTCGGGAGGCCATCAATAAGCTGGAGAATAATCTACGGGAGCTTCAGATCTGCCCAGCAACAGCTGGCAGCGGTCCTGCAGCCACCCAGGACTTTAGCAAACTTCTCAGTTCAGTGAAAGAAATCAGCGACATAGTTCAGAGGTAGCAGAAGCCAGGTTCAAAAAAAAAAAATAAAAAATTCATCACAATGGGCCAAAGCCAGCTGTGGAGAGAGTAATGTCTGTGGACTGACCAAGGACCAGGGCTTTCAGGCCAGTGCTGTGCGAAAGACACAGACTGTGAATGGATGCCCCAGCTCCGAAGGGCAAGGCTGTGTTCAAGAGGCACTTTCCACCCTCTTAACTCGGATTCCCTGTGTTTCATGTACTCGCAATCGTCCTTATCTGTGGAGTTCTTGCCTTGTGGACTACAAATCTAAATGCTGATGTCACACCATGCCTTCTTATTAATATTTTATTGTTCTGGACAGACCATTAGGACTGGAGCCAGACTGAAGGACACTGAGATGCCATCCTCCTCAGGAGGACTTTCTACTGCATTTTCGTCCCCTCCCTCTGCCCCGGTGTAGACACGGATGAGTGTTGGAATAGCAATATACCCACTGCATTTCCTGGGAGAGCTGCAGCACATATCCCTGGCCCGAGTCTGGCATTTACCTGACATTGATGCAACAGATTTGGCACTTGGGAGGGAAGGGCGCAAAATTGTTAATGTAAGATTTTTTAAATGACGGAAGCTACAAGTGATGTTTACCCAAATTCTTCCTTTGATTCCACCTGCTGCCCTTTGTTTCTGTGTTTTCAGCAATTTCTTAAGGTTGTTGAGCCCAAATGAATTGCTTGGGTTCAAAAGGTTGCAGACGGCACCCGCTAATGTAGTGGCACAGGAGCCTGTTAGCGGATCTCCCTTGGTAGCGGAAAAGGCCTGGAGAAAGTCTGGAGAAGGACGTTGCTGTCGCACTCTCATTGTATCTAACATTAATTGGGCTGGCATTTGGGGCGGAGGGTTGCAGAGCAAGCCTGGGAGCAGGAGGTGCTGGTGCTGAGAGCATCGCTCCCTGAGAGCCAGGAGGGTTGCAGCAGGAGGAGAGCGCTGAGGAGGAGTTCAGAGATACCGCTGTGCCTCCAGCAGTTGTTCCAGCTGAGCTTGCACGTGGCAGATGGGCGAGAACTGCTGTTTCTCTAGTCGAATTTCCAGACTTTTTTGTTCTGTGGGCGGAGACGGGACCTGGCTTCTGCCCTCCCATAGAGACCTGTGCTTTGAGGGGCTGTGGTGCCTCCTTTTCTGTGCCAGTGCTAACTCCCCACCAAGAGCTCGGATGCCAGCACTTAGGGGTTAAAACCGTCACTACCTTCATGCCGGTGTGGTTCCATTCAGCATCAAACAAGGATCTGTGAAGACTGCAGACACTTCTCTTGGGTGCATCTCCCAAGGAAACTGCCGTAGAACGCTGATAGCAGGACTCCTGGGCTTCCTTTCTGAGGTCCTGTGACCTTCCCAACTAATGCAACGTGACTGGGAACTAACTGTGACTTGTGACAATAGTGAAAAAACAAGTTTTAGGGCTATTAACAGTGCAATTTAACTCCTCTTAACAGTTCCAAACAAGACAAAAAAAGCATTTTCCACGTCCTGTTCCCCTGTAACTCTTGTGACCCCTCTTGTGTATCTTAAACACTAATTGCCTTCAATTGTATTTTATTCTGTTCTCTTTGGAGCTGTTTGTTTTGTATATGATTTCTAGTAGCTCACTCGTGTGTGTTCATGCCACTTCTCTCCCTCACAAACAGCCGTGAGTTAACACATGACAAATGCTCAAAAGAAAATACACACTTCTGCCACAGGCTGCCTTTAAAAATGTAAGGAAAAAAAAAAAACCAACCCAACCCTTGGACTGTCTCTTTCCTGGAGGTACTGTTTTTACTTTGATAACATATTGTGCCACTATATTATACATTTGTATCTCGTTATTACACACTTTTGTAGACTTGTCTTTTTTACAGTGTGTAAATAGCTCTGTCCTTCATCTCTGTGATACTTAAGGGGGTTGTTTCCCCTTTAATTTGGTCCAGTACAGATTGTTTCTGTACACGACTTTCCATTCTTCCTCCTCTCTTTCTCTGTTTTTCATTTTTTTTGATTTATTTTTTATTCCAGTCTCTCTTGTGTAGTATATTTAAAAATAAATCAATGTTGAGGAAAACCCGTGTTTGTCTGTTAGCAAGGCGTTCCAAACCCCGTTACCTCCCCTTAGACTCCGTGTCTGAAAAGAGGGGATCCCTGTTTGGGTGGTTCAGCGGGGCCCTTCGGCACAGCGGGTGGGTCAGAGCCAGGCAGCAGCACCTTCCCACGTCCTTTTGGTTTAGCCAGGAGAGAAAGTCACGAGAGAAAAAAGATGCACAGAATAAAGACTGTGTCATCACCTCTTTTGAAGCTAAGGCTTTGCTGTTGTCTTCAATGAGATTTAAATCGGAGATTTGCCTTTAAACTGTTTGTCCTGGTAATTGTTTGTATTCTGTAATTCAGCTGCTGTTGCTTTTTCCTCCTCTTCTGCTATGGAATGACCTCTGAGTTTCTCTCCTCAGACAGTTCTGGCTGCTCCCTGCCTCATTTGTAGTTGTGCACGGGCTGAGGCACGCCGGGCGTGATGCTCTGAGCACAGACCCGGAGCGAAGAGCTTCCCACTCATCTCCCGCGAGACGCTGGCACGCCATACGGCCGCAGTGCTCACTTTGCAGGTTTTCTGTCTGAAAATTGGAAATAATGTTGCTTCCAAAAGTCTGTCTTTATTTTCATATTACCTTCAGCCTTTCCAGCAAATCTTGAGGGAGGGACATATCCGGGTACTAAGCAGCCTCTAAAATTAGACATTGCCTTGATTAATGAAGATGCTAAAGACTAAAAAAGGATGAGAAGGAATCCAGGGCAGATGACAGCGAGTGGTGGGCCCGAGGTCCCGCAGTTCTGCAGTGATGTTTTAGGGTTATAACCCAGCTCACCCCATTTCTAATCCCCTCACCAACTCCCTGGTGATGTCTGTCAGTCCTGGTGCAGGGACCCGCTCGCTCGTGGGCCGTGGGAACAAGGCTCATCAGAAACCTTGTCTTGCTGTGACAGTGATGGCACTGGGCTGCTTCTAAATGAGCCTGAAGAAGGTGAGAAGAGGAGCGGGAGGATGCTGTTGGCGAGTATAAATGGCATTAATGGCCTGCACTTGGCGAGGCTCAGGCTACTTTTCAGCAAAGTGGTGGTGTCCGGTGAATGTACACCCAAAGCTACGTGGGGTTCCTGGTTTTGTGACGATGACTCTTGGCAAAAATCAGTGTCCAGGCCGTGCTTCATGTATGTCTGTAGCATAAAGAATTGCATATGGTGAATGGCTGTGGGCTGAGGGAAGATGGAGAAGCTTAACCTGCCCCTGAATGCAATCAGTGCTGGTGATCTCCATCCCTGCGTGCTTAGGGACCAGTCCATGGTGTCGTGGGAAGGCAGAGGCCGGTTGACCTGGCAGGGGAAAGCCCCGAGATCCGCAGTGTTGGGAGTGAAGGAGAGGGGATTAAAGGCTAAATTTAGCTGAGTACAGTAGGAGTTGATTTAACAGATCGATGCATTTAACAGTTTGATTGCTCCAATTTTCAAGGCTATTGAGCTTGAAAGTGAGAGTGCTCTGGGGGAAAAATAGCTGTGTTTGTGTTTTTTGTTTTGGTTTTCGTGTCTTTGAAATTACAATGTTCACTCTTAAGTTTTCCTTTAATGCCATCCTGCCTTTTGCGGAGAAGTTGCTTGTCACAAGATGTAAAATGTGGTCAGTGTTTTATGCTCACTCTTTTTCTCAAAAAAAGTTATGAAAGATAGGCTGGTGTGGCAGGGTGTCTTGCGGAGATGCTGCGGGACCAGCGGCACTGAGGTGTGCGGCAGCGCTGCCTGCCCCCGGCGATGATCAGCAGCCAGCTGACAGCCGCTCCCTCGTCTGACGTTTATCCTTTCACGGTTGAAAAGAGCGGAGAATACACCTGAGCTCTGTGTCACCTCCGAAGAGAGGGTTCCTGGCATCATGCATGCACCTAAAGGCAGGCGGGCAGCAGAGCGGGACGGGCTGCAGGTCCCAGGGTGAGCCCCGGCCTGGGCAGGTTGCTGGGGATGATGCTCCCGGATCAACCCGCTGCTCCGCTCAGCCCTGATGCCTTGGCAGGGCTGCTGGTGCCCCTGGAGCCGTGGGCTTGGGCGCAGCCCCGCCAGCCGTTTCGCTGTTGAGGCCGGGCTCAGAACTGTCCTCCCTGGGAGTGCAGTGCTGCTCGATGTTTTTTCAAGGGTAGATCCAGCTCAGCAGAAAGTTTACCTGCAAACCAGGCTACACTGAACTGTTTTCCCAGCAGTTGCCCCCCTATTGAAGGTGATGTGCTTGTCCTCACATCCAGTCTGCTGATAAAGGTCCTACCTGTGCTCCCAAAGCCACGGTGCTGAATGACCCAGTTAGGAGGCATCAGCTCCTTCAGGAGTCCCTTGGACGTGATTAAATCGGGCTCACAGAATCACAGCATGGTCGGGGTTGGCAGGGACCTCTGTGGATCATCTGGTCCAACCCCGCTGCCGAAGCAGGGTCACCCAGAGCAGGCTGCACAGGACCTTGTCCAGGTGGGTTTTGGATATCTCCAGAGGAGACTCCACAATCCCTCTGGGCAGCCTGGACCAGGGCTCCGTCACCCTCAGAGGGAAGAAGTTCTTCCTCAGGTTCAGATGGAACTTCCTCGGCTTCAGTTTGTGCCTGTTGCTGGGCACCACTTCTGCCCTAGTGAGGCCCCATCTGCAGTACTGTGTCCAGTTCTGGGCTCCCCAGTTCAAGAAAGATGAGGAGCTACTGGAGAGAGCCCAGCAGAGAGCTACGAGGATGATGAGGGGACTGGAGCATCTCTCCTACGAGGAGAGGCTGAGGGAGCTGGGCTTGTTCAGCCTGGAGAAGGCTGAGGGTTCTTTCTCTACAGAGGACCCGCTGGGGTTTCTGCGGTTTGCTGTGCCCGCCGTGTGTGTTTGCGGTGCTGGGGGTCTGCTCGGGGCGGGGGACAGATGAGAAGTGGCCGAGTGGTGATGGGGCCGGGCCAAGGAGGAGGGTGGTGGCCTGCTCGAGGAAGGAGAACGGGGTGTTCTGTAGAGGGTCCCAGCAGCGGTGGTGGTGGCAGCGAGTGCGTCTGCATCGGTGCTCGCTGGCTGTGGCCCCTGGGGTGCTCCGGGGGTGCCGTGGCCCCGCACCGCAGCCCGCCGGGAGGGAGGGCGATGGCATCGCCCCGCACCGCGGAGCTGCCCGTCAGGGAGCCCCCGCGCTGAGCCCCGCTCTGACCCACCGCCAGGTAAGCGCTGCGGGAAGCACCGGCTTTTAGAGCAGTTACACCGAGGGTTCTTGCGCTTCAATCAAAGCCTCGTTATATGGGGGGGTTTATCATGTTGCTGTGACCCTGTTCCTCCCCCGAGAGCAGAAGACCAGGCGTCCCCCGGCCCCAGCACCACTCGGCAGGTTTCCTTTCCCTTCCCGCAGCAGACGGTGCCGCTTCTCCATGCGATGATCCATCACGGCAAAGCCCGGGATCCACCGGCCCTCCCCAGCCCAGCGTTGCTCCAGAACTCTTTCCCCTCCCGTCCCTCCCCCCAGCTCCAGCACAGGGTAAAATTGATCAGTGCGTGTTTATTGATGGTTTGAACACTCAAAAGAAAGGGGGGGAGGAAAAAAAAAAGATGTTGCCATAGAAACATCAATGAAGTACCCGTCTCCGCTGCATGGTGCGAGCGTGGCGCCTGCGTCCCCCCAACTGGCGGCCTTTGGTGGGGTGGGAGTCGAGAGGGATCGGAGGTGGGTTTGGGGGTGTCTGGGAGGGGCTCAGCTGCCCCGAGTGCCACCGGGTTTGCTGGTCGCTGCTGTGGTCCCCGCGGTGTGAGATGGTTACCGCAGCAGAAGTGCGGGGGAAGGAAAATGCCCTTCCTCTCCTCTGCCCTCACAGCCAGCATCATCCTCGTGCGAGGGCCACATCCTGGCATCATCACCCGTATCCCCGCAAAGCCGGAGTCCTTCCCGTTCCGCACCCGCGGGGCTGTGACCCACGCGTAGCTCCCTGGACGAGCCTGCTCCGGTGTCTCGGGCACTGCTCCCTGGACACGGCTGCCCCACGGCCGGTGTTTTCCTGCCGCTCCCAGCTTGCCTCCATTCAGCCTCCGCCGACGCGCTGCGAGAGCAGCCCGAGCGGGGCCCAGCGGCGCTGCATGAAGTGCTCTGTCTGCTTGATGGATGTTACAATGCACCTCTTGGAGCCTGATGGTTTTTTTTTATCCCCCCCCTGCTCAGTCCTGCCATGGTCTTTGATTTTGAGGGTGCAATTTAGCACTTGCAAATAATTGCCCTGCTTCATTTTTGTGCCTGCAATGAAATATTAGCAGTCGTTAGGTGTCTAACTTGCCGTGAGCGCCTGCAAGCCAGGTAGTTAGACCTCTGATTACTAATATCTCTGTCTGCAGTGGCAGGCACAGAAGCAAACGTCATTGTTGGCACCGGCAGAGCTAAATCTGCCCAAAGGAGGAGAAGGCAGCTGCTAAAGAGGGGGGCTTGTCCCTCGCCGCTGTGGCTGTGCTGACTTTTGGGGCTGGCGATTCCCCAAGCTGCACCCTTGGCAGCAGAGGGGACTGGAGAGCAGGAGGACACCGAGCGCCCGTTGGTGGCCCTGGGTAGGTGCAGGGGTCCTTGTTTCAGCTCCTCTGCACCCAAGTTTCTGCAGCAGCTACAGCTGGGAACAGGTGGTGATGAGGCCAGGAGGGGGTTAGGAGGTGTCAGGCTTTCAGGCAGGGGCTGGGGTGATGCGACAGGGATGCTGGCGGTCGGTCGTCGCCATCTGATCCTTGCAAGGACTCTGGTGGCACCTGAGGACGGGTCTCAGGGTCAGGGCGTGAGCGAAGTGGTGGGACTGCAGCAGGCCTGGTGATGCCGGGGCAGGTGTCTGTGCTCACGCAGGGATTTCTAAGGACAAGACTTTCTCGAACCCTGCTGCTCTGTCCTGGTTTGCACGCAGGAGCCGGCTCTCGTAAGTGGCGTCTTGACACTAACCAGAATTCGCTGCCAGAGGGACTTTTCCTTCATAGCCAGGAGAGCAGCAACTCCGCGGAGAGCTCTGGGGGACCTGCTCCTCCCTGACAGCCCTGCCATGGACGGCAGCTACCAGCGGTCCCTGGCAGGACTGGCACCAGGACTACGCTGCTCTGACCCTTCAGCCCACTGACATCCAGCCTCGACGCCTGGCCCTGCCAGCTCTGCCTGCCCCGGCGCCGCATCCCCGCTCCCTGCCTGCACCGCGGCGCTGGAGACCCGGCACAGGGCACTTGCCCCGTGCCCAGCAAAGGCCACTTGTGACCGAGGAAGGGACGTGGTGGCTTCTTTTGAAGGTACCCTCCTCTTCTTCCATTGCACTGGCTGGGAATGGGGATGTGAGATCTGGAGCAGGGCAAAAATGGAGCAAACGTGGTGTCCCCCCCTCCCCAAGGCCATCCCAGCAGCAAACCCCCCCAGTACCCTTTTGTCTGAACAAACCTAGGTGAGATGGAAGGGAAGGATGGGACGGGGTGACCTGCGGGAGATGGTGGGGTCGAGTCCCGGCCCTCATCTCCCGAAGCGGAAGGTGAAGCCCCCTTTTCTCCTGTTGTAGCCATTGAGCTCCTCGGCCAGGTTCCCCAGCGTGCCGCTGCGCTTCTCCCCTCGCGCCGGCAGCAGCTCGGAGCCCCGCTGCCTGCCCGGCCGCTGCCCGCTGCCCTCCTTGCCGCAGCCCCGCAGCTCCCGGGCGATGCTCAGCTCCTCGCTTCGCATCCGCTTCGCTCTCGCCCTCCAGCAGGCACCCAGGTCCTCGGCCACCGCTCGCCAGCTGCGACCCAGCGCCGTCCCTTCCCCGGGGTCTCCCAGCTCCTGCCGCTGGCTGGGAGGGAAGCAGGCCCCCAGGCTGAGGAGGAACAGGCAGGACAGCGAGTAGGGTGCTCTCATCTGGGGG
The DNA here is from genome assembly GCF_030867145.1 of Opisthocomus hoazin. NCBI lineage: Eukaryota > Metazoa > Chordata > Aves > Opisthocomiformes > Opisthocomidae > Opisthocomus > Opisthocomus hoazin. Next base: position 12,663,855 of record NC_134432.1, read on the forward strand.
AAGCAGAGGAACGGAAAGACAGGTCAGTAAGCGCAGAACTTCCTCGGGCAGCGGCTAAAGCAGCAGCAAGGGCTGCCCTCGGCTACCACGCGTTCCCCGTCCCTGCTGCAGCACCCACAAACCAGCCCTGCCACCCCTACAGCCTGCGAGGAACCCCCTCGGGCACCCACCGCTGCTCCTGCAGCCTCCAGCCCGGCTGCAGCAGGGGTGCTGAGGGGGTCTGGGCTCCCTCTGCCTCTCCGCGCTCCCCTCCAGACCTGCTCCCCTTCATCTTTAGCAGCTCTGTGCTGGCAAATCACAGCCTTGCAGCCGAGAGCTGGGCTCTGCTGGGATGGGGATGGCTGCGTGGGCTGTTAGCTGGGCGGAATGATGGGGTCCGGAGCCCCCCGCTCCTCCGAAGTGCTCCCCGCAGTGCCTCTAAGTGCATTCCCCTGAGCCAGCCTTCTCTTCCCCGGCGCAGGTCCCACCCGCAGCGCCTGGCTAAGGCGGGCGCGGAGGAAGGTGCTCGACATCGCTCTGCTTGATGGGGCTCGGCGGTGGCCGGCCGGCAGCAGGGTCTGCGGAGCAGAGCGGGAGGGAGCGAGGTCCTGGGCTCCGTGTGGTGATGCCGCCGGCGCCCGGGGTGACCTTGAGTGCAGGCAGGGCTGCTCTGCCTCCCCTGCCTCCTCCCACAAGGCGCAGAAAGGAGAAATGGGGTTTTTTTTATTGTTATTAATTTTTGCTGGAGCTGCTGCCTTGAAGTCATTGCTGGTGACGGGGCCCGAGGTGTCTGCCCCATGCTTGCAGGGTCGGGGGCTGCTGTGGGTGCTCCAGACCCAGCTGAGCCTGAGCCCCCGCCTGCCCTCCCCAGGACCCCCCCGCTTTGGGGTGCTCCCTGCCTCGCTCCCCCCTCGCCGCTGCTCTCCTCTCTCCCCTTTGGCACCCAGTTGCCCATCATGGAGGCAAATGGCTGGGTGCAGCCAGAGCGGGGAGCACCTTTGCAGCACCAGCGATCCGTGCTGCCCAGTCCTGTTCCGGGGGCTGGGGGTGCCGGTGGGGGCCCTGCCGGCTGCCTCCCACCAGCCTGTGCCTCCTCGCTGGCTCTGCTGCCCATCGAGGCAAGGGTGCAAAGCAGGCATGCGGGGGAAGACAGACAGACAGGCAGACAGACAGACAGACAGACAGACAGACAGACAGCCGCCAGCCACTCACCTCTCCGCCTCGGGTGATGCCCCAGTGCTGCCTGCCCTGCTCCGTGCCCAGAGTGAGCCGGCCAGCCCACCTTGGCTGCCATTAAATACCCACCGGCGCTAATTGCTGTGTCACCCCCCGAGCGCGTGGCCGGCTGGCCGGGCCGTGGCCGCAGAGCAGAGGCTGGGATCCCGGCGGGGAGGGGGCTGGCGAGGGGGACGGGGGCTGGCGGAGCCGCCACAATGGGAGCGCGGCACTGCTGCTAATTAACGCGCCTCCTTCGTTTGCTGCCTCATTGGGAGGAGAGGCTGGAGCTGGCCTGGAGTCCCCGGCAGCTGGCGGGGATGCAGGTGGGAGGGAGGGTCTGGACCAGGGGCACAAACGTCCCCCGTGCCCTTGGCTGGTGCATACTCGTGTGCAGCTGTTGGGGGTCCCAGATAAGTGTGGGGAGTGTGCAGGCACCGGCAGAGACCCCTGCACCCCCAAACCCACGCAGGGACCAGGCCTGCATGCACAAGCCTGAGCGCTTCCCCCTTCCTTGGCCAGTGCACACACCCGTGGTGTTCTGAGGAGCTGCTGGAGAGAGCCCAGCGGAGGGCTACGAGGATGATGAGGGGACTGGAGCATCTCTCCTGTGAGGAGAGGCTGAGGGAGCTGGGCTTGTTCAGCCTGGAGAAGAGAAGGCTGAGAGGGGACCTAATAAATGCCCATAAATATCTGCAGGGTGGGTGTCAGGAGGACGGGGCCTGACTCTGTTCAGTGGTGCCCAGTGACAGGACAAGGGGCAACGGGCACAAACTGAAGCACAGGAAGCGCCGTCTGAACATGAGGAAGAACTTCTTCCCTCTGAGGGTGAAGGAGCCCTGGAACAGGCTGCCCAGAGGGGTTATGGAGTCTCCTTCTCTGGAGATATTCAAACCCTGCCTGGACGAGGTCCTGTGCAGCCTACTGTGGGTGACCCTGCTTCGGCAGGGGGCTGGACTGGGTGACCCACAGAGGTCCCTTCCAACCCTGACCATGCTGGGATTCTGTGTAAAGCGTGGTCCCCAGCCCCCAGCACACAGCTGTCCCCTCCCGGTTCCGTGCTGGCGTGGGGCGGGCAGCACCCCGCTGCTCAGTGCGATGGGCTCGGTGCTCTGCCATCAGCACAGGCACCAGGGAGCGGGTCCCCTCAGCACCGGGACACCTGTCCCAGCCCCAGGGACACCCCGAGGTCCCACGGTGTCTGGGACCGGAGCTGGGGCTGGAGCCCTGGGAAGCCTCTGCTGCCCCGCCGCATCTCCCCAGCCCTCCCCAGCAGTTTTGCAGAGGGGTTTGGGCAGGCCAAGCCCGCGATGGGCTGCTTCCCGGGGATGCTGGCACGGTGGGAGCTGCGGTAACCCGGCGATGCTCCCTTTGCCATCACCACCCAGGTTCCTCCGATGATGTCCCTGCCCGGCGCCGTGGGCACAGCCGCTGACACACCAGCTAACGACGAGTTCCTTTTATTAAGGAGTTGAGAAAGTCCACATGTACAGCCTTGGACACCACTCACACACGACCTAGACTTCACGGCACTGCTACACAGCACGACTCGGCCCAGGGCTTCGCCGGGAAGGTACGTGACCAGGTCCCAGACCCCCCGGTCACCCCTGCCCACCCCACCCCGGGGAGGTGTCACCACCTGGTTTACCCTCATCCGGGGCTGCGGAGCGACGCGTGCGCTCTCAGGAATAATCCTGGGAAATCCCGCGTCTCGGCGTGGATCAAATACCTCTTGTGCAAGTCAAAACAAAGTCACTGGGGAGCCCTGGGTGGGACGGGCAGTGACACAAGGGTGTGCTACCCACAAACTGCACGTACACCATCGCCTCCCCGGCACAGGAAAACACCAGCGGAGGGGTCCGGGGAGGGGACGAGCCTTCCCACCCAGGACACATGGCTCCATGTGCCGTCCTGTCCTGAAGGCAAGGGTAGAGGACCCAGCTACAGCTAATTCACTGAAATAAATAGAAAAAAAAAGAGAAGACAAGCACTGTGCTCCCCACCTGCGCGGGACCCTGTCTGGAGGGGTCTGGCAGGGCCAGGGATGGAGGGGGTAGAGCTGGTGCCTGTGCTTGGAGCTCATCCTCACCAAGGGCTCCGAGGAATGTCTCTGGCAGAGGGGGAAGCCGTGGTGATCCCCAATGCATCATTTGTCCCTGTTTCCCTGGCAGGACAGACAGACAGAGACTCGCCTGGCAGGCGAAAGGGCTCGTCCAGAACAGGATCTGAGGTGGGGAAGGCTTAAAAAAAGGAGAAGCACGCAGGGAAGTACAAATCTGCACAGGCAGGAAGATGAGCCTTTGATCTCCCCATGCCTTAAGTCCCTCTGGAAATGGGGCAGCGGGAGCTTTCCTCCCCTCCTCGGGCAGTCTGTCCGTCCGTCTGGCCGGGCTTCTTGGGGCCACGGCCCGCTGCGGGGGCTCTGCTCCCCACTGCTGCTGTAGCACAGGCAGAGAATCACGTGAAGAGTGGTGGGGTCTCAGCTGTCCCACTCCCCTCCCTGTTCCCACACAGCCCACTCGGGTTCGCTTTTTTCTTTTTTTGGACAAAAACTCCCCATTTGAGCCCTTTCAGGGAGCCAGAGGGAGAAGTGACCCCCACACCCCACGGCAGCTTCCAGCCCGGCACGAGGCATCGCCTGCTGCCTGGTTATCAGGGCCCTGCAGATGCTAAGCCCCACTCGGGGCTTCTTTTTGCAAAACCTTAATGGGATTTGGAGAAATGAAAGGCTTTGAATATCTGCAGGTGCCGAGCCGGAGCACGGCTCATCCTGGCTGGAAACGAACGTGGGTCCCCAGGCCGGGAGCGAGCGGAGGGGGCTCGCGCGGGGGCACATGGCCGTGCTGTCCCAAGTCCAGGCTCTCGGGAAAGGTCACAGCTTTTGGATGGCAAAAGTCCGACGTGAGTCTGAGCAGGTCCGGGAGGGAGGGAGGAGCTGTGCAATGCAGGCAGAGCCGTGCCGGGAAGCAAGCCTTCCTCGCCTCCTCTTCCTCCTCGCCACGCTCCCCGTTTCGCCAGCGCTGCCAAAACAGCTCCGTGCCGGGCTCGGTTCTGGGTGAGCGTCCTTGCAGCACCGCGCTGGCTCGCTTCGGCGTGCCCCAACCCAGCGGGAGGCTCTGGGAGCCAGGACAGGGACAACAGGGATGAAGGAGTTCACAGCTGTCCCTTCCCTTCTGTATTGCTCTTGCAGGGGGAGAGGCGAGCGTTTTGCAGACCGGAGAAGGAATCACTGGCACAGTCAGGCTGCAACCCAGCCAAGCCCTCCCCGTCCCCAGTAGCACCACGGGGTGAGCCGGAACCGCCGAGCACCAGCCCCATGCCTGTCCCAGGGGCTCTGCAGGGCTCGGGGGCTCCCCACAGCGTCCCCCAGCCCCCCACCAACTCAGCCAGGCCACGCTGGGTGTCTGTGCCCAAAGTAGAGGTGAGCGGAGGTGCCCAGCCTGCTGCATCCCTCCCTCCCTCCCTCCGGGCAGCCCCTTCCCCTCCTTGCCAGACACCGCTGGGCACCGCTCCCCAAGCCCCTGCATCCCGCTGCCGTCTCTGCCGCAGCCGTGAGCACCGGCCATGGGTCACGCTCCGGCCAGGAGACCCGTGCCGGGTGCAGGGGAGCCGTGGCAGCAGGGAGCAAAGGTCCAGTGATGTCCGTGGATGCCCGGGAGCTAAAGCCGCCCTCCCCGGGGGCAGGCGCTCCCCGGGGGCCCCTCAAAGAAGGGCCAGCCCTCGGGGAGGACGGCAACTGGGGGGCCTGGGCTGAGGGGCAGCGGGGAAGGGCAGGGGGCCGGGCACGGGATGGGGGCCTCATGCCATCCAGCTAATTCTCCTCCCGGACGGGCCGGATCTTCATCTCAGTGAACTTGAGGGAGTACTGCCAGCCGGTCCAGGAGGACCACTCGATGCCATCGGCGTAGGAGCTGTGGTGGCCCTTGAGGTACTGCCCGTTGAGGTTGGAGGTGTGGCAGTTGCGGTACCACCAGGCGCCGTGGTAGAAAGCCGCGCAGTTGTTCTCCGAGTGGTCGTTGTCCAGGTCCTTGGTGGTGAACTTCATCCCGTTGTGCTTCAGGAAGGAGTCTCCTGCCGCCGGGGGAAAGGAGCCATGATGGACCCTTCCTGCCCCTCACCCTGCCCTCGGACCGGCTCCCGCCTCGGGGGGCTCCCCTGGGCACCCCAATGGGGCTCCTTCAGTGATGAATTTGGGGTCACCCACCCTGCAAACGCCCAGCTGCAGCCCCTCTCCTGCCTCCAGCTCCCCGGGGCTGCAGGGATGCAGCCAGCACCGCTGCCAGCACCGGAGGAGACAGCTAATGCCCCAGCCAGGGGGTTTGGTGGCTCCCCCTGCCCCATGGGACCACGCGTGTCCCCCCACCCCACCGCTCTACCTGCTGTCCCCGAGTAGTCGGCGATGGAGATGGGGTACCCGTCCTCCTCGGGGTCGACGGAGAAGAGCCCCACGCCGAAGCTGCCGTAGTGGGCGAAGGCGGTGCCGTTGTCGAAGTCCTCCAGGTCGACGCGGAGCTCGTAGCTGCCCTGCACCGTCAGCACGTGGATCCGCTTCAGCCCTGCGCCGGAGGGAGGGGGTGAGTGCGGCGTCCCAGGCGGGGCCAGGGGGGTCCCTGGGGAGGGGGCGCGGGGTGGGACGGGGAGCAGTTCCCACCCTCCAGCCCTCGCTCTGCTATTGCCAAGGGCACGTGCTCAGCTCGCGGGCAAACAGCCCCATCGCTCCCCTCCCCCGCGCAGCCACCCGCTCCCCTCCTGCCCGGGACGTGAGCGCTGCCCAAGGGGGTCTCGGTGTCCCTCCCTTTGCCAAGGAAACCCCTGACCGCCCCGGCAGGCCCCAGGCTGTGCCAGCCCACCCAGGAGCGGGCACTGCCAGCCCCACGCACCTAGCCAGTGCTCTCCCGTCAGCTTCCCGAAGCCGTCCCGATAGGCTTCCCAGCCGCGGAAGAAGTTCACGGAGCCGTCCTCCCGCCGCTGAAACACCTGGGGAGGGCGAGACGCGGGGCGTCAGTCATGGGGCTGCTCCGAGCCTGCACACCCTCAGCAGCCCCCCTGCTCCCCACCCCTCCCCGCCACTGCCTTGTTAGATGTGGGCACAAATTAAGCCCTTTCAATTAATTACATGGGGACTCTAGTGAGCAGGTCCCCAGGGAAATGCCGGATCACAATCTGCCAGCTCCTGGGGAGACGGGTGAGTCGGTTCAGATAAAACCCTTCACCGGATCCTCCACCTGGAAAGGGGAGCGGGGCTTGGGAAACCCACGGTGTGCTCCTGCAGGAAGGCAGCCGGTGCCCTCGGGAGAGGTGGGCATCCTGCTCCCAGCTCCAAACAGCCTGGGCTCTGCCGTTGCATGTGGGAGCAGAGCTACAGACAGACGGACGGACGGACGGCTTGATTCGAGGCCTGTCCCCCCGGCACGTGCTGCCCAGGTCGGTCCAAGCCATCCTGCAAACAGCGCGATGCTCGCTGCTCTGTGGACCTCAGCAGCCGATTTCCCCCTCCTGGGTCCCCGCTCTCTCCTGGGCAGCTGCCCCGTGATCAGGCATCGTTCCCGTGATGGCCTCGTTAGTCATCCCAGAGAAATTAATTGCAGGGTACCAACCACCCCGCCTCCTGCAGAGCCCCCCAATCCCCACCAGGTCCCCGGGGCTCAGCACGGCTTTTCTCCTCGGAGCCTTTCCCTTTTCCTCTCCCATCTGCTCATCGGGATGTCGTGCCCTGTGTGTTTCATCCCCTTTTATCCGTAGTTTTGGGTTTGATTTATTGACAACAATCCAGAAAATGCTGCTTCGTGTCCAACCATTTGAACTTAATTAAGCCTCCAGCCCTGGATTAATTGCATTAAACTTGGCTCAGCCAGCCTGCCCGCCTGCCACCAACCACCACGCTCCCGTGGCCATGGCACAGGGGACACGGAGCGCTCGGTGACTTAGGAAGAGCCGCCCCGTGCACCGGCAGCCCAGGGGCCAGAGCACCCCATCTTTGGGGACAGGCTGTGCTGCCGAGCCCGTTCACCCCGCTGCCAGCATCCCAGGCTTGGGCAATGCGGCTGGGATGCCGCCGTGCTTCTCTGCAGCGCGGGGACGCCCCTTCGCAGCCTCCCCCGGGCTGCTCCTGCCCCCCGCGTGTGTGGAGCTTCGCCCTGGCATGCGGAGGAGACCCAGCTCAGGAACTTCACGCCAGTTTGCCCTTCACCAAACGGGCGTTTCTGGGGCCGGGGATGCCCAGGGCAGGCTCTGGCACGCTCCTCGGCACAGCACGGCTCTGATCCTGCTGTACTTACCTTCTAGAATTAGAGCCTTAATTTTTATCCCCGCGTTGAGCACTTGAGAAGCTGCAGTTAAGCCCATTTAAAGGGGCTTTCTTCAGGCTTGCTGGGAAAGGGGGATGGCGTGGCTGGACAGGGGCCTGAAGCTGATTTTTCCCGGCCGACATCGGCTCTGGTGCTGCCGCGGAGGGAAGGTGCCGGAGGCAGCACCGATGCTGCCTCTTAATCGGCTTTGACCTGAGGTTGTAAATAGGCCAATTGCCCGAGCGGTGCCCAGGGACGCGTGCAGGGCACGTCTCCGTCGGCCGAGCCTCGGCGCGGCTCGGCCATCACCCAGCGCTGGAGGAGCCCTCGGTGCCCCACTGCCCACCGGGCTCGGCCCCAGGGTGCTCCAAACCAGGTCGGGAAGGCTGGTGGGTCCTCCTGGGTCTCCTGCTCCATCCTCATCATCTCTCACGCATGGGCCCTCCTCGTGGGCCACTCATGCACCCACCTCTCCCACGTACAGCTGGGGACATGGGACCCTCCTCCCTGCGCCCCGTGCTGGGATGCTGCAGGCACCAGTGACCCACAGGCTCGCTGCCACGCGGCCCTGCCTCGCGGCTCTTTTTCCTCCTCATCAAATATGCATCACCCCCTCTTCAGCAAAAAGGATTTCCTCCCTTTCTTTAAAGGCAAGGCTGAAATATTTATCTCCCCCGCTTTCTGCCTCCCCCGGTTGTGCTGAGCTCGCGGGGCCGGGACGGGCTCCTGCAAAGGCACCAACCCACGAAAATGGGGTAAAACCAGAGCAAAACGGGAGCGCCAGCCTGTGCCAGCCATGGCGTTGGTGGTGCAGGAGGGGTCTGCTCCCTTCCCTGCAGCCCCCTGATGCCACCCCCCACCAAACCCCCAGCAGGCTCAAAACCCCACCGCAGCCGCAGCCTGGGGAGATGCTCGGCCGTCACTTCTCTGCCATCGCAGCAGTTCAGCTCCCGGTCAGGTTTTGGGCAGCCCTGGCAGAGCCCCCGCAGCCCCGGCCCCGCAGCGCTCCTCCGAGCCCCCCTCACAGCAGAGAGATCGTCTTTGCCTTCAGCCATGGAGAAGACAAACTCGGAGCATCGCTGGAGCCAGCCAGGCCCGGGAAGTGCCAGCCCCGTGGGATCGCCTGCGATCACCGTGCCGGCAGCGCTGCCCGTGCCAGGGACCCGGCTGCTCCTGCCTGTCCCCGCCAGCAGAAGTGCTGACACATAAATCACAGCTTCTGGAAACAGCACGCGTTTCCCCGGGCTCGTCTCGCCCACCGCCTTCGGCTCATCCCAGCCCATGTGTAAACGCATCAGTGTCTGCTCCAACCCCCCCAGCCCGCACCGGGACCCCTCCGGCGGGTGACGAGCAGACTGGGCGAAGCCATCCCCGCAGGAGTCCCCGGCACGGCAGGTGCCTGGGAAGCTGGAAGCTGTCACTTCACATTACCACGGCCCTCGTCCTGCGGCACAGCCTTTGCTTCTGCATCCTTCAGCTTTCCCACCACTTCCCAGTACATGGAAAATGATGCTGAGGCGGCTGGAGCCATCGCGGCACCATGGCTTACGGGGCCCAGATACTGAGCCCAGGGGACTTTGTCCCAGCTGGGCAGCGATGGAGGCTCAGGGCACCAGGACGAGCATGCGGTGTTCGCAAAGACTTCCCACAACAGCAGCACGCAAAGAGGCAACTTCTTCAGGCCTCCCAGGGTGCTGAGCCTGCCCTGCTCTCCATCACCCCGTTACTGCTTTAATAAAGCGCCGGATGTGAGTGTCAGAGCAGGGAGTCGGGGACAGGCTGGGCAATTACGCGGCTGCAACCCGGCGCTGCCGCGAGGCTCGGGTCAGCCCGCGGCCGTCGGTGTAATTAAAGTCGGCGCTGAGCGCGGGACACGGATGGTCCCCTTGGTGCCAGCGGGCACCGACCCGGCCCCACGTCCCAGCCAGCTGCAGATGTGGCCCCGCTGCTGGTGGGCAGGACCAAAGCTGGGACAAAATGAACTGGTGTGTTGGGAACGGCGTGCCGGGGGCTCTTCCCTCCCACATTTCTTCGCCTTCGTGTCGCCCTGCCCTGCCCAGACATCGATGCTGGCTACCCTCTCTGCCAGGTTTCTGCTTTTCGACTCTACAGAACAGGCAGCAAACAGCCCCAGAGCTGCAACCGCTTGCACAGCACAGGAGGCTGCGGCTGCCCCGGGCTGGATGCGGCCGCCGCGGGGAGGAGAGGAGTTGGTGCGGCGAGGGCTGTGCCTTGCTCAGCCTTCCCGAGGAAGGGGACAGGGAACTGCCAGGGACTCTGCCTCTGCTAGGGGACAGGGTGAGGCCGCAGATCACGCCATGGGGACAGGGAGGTGCTGAGCAGCACCCGGTGAGCAACCCTGGCTGGGTTTCTCCCCGATGGGGCAGCTCTTCCCCCATGGTCTCAAAGCCATCCATGCAGGCTAAGGCTTAGCTCAGCAGCTCCCAAGCTCCCGAGTCAAAATTGATTCAGCTGCTGCCGTTGCTTCCACCCACCCACCCACATGCAAATAAGCCCAAATGTCAGGAATAATCGCTCTAGAGGAGGAGGAGGAGGGGAGGGAAATTTCCCAGGCTCTGCACCATGGCACTCAGCTGTGCCATGGCTTACCTGGAGCCCCAGTGAGTCAGGGCTCCAGGGACCCCCTCCGTGTCCCCAGCTCCACGGGAGACGGGCTGAGACATGGGACCATCACCCTGTGGGGCTGGAGGTACGTCTGGGAGCCTGCCCTGCAGAGCAGCATGGAGAAACGGGAGCCTGGGGTGAGTACCCGTGGCCCTGCTCTGGATGCACCCATCGCCGGGATGCTGGGATTCGGCGCCTGGTTTGGCTCCTCTGCCCCGGTTGAGGGAGGGCAGAGCTGTGGTGCTGCGGGCAGCACCGTGCCAGCCCTGCTGCCAGACCCCACCGTACTGGGTGTAAAATCATTTGCTTCACCCCCTCCGGAGCCCTCCCGGCTGCAGCAGCTTTAAATAAGCTTCTGAGTGTCTCGCTAATCACCTTGGGCTGCTCTTCAGGCAGTGCCCGAGCACGGCTGGGGCTGGTGGAGGCTGTGCGGACCGCGTGTGGGGTTTGCAAGGACCCTCCCCACCCTGGGGAGCAAGTGGGGTCACCCCCTTTTCCCCTCTGTGAGCCTCCCAGGAGCTAGGGTCCCCAGGGCTGTGCTCTGCCTCAGTTTCCCCGCTGGAGCTGCTGGTACCGACCTGTGCACGACATTTCGCTCCCGCCTGGGGTGGGCTCTGAGCAGACTGAGGCCGAAGGCTCATCAGCCCCCCGAGGGCAGGGGGGCTAAGCTCCCTCCTGGCACCGCTCAAAGCTGCTTAGAGGAATCAGATCGTGGGGATTTGTTTCCTAGAGCACCCAGCTGGAGGGGTGCTGGCTGGCTCAGCTCACCCAGCGTGTCCTCAGTGGAGAGGCTGCCTGCCCACCCCTCCCGGGGACCCCCCACCCCACCCCCCTGGGATCCCCTCGGTGCCGTGCCAGCATCCCAGTGCCCTTCAGGGTAGGGGCTGCTCGCACCCAGGGAGCCCCTGGAGTGAGGGGGGTCTCCAGGCTGGGGGCTGCCAGCACCGCTTTCCCCTGTGCCCCCTGCCCCCGTTACTGTGATTACGGGGCCATCGCAGCCGCCACAGCAAAGCGAATCGGACAGGGCGAGTGAGTCAGCGCAGCGCTGGAGGTGCCCCGGGCACCCCTGCGTCAGACGAGGCGAGAGCGCTGGGTTTGGGGTCTGTCCGGAGCCCCAGCCCCAGCTCAGCAGGACCACGAGGACGGGGCGAAGCACAGCCGCTCGCCCCACGGCAGCCCCACAGCTATGCCGTGTCCTGCCGAGCAGGACGAGCTCCAGCCGTGGCATCCAGCTCCCTGCCTGAAGCCACCCTGCAGCTCCAGCCAAGCTCCCCAAGCCCGGGGCAGGGCGCTGGGCTCTGGCACAGGGCTCAGCCTGGCAGCCCAGCTGATGCCACCGGCACGGGTAACACGGACAAGCCTGTTTGCTCCTTCCCTACGGGACCAAGCACCCCACGTACAGCCAGACCCCATTACCGTTTATCCTCCATCCCCATTACACATCCAAGCACCGAGAGTAACATCTCCCACCCCTGGCATCCCGGCGCAGGGACAGGCGGCGGTGGCATCGCCCGGTGTCCCCCGCCACGGCGGCAGCTCACCGTCCAGCCGCCGCCGTCGGTCGTCATGTCGCAGTAGACCTGGAAGCCGGCGGGGTAGTGCGTGGGGAAGATGGAGTAAATCCCATCCTCTTGCTGTCCGCTCGCATAGATGTCAAAGCAGTCTCGGGGCCGGGAGCCTGCGGCGTGGCATTGGGATGGGGTGGGACGAGAGGAAAGCTGGTTAATTAATGATCTAATTTAATGTCTTGCCATTTCTTTCAGGCTCTCAACCTTGCTGCCAGCTCTAGTTGGCAGCTCAATGCTGCCTTGCTCTTTCCCTCCTTTCTCCTCCGATGCTCAGTGCGAGCGGTGCCGGGGGGACGCAGCCACCACGGGGACCCCCCCAGCAGCTGGCAGGGACCGACCCCGTGTCCCCGTGTGACAGCAAGGGCAGGCTGGGACCCAGCTGGGGAGGAGGGAGCCTGTGCCCGGAGGCAGCGGCAGGCAGAGCCTGGGCAGGCGCTCGCAGCCCCGGGACAGTCTTACTCAGCTTCGTCTTCACCAAACGATGACGAATGTGACTGTTCCGAGTCCCGTGCAGCGCTGCCCTCTGCACCCGAGCGAAGGCGAACGGTCGCTTCTCGCTCTGCTTTTGCCCCTGCTACCTCTGCGTGGGGAACAAGTGGGTCTGCAGGGGGGGCAAAGTGGCTCTTGTGGCTGGCTTTGCAGGCTGGTTTGTGGACAACGGGGGGCCACACGGTGAGAAACCCCCCTTCTAGGACACAACTTTCCATCTCCCTCCTGCCATATCTCCCCCATCTCCTTGTCAGCCCTGTGCTGTATTAAATCCCTTCTCCAGGCTGGTTGTCTCCCTGCCCTCTTCTTAGGCAGAGACCAGCCGAGAGCAGCCCCAGGCGCATCCCCCTCCCCGGGGACCAGCGGGGACCCCGTCTCACCGTTGGAGCAGCCCCGGGGCCGCGCTCCCCTGGCCGGCGCTCGCTGCAGGTCGGCCTTGAGCCGGGGCCGGGCAGCACCACGATCCTTCTGCAGCGTGTCCAGGACGTCGCTGACGGAGCTCACCAGCCGAGCCATGTTGGTCTGGCTCTCCGAGAGCAGCTGTGGGTGAGGGACACATGGGGAGGACAAGGCTAAATGTGGTTAAACCCTTTCTACCCTCCCAGTCCCACCACCGCTCTGCTGTGAGGATGCCCTACCCATTCCCACGCTCCCCAAATGCCTGCAGGCAGCACTGCTCCTTGCCAGGCTGCTGGGGACAGGGTGGGGACATAAAAGCCACAGCGGTTCCCACACAGCATCTCCGGTGCTTTTTGGCCTGGGGTCAGGGTCCCGGTAGCACCGATCGATACCACGGCTGAGAAATCCCCAAGCCAGGGTGCATCGGTGCCACCACCCTGCGGGATAAAGAGCATCTCTGGGCAAGGGGACGGGATCGTGGAGGTGGCAGGAATAGCCGTGTCCTGAGACAGCCGCCAGCTCTCCACCGTACCCTGAGGTGACCCAGGCCGGGAGAGTGACGTGGGGTGGCCGTGGCAGAGCAGCGGGACAGGGAGCGAAGTGAAGCAGCGGGGATCGAGCGGCTCCGGCCGGAGGGGGATGAGCACCGGGGGGACGGGCACGGAGCCGAGCATCCAGCCATGCCCCAGGTCTTGCTACGGTGCCGGGCAGACCGCCGGCATACCCAGGTAAGCATCTCCACAGAGCTCATCAGCTGGGAAATTTTTGGGACTGTAAATAAGGGGGGGCTGATTGCTGCATGAACTCAGAGGACCCAAAATGGACCCGGAGCCGAGAGACCCCCACGCGGGAGGCTGCACACCCGGCTTGCCGGCACCCGTGCAGGCGATGAGCTGGAGCTGAAGTTGTGCTTCCTGACTCGCAGTTGCCTTAAACCTCGGCTCCTTCTGCCAGACATCTCTGCTGGACACCGTGCATGGGGGCTGCAAGCAGCCATGCACCTGGGGACACGGGGACGGGATGGGGGGTCTGTCCCCAAGGAGCCCCGGCTCACCTGGATGAGCCTGCCCTGCTCTCCCTGCAGGGTGCTGAGCTCCTGCCCCATGGCACTGTGCCCCTTCTTGAGGCCATCGCAGTCAGCGCGCAGCTGCACGGCGTGCGTCAGCAGCTTGGCCACCTCGTCCGCCATCGTGACCAGCAGGGCTTTCTGCTGGCTCTTGGTGGCCTTGGCCTCGGCGTCATGGTCGGTGACGGCGCGCAGCAGGGAACTCTGCAGCCCCTCCAGGCGCCCCAAGGCGCCCGTCGCGTCGGGGCAGTTGGGGTCGATGAAGATGTTGATGCGGGAGCTGTCAGCTTTCTCGATGGTGACCAGCGCGTTGGCTTCCTCGGGGTTGGTGCTGATGACGGGCGGCGACTCGGTGACGGGCGTGTGGTAGTGGTTCATGAAGAGGATGGCCCCTGTGACGGTCACGGCCAGGAGGATGGCCACCGAGAGCAGGACGGTGCACAGGACGTACCCGCAGCTCATCCTCTGCCGGCAGAGACACGGACGCTGTCAGGACCCGTCCGGATGGACCCATCCCGCTCCCCTCCATCTGAGAGGTGGGTTCAAACCCTCGGGGGCTCTGGGGGGGGGGGGTCCAACAGCGGGGTGAGGTGACGTTGGACACAAGAGTGGTGGCAGACATGGGGACCCCGGGGAGCCCTGCGGTCCTGCCGCGGACGCAGTGGCCACAGGCGAGCACTCAGCGAGCAAAGCAGCTAAACCCGCCTGGGAGCCCGAGGTATGAAATAATAAAGAAGCGAACGCGCGGCGGCCGCGTGCTCCCTCCGGCATCTTTTATTTAAGGCCGTGATGCTCGGCTGGAGCTGCCCGGACTCCCCGGGCGGTGCGTGCGGGGCTCCCTGCTGCCCGGGCCACCAATATGGGGAGAAAAAGGGAAAACCCCCCATGTGCCCCCGGAGCAGGGACCGTGGGGAAAGCAAGGAGGCGAGGGAAGGCAGGGGCTGTCCCCAGCAGCAAGGGCAGGCGGGGGGGGAGATGCTGGGACCCCACCGCCCGGAGCATCGCGGGGACCTGCTCTGCGCAGGGCATCTCCCAGCTGCGGGAGCCGCGCACCCGCGTCCCCCTTGAGCCCTCGCTGCCTGCCGGAGGGGAGCAGAGCTGCTCCCAGCGCCCTCAGACCTGTCCCAGGGGCTCCGGGTGACGGGGAGTTGCTGGGGGAGAGGTCTCTGACCCCCCCAGCCCCGAGAGCTCCGCTGCCTGGCACCCACCAGCTCAGCCCGCGGGAGCTGCTCCATGCACACCGAGAGCCTTTTCTCCTTGCGAAGCGTGAAGTGCCAACGCTGTCAGGGCGGAGGGAGCCAGCGGCCCCCCAGCCCCATCGGCCCCCCGGCCCCCCCACCTCCCCTTCTCATTACACCTGCAGGACAGAGGCTGTGATTTTCCCCTGACCCCGGCCACGGCTGTCACAAGGAATTGCAGGGCTGCCAGAAAACTGCAGATTCGGAAAGACAAAGACTACTTTCCCCAGAAATGAGGGGAAAATTGCTGCATCTGCAAAGATTTCCCAGGCCCTGTCCCCTCCTGTGCACATCTATCTGGAGTGACACCTTCCTTCAAGCACCCTTCATTGCGTTCACGCTCCCGCAACCATTTGCATTAAGGTGACCCCGGCTGCAGCGGGGCTGGCCGGGCAGGGTCCGGGGGGCCGTGGATGCCCCGTCAGCTCCGCATTTCCTCCCCAGCCCAGGGAGCCAGGCTGGAGATGCAATCGGCGCTGGGCTGAGTGGGCAGCCACCCTGCGGGGACCTGCGTAAGGAGGCAGCCCCAGCTCAGCCCCTCGCTGAGCGTCGAGGGGGGCTTCCAGCAAGCAGCGGGTCGAGGAGTTTGCCCTGTGTTTGTAGACACGGAGCCCCGGCTGGGGGCACGAGGGGCACCTGGGAGCAGCAGGACGGTGGAGACGGAGGTAGGAGATGCCCATCGCTTACCCCCTCACGCGGACACCCGGGACCTGGGCTCGACCCGGCCCCTCGGCACCCCGCAAGCACAGCAGTGACAGGAGGGACGGCTGCTGACCCGCAGCCAACAGCGAGTGGTTCGGGATGTGCGGGGTGAGCAGGAACCGTGTCCCAGCGGCTGTCCCGGCTGTGGCGGCACCTCCAGCTCCCCAGCTCTGCGCCCTCCGGTCCCGCACGCTGCTGCTCCCCACCTCACTGGTGTCCCCAGCCTGAACCGTGCCGCCGGGACGCGCAGATGGGCTGCAGCAGCGAGGGACCCGTCTGAGCATTGGGAGTGTCTGGAGCAGAGCCGTACGCAGCTGATGCTCTGTTTCCCACAGCCACACAAATCCCAGCCGGGCTTTAACACACCCAAATCCCACACCCAAACCTGCCCAGCAGCCGCATCCAGCTGTTTCCCAGCCTTGGAGGCCCAGCATCGCCGCCCTCCCGCCGGCACTGGGAGCTGGGGTAGGAACTGGGGCCTGATCGCCTTCGCGAGTGACCCCTCTGCTTGCGACCGCGAGCTCCCGAGCGGTGGCAGCTTTACGAGTCCCACGGCATTTTGCTGGCAGGTTGTGTTACCTGGCAACCTGCAGTGGGGAGAGGAGGGAAACGCTCAGCCGGCGGCGCCAGCGACGCTCCAAAATGGGGTGTGGGTCCCCCCAAACACCCCCAGCACAGCAGCCCTGCAGCTGCTTGCCCAGCTCCCAGCATGGAAGCCTCTGCCACCGCTCCCGCCCCACCACGGCCACGGCCCTCATGGCTCCAGGGGTTTCTGCTCTCCACTGCACGGTCTTGGGCTCCCAGATCTTCTTGCCAAGGCTTTCGGACAGCTGCAGGACATCTCCCTGCTGACCATGTGGCAGCTGCCCCAGTTACTGCTGTTCTCCTGGGGACATTTATTGGGCTGGAGGTCCAATGTCTCCAAGTCACTCCTTCCTAGGGGGAGGAGAAGCTGCAAGGCTGGGAGGTGCTCGGGACAAGTGGAGCTTCGCTTGCAAACCTGCTCTGGAGCTGGTGAGGGAGCCCCAGCCAGGAACTGAGGCACCGTTGCCTCCCCAGTGCGAAGCTGAGCCGGGCTCTCCGTGCCCTGCGCTGGCTCGGGCAGTGTCCCCATGCTTGGCCACCGGGTCCTTGGTGCCCCAGCCACGCCGCATGAGCAGCCCGTGGGCTGCCTTGCGCCTTGGGGTTGTGGGTCCCTGCAGCCCCTGTGCCCATCATCCCCCACCCAAATGTCCCCCAGCCTCCTCAGCCAGCCGGACAGAGGAGCGGCTGCGCTGGGCATGGGACACAGCAGCTCCAGCACCCGGGAAGGATGCGACCCGGAGCCTTACAGCCGGCTTGTCCCCACCGGCAGCCAGAGCAGGGCCGGAGGTGGGCTGGCCCCCGGGGAGCATGGCCGGAGAGCGGTGGCGGGAGAGGCTGAGCTCCGCCGTGGGAGATGCTCTTTGAGGAGGAGATGCTCTTTGAGGAGGAGGTGCCCTTTGCTCCTGCCAAAGCCGCTGCTCTTTGCCAGCTCTCCAGGCACGCTCTGAGCTGGGGGGTGCTGGGCAGCGATCGCCGGCAGCCCTGGGTGCTCTGCCCCTGAGCCGTGCCCCCAGCCAGGTACCAACCAGGACCCCGGTTGTGCTTCTGGTGGGCACTGTGGTTTGCATTGCCCAGGCTCAGCTGCTGGGACAAACTTTAGCCCAGCTGCCCCCCACCTTACTCTTGGGGTCCACACAGCCCCAAAGGAGCCCCAGGGCAATGAGTGCTGGTGTCTGTCCCCCACCCCCAAGCCACTGCTCACTCCAGAGCTGCTCAAGCAGCTCATTCTGCATCCCAGCCGCTTGCCCTGCGCTGCTCCGCTGCCCCTGTTCCTCTCCACCCTCCCCGTCCAGCTCTGCTGCTGCTCAGCTTGGCGCAGGGCTGCAGCCCCCGTCCCCGTACCCCAGCCGTCCCCCTGCACCCTGCTGCTCCCGCAGCCGAACGCCGCACCCTTCGCTCCCCGCAGCCACGGAGCCAGATGAACTGAATCCCGCTCCCGTTACCTGCTTTCCTCCGTCATCCAGAGCCTGCCTAGGACACGGTGTGCTTTGCGGCTCGGGGAGAGGAGAAGAGCGAGCTGGCGAACGCGCCGGAGCCGGCTCCGTGGGTGAGCACGCAGGCGGGCTGGGATGGATTTCCACGGGAGCTTACGGGAGCTGGGAGCCCAGCACCGGCTGCACGGAGAACTCTGTGACCGCTTTACACCCCCTGCGTGAAAGCACCGGCTCCGGGCTGCGGTGTCCAGCCCCGTACGGGCGGTGGGGCTGGATCCATCCTGCCCAGCTCACACTCGGGGTCGCGGGGGGCACGAAGCCGGGCGGAGGGCGGCTCCAGCCGGGGGGCACCGCTCGGACCCCTGCGCGGAGGGGCTGGGGGGCAGCCCCTCTCCCGCGAGGCGAGGGAGCCGTTCGACACGGATGGGCTGAGCAGGGAGAAGAGGGCTCGGGGAAGGGTGCGCAGAAGGGAGAGGTGAGGCAGAAGTCCCATTCCTGCGTGGCTGTGGGTGGGAGGGGGACGGGGAAGCGGCAGACCCGGGGGCGAGCGAGTCTCACGGCGGGGGGCTGGCGGCTGGCGGCTCCCCGCATCCTCGCCCAGCTCCGGGGTGCGGAGGGAGGGCTCCTGGCTCCTCGCCTCCCAGGCTCTGTTGGAGACTTCGCTTTTCTCCCAGCTCACCCCAGGCACGCTTGCCCACACTCCGCACCCCTTCCCCTCCCGCTCTGCCCGCGCCCAGACCGCAGGCAGGGCAACCACGCAGCCGTTCCCGTGCTGCCCGACCCGGTGCGGGACGCTGGGCGGCTGGAGGCCCGGCCGGAGGAGCTGGCACACGTGCGGTGGTTGTGCAAACGGGCTCCGGCACGTGCCGGATCCCCCATCGCTTCGCCGCAGGCCCTGCCACCGCTTCGCCGCGCCCCACCGCAACGCCAGCCTCCCGCCCGAAAACCAGGGGGGCCGGGAGACCCCAAAGCGAGAGGGACGGCTGCGGGCACGGCAGGGAGCCCAGATGAAAAATCTCCTGTCCGGGGTTATTTCGGCAGCTCTACACGCGCGGCGGTTCATCCGAGCATCGCCCGCTGCCTGGGCGAGGGGCAGCCCTGGCGCTGGGGGGTGGGGGGAGACTGGCTGCAAATAAATAAATTAATTCAGTAATTGAAGGGGGGGGAGGCAGCCTGGGGGGCTCTGCACAGGGGGTCGGGGGGCTGCTCACCCCGCCGGGCTGCGCTGGGAGAACAGCTCGCTGGAGGGAGGGAGGACGAGGGGGCAGGGGGGAATTCGGTGGGACCCCCGGGCTGGCCCCCCCCTGCTGCTCCCCCCCCCCCCCCCCCCCCCCCGCCCCGTACCTGCGATTTCTCCTGCTGCCCGTCCTCAAGTTGCGAGGCTCCTCCCATGGTTTTCCAGCGCTCGTTCCCCATCGCGCAGCCAACTTCCAGCCCGAGTGCCCGGACCCCCCCCTCCAAACCCCCCCGAGCCCCTCCCCGGCAGCGCAGCCCCCGGCCCGCCCGCGCTGCCCGGCTGGCCGCGGCGGGAGGACGGGCGGCGGCGGAGGAGGAGGAGGGAGGGAGGGAGGAAGAGGAGGGAGGGAGGACACGGACACGGGGGTGGATCTTCCCTCCCCGCTCCCCCCGCCCCGCTCCGGGGACACTGCCCGGCGATACCCCGGGGGCTCTCCCCGCATCCCCCCCCCCCCCGCTTGCCCCACTCCCCCTGCCCGCCCCAGCGGCTCCGGAGCCGCTCCGCATCCGAGCCCCCCCCCGCCCGGGGGTCCCCGCTGCCCAGATGTGGCAGCGCAGCTGGAGGAGCGGCAGCAGGTAAGGGCGGGGGCGGGGCCGTCGGGTCCAGGGGGGTTTCTTGGGGGGGGCGGGGGGGTAGGTTCCTTGGGGACCCGCTGACCCCCTTTCCCAAGCTGCAGTCCCCCGTTCAGCACCCCTCGCTGAAGGGGCTCAGTCCCGCCGGTGGGCAGGGGTGGGCAGGGTGTCTGGGTGGGGGGGGGTGTCACTGGCATCGGCCCCCTCAAACCGTTGTGCCCAAGGGAAGCCAAGGTGCTGGGGAAGCCCAGAGCGTGGTGGAAAGCCGGTGCTGGCTGGGGGGAGGCGGCACCCGGGGTCACACCGATGCCCACCGGAGCATCGCTGGCAGCCGGTGGGCATCGTGCCCAAATCCCAGCGTTCCCAGCCCAAAGCAGCGGTGCTGGCCCCGCGTGCCGCCGGCTCCCACGCAGGAGTCCAGCCCCGGCCTGATTTACGTCTCCGGGCGTGGACGTGGTTCTGGTTACCGTACCTTTGCGGCACCTCGCTTCAATCTTTTATTTGCTGGCTGTCTGGCCGGCGGGCAGGAGCGTTGCTAAGAGGTTCAGAGGAGCATGGTAAGAGCTGCGAAGGCTCAGCCCTGCGTTAATCCGGTCAGGGGGAGGCTGATTTCTCTCTTGATGCTGAGAAGCCCCTGGGAAACCTCCCTGGGGGGGACCCTGCAGCCCCCCTGCACACTCCTGCTCCTGCAGCCCGGGGCTGTCCCCTGGGTGGGTGGCAACAGGGGGGCTGGGGGCTTGCTCCGAACCCCCCTGAGTCTCTGTCCCCGGGGCTCAGCTCCTGTTGGGACCCCTCAGCAGCTCCCATGCGGGTGGGGGCTGCCTCCATGCAGCCACAGCCGAGGCACAGGGGTGGGCAGGTTGTGTGTGCGGGGGGCCAGGGGTCCGAGCGGCTCCTCTCCAGGACACACAGCCCGTTTCGGGAAGAGCAGGGTGCGTGCCGGGCCAGCAAACAGTGGCGAAGGTTTCTCTGTGGCGGGGAAGCGAGCACAGCCGATGGCTCGAGCAGTCGGTACCCGTGTGAGTGTGTGTGTGTGTTGTCTCCTGGCCAGATGCAAATCTGCCTTTGGCTTTGGCGATGCTGTGTGGATTTACCGGGCGATGCTCATGGCCGGCAGCCCCGCTCCTTCCCCACAGACGGTTTTCAAGGACTTCCCTGTGCAGCTGAGACCGTCCAACTCATTCCACTGGTGGGGCGTTTGGCGTGCCCACGCTGGCCGGGCTCAGCCCCTGCACCGCTCGGCCGTGCTGAAAGCAGGAGGCTGTGGGTGCCCGGGAGGCTGTTTTAGCTGAACTCCAAACAATAAAAACTTATCATTAAAAAGAAACGTATCTTGGCTTCATGTGGCCTGGCAGCGCGGGGAGGAGTGATTCAGTGGCTTGTCAGCCCTGGGTGTTAGGCACGCCGAGCTGCACAACTGGACACTCTCCAAGTCCAGCAACTCATTTGCTGCAGATGGAGCCGGGACCGTGCAGCGGGCTGACGTTTAATTTGCAATCCGACATACCTTGACATAACCCACAGCCAGCTGCGGGGGCTGGCGCGGGACGGGGTGCTCAGGAGCCTGTGAGGAAGGGGTGCGCGAGTGGGGCCGGGATGCCCCTGCTGCACCCCGGCACGGGGGTGCCCACGAGGGTGCGGGTGCAGGGCCCACCTCGGTGGGTCCCAGCGCCGTTCCCAGTCCCCAGGCTGGTGCGGGGGTCTCCGAGCCGTGGTGATGCGGCGGTGAGTGGGATGCAGGGTGCTGTGTTCCTGGGAGATGCTTGGGGTGAGCCCTGCCCGTGCACGCTGGCCTGGCTCATCCCTGACTCACGCAGAGCCGTGTCACCTCGTGTCACCCATCGCGGCGTCTGGCCGGAGCTGTGGTGCTGGGGACGCGGGAAGGGGGGTCCCCAGCCAGCTGAGCCCTGTGGCTCTAGCCCTGTCACCCCCGGTGGCCCCGTGGCCCCGGATCCATCCCCGTGGGCTGTACCAGGAGGGATGGGGTGCTCAGGGTGCAGCCGTGCACCCCAGGACTTGGGCACACACCGCAGCTGGGCACGGGTCCCCCCGGGGCTGAGAGCCGCTTGCCTGGGTGGGGAGGGGGTTTCTGCCAGCAGCCTGCCGGGATCGATAGGCAGACGGAGGGGGTGATTCATGTCTCAGGCTGTGGCCGGAGGGCAAAAACCGGGGAGGTGTTGGATGTGAGGATGCCGGCAGGCCTCCGCGGCGGGTCCTGCTGGGACCTGCGGCTCCCGGCAATGTTTCCCCTCGCCAAGCCAGTTCTGCCCACGCTGCCCGGGGGTCCCGGCTTGGCCTGGGGGCAGAAGCAACTGAAGCGACGTATGATCGGGCACATGCACTAAAATGAGTCTTTTTTCAAAAATTTCAGGTGGTATCTTCTATTTTGTGATCCAAAACAGCGAGCAGAGTTGCAGCGGTGGCAATGGGCAGGGGCTGGGCGCGGGCTGGCTCCGTGCCCCCCGCGGGGAAGGGACTTTCCAGAGAGTGGGACACCACGAGTCAGGGCTCGGTGGCAGTTTACCCCCCTCGCTGTGTTCAGCCAGCGCGTGGTCTGTGTCCCCAGCATATCAGGGGGCCAGACCTGGCGAGAGGACCGATGTCTGATGGGTCCAATCCAGCGAGGGGCTGTTCAGGGCAGAACCACTCCATTATTTACCATCTAAGACACGAAGCGGTGCTGGGGATGGGGGAAAGGCTGGGGGGGGGGGGGGGCACACAGACACCCCCCGACCCCTCTCCGAGGAGCAGCCTGTGCTTTTCTTGGCAGGGTGCCACCGGAGGCAGAGAGCCGTCGCTGTGCACACACGGCATCAGACATCATCATCATATTAATAATGAAAGGGCAGCTCCTTCAAAGCTCTTCGCCCCTGCGCCGGCGAGAGCGCAGAATGCAGAGGAGCTGCGTGAGCCTCATCCCAAGCAGCCGTGGGGAGCGCGCTGCGATGCCCGGCCGGACCTCTGCCAGGCCGCTGGCCCAGGGTGACAAGAAAACGTGCCAGGTCCCCCCCCGGCACTCTGCCTGCTGTGAGTTTGGCTGCTGGGGGGTCCCTGCGTGGGAGCGGGGCAGCCCGCAGCGTTGCCCAGCTCCTGTCCCCGTCACCGCCCTGCGCAGGGTCCTCTGTCCCCCTGTTCGGTGGGGAAAGGCTCTTTCGGCTGCCAGGGAAAAAGCCTCTCGTGCAAGGGCAGAGCGCTCTGTCCATCATTTAGCAACACTGCTCGCGGTGCCAGGGCCTTTTCTTTTGTGAGGAATCAATAGCTCAAGACAACAAGACAAACTACCTGCAAAGAGCTCTGGGGCTGCAGCCAAAAGTGGGTCCCCGGCAGCAGCTCCCGGGGTGTCTCTTCTGCTCATCCCTGTGCAGGACCTTTGGGTTTGCAAGAAACCTCCTTGAATGCCTCCCTGCTGTCCAGAGCATCCCTGGGCCTGGTCGCTTTGTGTGAGGGTCTCAGCAGGACCAGACCAGGCGCTGAGCATCTCTTCACCTCTCTCCTCTCTGCCAAAACCCCCCCGGGGTGGCTGGGGCCAGGAGGGCTTTGCTGCAGATGCCCCAATCTGGGGGGGAAGGAGTCAAACCCCTTGGGCCGGGTGGGGTTGGAGCACCCCATGCCCACCCTTCGCCCACCCCATTGCCCACCCTTCGCCCACCCCATGCCCATGTGCTCTCCCTGGCACCGCACGTTTCAGTGTTTTGGAGGGTCCCATCTTGCAGGGGTGCCCCGGCGGGGGTTGAGCCTGCTGTGCCCCCCCAGCCCTTCCTGCCCAGCCCTTTCTCAGACTTTTTTTTTTTTTCTCCCTCCAAACACAACAAAACCCCCAAATCCTCTGCAACTGAGAAATCTCTTTTTGTTCCTCTTTTCCCTTTGCTTTCTGCCGCGGCAGAGTATTGATTGGAGCTGATGCGCTGTAATCCACTGTTTCTGTGAAAAGTTGGCATCCCGGTGTCCCTGGAGGGGCCAGATCCTGCCCCTGCACAGGTCTTGCTCTTCTGCTGGGCTTGGGGCGCAGTGGAAAGGCTGCATCCCCCATCCCATCCCATTTAATCCCATCCCATTTAATCCCATCCCATCCCATCCCATCCCTGCAAAGCTGGGGGCTAAACATTTGGTCAGGGGGATAAGGTGAGCAGCTGCCGGGTGGGAAAAAGCTCTGGTTTGGAGCAGAGCCAGGTAGGATCCAGCTGGGATGGGTGTCCGGGAGTGCCGGGCATCGGAGGGAGCCCTCCTGCCCCTCCGGCAGGGCAGGGGCTGGTGGCAGCGGGGATGTGGGAGCCCATGAGAGGGGCTGGCTGCCGGGCTCGGCGGGGGCTCTGCAGAGAGGAGCCATTCACCTTCCCGGTGGCCAAGGGGGGCTGCGGGGAGCAGGGGCTGACCCCCCGCTGAAAGGGGCTCGCTGTAGGGTGCACGGCTGCCTCTGCAGGGCAGGACCCCGGCCGGAGACCCCTGCTGAGCCCCACTCTGCGCCTGCAGCCCCCCCTGAGTCCCCCCTCCCCACTCCACCATGCTGCCGCTCCAGCCATACTTTATGATGGCAAATGGGCCAGAGCTCCGGAAAGCGAGGGCGAGGGAGAAAAAAAGCCGAAAAACACAGGCAAGATTTTAATTTAAAGCCTTTTCCTGCATGAAGAGCAGCAGCCTGGGCCATCTGGAGAAGCACATGTAGGTGAGCGGGAGGTGGTGGTGCCTCCCCCGGCTCCCTCGCTATCAGCAGCCCCCCGAAAGGGCTTTTGGCCGGTAAGAACTGACCCCGGCAGGCGGCCGGGCACCCCGAACCCAGCCAGCAGCCCAGTGGAGCCCTGGCTTTCCCTCCCGAGCTGCCAAGACCTCTCCATTTAACTGTTATGTTTGCAGGAAAAATGATTATGAATCCCAACGCAAACTGCAATAGCGGCTGAGTTTATTGCAAGAGATTAATTCAGCGGTTTAATTGAAACTGCAGGAGCAGGACAGAAAAGCGTTGGTCCGGGGCTGGGAGGAGGAGGGTCAGCCCCGCTCAGCCGTACCCACATCCACCCCTAACCCCTGGCAGTCAATGAAACCCAAATTAGCAGATTTACTCGGCAGAGGACTCCATTGGCTGAGCATCACATCCAGCATCCCAAAGCCCCAAGTCTCCTAGCAACTCCCCAGCGCTGCCTCTGCCCACCCGTTAAGCCTTTCCACGGAGCCCCCCGCCCCGCACGCTGTGCCCGCTGCTGCGGAGGCATCGCTGCCGCGCCGGGCACGAGCAGGGTTTCATCCAGCAAATAAATCTGCGGCAATACCTGAAGGATGCTCGCGGTGCTCAGCCAGGCGGGCGAGCTGAGCCGGGCTGGTTTGTCAAGGCTCATAGTTTTTTATTCTGGGGGGCACAGAGAAATCCTTGGGTTTCTGTATCGATGGCCAAGGTTCGGTTTCTAAGCGTCACGGTAGTTTGGAAGATCTCACCCTCCTGACTTGCGAAGATGCTGGGAAAAGGTCGGGGAAACCCAAAGTCATGGCCAGCCTGCACGGCTCCCACTCGGCATCGGCGTTGGGAGAGGCGGCGCCTGAGTCTCCCAGCCCCTTCCTCCAATTTCAATAATAAATCAGTTCTACCGTTTCTTCGGGAAGAGTGCTGAAGTTGCGGCTCCAGACCTCCCTGCAGATGGAAATGTCCTGGAAAGTGTAAAATCGCAGCAGGACGTGGTGTGATGCCCAGGCCGGGGGCGTGAAGCTGCTCCGTGATCACTGCTGGTTCGGTTTGGGTGTCCAATACTTCCCTGTTTTGCCTTTCAAGATCAGAAGGCTGGAAACAAGGGTTGGAAAAAATAGTGGGTTTGTTGGCTGAAAAATAACAGTAGACATGAAAAAAACAGTCTTTTTTTTTAAAAAAACCCTGTCTTAATATTTACGAGCTGGGAAATCTGTCCAAAGCTCACGTGCCACTGAGAAGGATAAATCACTTCTCTTGCTTTAATGTGCTTTGTTGGGCTTTATTGAAACGCAGTCATAAAATTATCAAATTGAAATTTTAAATCCGGGGGAGGCGGGGGGGAATATCTGGAGGGTTCGTTGCTGCTTCTATTTTCTTATTGCCAAATAAAACACAATTAAAGCAACGCTTTATACGCCAGCCGGCACAGCTAACATTGGTTTTCTGACGGCGCTTTTTTCTGTCAGCCAATGCAAACGGATGATGCAGGATTACCAGCGAGCATCCAGCCTCCGTGGCTGGAGGGGCATTCGGAGCAGCAGGCACTCGAGTACGAAACAGAGGGATTTTAGTCCCGCTGTAAGTGGAAATCTCCGGGGACGTTACCCGCAGAGCTCTCTGCCGCCGCCTGGAGCGATGCTTTGCCTTTGCTGCTCTCCCAGTTCCCACCAGTGCTTCCCAGTCTAACCCAGTCCTTGGCACAGCCCCTGTCTAGGGGGTGGCAGGTTCATTCCCGGTGTCTTTGGGGTGGCTCTGGCCAGATCAACGTGGGTCTGGTCCCCCGTGGGGCTCGCTTCCGTGCCAGGAGCTACCGGTGGCTCCGCTGCTGACTGCACCGAAATCCCCGTGGTAATGGGATGAGGGCACTGGTTTCCATGAGAATATTAAATCAGACCCCCAGCCCCAATCCGGGGTGACAAGCTTGGGGATATAACGACACGGTAGATCACATTATGGGAGGGGGGGATATTTCTCCTACTTTAAAGGCAAAGGTGTCACAACAACTTTTTATTTGTCACAGAGTGTATTGGGCCATCTCTTACTGACGGGAGGGAGAGGAAGCAGGGGAGGCTGTTGCTGTGGAGGGGCAGCCCCCAGACCAGGGGCTGAGCGCTCACAGCTCATCACAGGAATGAGCTCTCAGGGGGCTTGGGAAAAGCAGGCTCGCTTAAGCGCTTTCCGAGCCTGCTTTTCCCAAGCCCCCTGAGAGCCCAATACCTGTGATGAGCCTTGAGGGCTCAGCACCTCTCAGGAAAGCACCCAGAGAGTGATTGCAACCCTGGACTGTCATGGCAACAACGATGCAGGTGCCCTGGCATTGCAAAGGTCCTGGGGGCTTTATAGGCAGGAGCTCAGTGCCACCCTCCTGAGCTCGCTCCCATCTCCCCACAGGAGCTGTACAAGGACTCACTTAACAAAATAGGGGGGTCCAGCACCCTCCTGGTTATCGGTTTAGCCGGGTCTCCGATTGTGGTGACCATCTGGTGGCATCTGCTGCTGCTCAGCTGTCACCCACTCTCCTGGTGAAGGGGGTGCTCAGGGCACCTCATGGATGGGACTCCAGGGACCCAGCATGGAGTTAGGGGCAGCCATGCCAGGCACATCCCATGGCTCCGGCCATGGATGGATGGATGGATGGATGGATGGATGGGCAGATGGACTTCTCGCCATCCACAGCAGGGAGGTACGGGAGGACAGACAGACAGATAGATGTGCCTCGTTAGCCAATGAGGTGGCCTCAGGTGATGCTAACAAGCCCATTAAAGGGGTTTATCAAGGGAGGACACCGGCTGGCAGGAAGGCTGCTGGTTTTATCTGGGATGCTGCTTTTGGGCTGGGAGAGCCTAAGCTCCTGCTGGTTAATTAGAAAGGCTTCCAGGAGGTTTGTACTGGTTGGGCTCACTTGTGAGCAGCCGTAATATGACGAGTGATTAGGGACTCTGAAGCTTTTTAGCGGGTATCATTAAGCTACTGATGAGCTCACGCTGGGAAAGGGCATTTTTGGCTGTGCCTGAAACTGCCTGGTCCTGCACTGAGCCAGCTCTTCCTCATCTCATGGTCCCCGACCTCCTGAGCCCTGAGGAGATGGGTGAAGCATGAGTCCTAGGGACAATGATGGCTCGGCTGTCACCCCATGTCTCTGGGCTGGGTCAGATCTGATGTCCTTCAGCTCATCTGTGAGATGATGAGCTTGTGGTCACACAGGAGTGAAGCTGGGATGTCCCTATTTTCACTGTCTGGCAAGTATTAAGAAAATTTGGGGATGATTAGCTCTGAAAAGGTGGCTTCCAGACTATCTGTGCATCAGGGGAGAGGTTGGTGATGCCTGTCCTGGCAATTGCTTTGCGAGCATCTTGCCCCGAGAGAGCTCATTTCTCCATTATGGGGTTTCCCCACGTGTCCAGGCACTGATGGTAGAGTCTTCTTGCTCAGGGGACATTTTCTCGAGGGGCAATGTCCCTGTCCTGTCCTCTTCTTGCCCCTCTGAGGCCTGAAAGGGCTGAGGCAAGGCTGGGAGCAAAACCTGCTGGATTTTCTCTGCCCTCCCTCATTTTCTCCTGTCTGCCTTGGCAAAACTTCACGCAGCTCGGCAGCATCCTGCCCTGTTGTAGTCTCGTTGGCATCGCTAGCGCTGTATTTATGGCAGTGTTAATTAAATACTTTCTGTAATCAGTGTCGCACATGACCCAGCTCCCCGAGCCGGGGTTGGGCTGTAATGTACCATCACCGAGCGAGAACGTGACTGCCGGGGTCCTGGGGAATTTCTAATAGAGATTTACTCATCCCAGGCCTCCCATTTCTCTGTTTCATGACATTTTGCAAAGTTCAGGTTTACAAAATAAGCCAGCGTGCAGAAGAGATGCTCCAGACGTTATTTACATGGCGTGCGCCATTTCCCACTTGATGGGGTCTCCACTCCAAGGTGAGCAGAACCAGGGTGGGGAGGGGGGCTGCTGGCTGCCCTCTCCTGGGCTGGTTCCCTCTGCCCTGGGGGACACTGCTTTGGCGAGGACCACTCCACCGCCCTGCTGTAAAGCCCTCAGCGCCGGCGATCTCTGCTCCTCGCACACCTCTGCGTGTCGGGAGAGCAGTGGAGCGCTGGGGCTGTGGCCATGGAAGTGCTCCTGGTGCCACGCGGCTGAACCTGCCTCTGATCCCCGCTCCAGTCCTGGGGTGAGGGATGGGGTGGGAGCGGGTACCAACGCTGCCTCCAAGAGAGCAGGAAGGTAGGGCTGCTGCTGTTCTGAGGGGGTGATTTGGGATGCTCAGCTGCTCTGATTTTTAAAATAAGCCTGAGCTAAAAGCTGGTGGGGAGGGCGGATGTGGAGGCAGCAGGCTGCTACCAGAATCCCATTAGTGTGTGACAGTCTGCCAGGGTCTCGGCTACCAGTAGAAAAGCCCCTTTTGATAAATCGTTGGTGGCAGGAGCTGCCTGCCGCGGGAGGACGAGGCAGCGTGTGTGCCGAAACCTGGGGATGGGGAGTGGGGAGGAGGGCTCCGTCTCGGTGGGGCACACCTGGCCCCGGAGCCTTTCCCCTCCTGGCACAGAGATGTGCTGGTGCAGAGTGGTACCCAGGGCCTTGCTGACCTGCTCCTGCTTAAGCTGTGCCCAGGCTTTGGTGATGGGACCTTGGGCAAACAGCTGAGCTGGCCGATCAAACCTCCTTCTCCTCCTCTTCCTCAGGATGGAGATGGCCAGGGGAGACCTCATCTCACCCAGCACTACAGCAAAGGCAGCTCATCGTTTCTGGGGCAGGATCTGTTGGAAACCAAGCGTGTGCCAATCTCTCAGTGCCAGCCCGGGGTGCAGCCGGAGTCAGGAGCACCGACCCAGCTCCCACCCCAGCCCCATGGGATGGGGCACCCTCAGCCCCACAGGTGCTGGAGGCAGGTAGGTGGGTGGTGGCACCCATTCCCACCACCAAGCACCCCATTGAGACCTGGCCACTGTTCCAGCTTTGAGCTGGAGACGGGGGCTGTGGGCTCCTGCACACCTCTCTCCCGCCTCATGCCTGCCTTGTCAGGTCTGATCAGGAGGAGGATCAGTCGGCCCTGTGCTCTCTCTCCAGATTTAATTAACGGGCCTTTCATCTCTACCCTGAAGGAATCTGCTATCTTCTGTCTTCTTAATTAACGTTCATTAAGCAAATCAGAAGAACGTTTTCTCCTTACCGCCTCCATGGCTCTTAACCCTTGCGGGGTGCCAGGTCCGTGCCGGGGCAGGAGAAGGCTCCTGGGCTGTGACAACAGGTTGAGGTGTCATCACAGCCTTGGTCACCATGTCTGCACCGTGCTTTCACCAAAGTCCTGGGATAGTGGGTGAAGTCTGTCCAGGTACAGAGGACTTCAGCTCAGGTTGGGCCCCTCTGTACCTGTGGGGCTTGGAGAAAATCCCAGCTCTGATCACTCTTACGGACACCCAGTTCAAGCTCATCCATGTTGCTGGAAGACAACGGGTTTCCTGTAACCAGCTTCAGCTCTTCATCCCGTCCAGGGGTGAAGCTCACCCATGGCAAGGTGAGGCATCTGTGTGTGAAGGTTTTGCTGTGAGAAGCCATCGTCCAAACTTGGTAGGCATCACAGCACAGGGAGGATGTGTCCAGCGTTTTGTTCTCAGAGAAAAGGGGATTGTTGGGGGCTACTCCTGGCCCTTTTCTGGTGAAATTACATGTGATGGGTTTTTTTCCTCACCCTTGGTAGATGTTCATGGGTAACAGGGTTGGACCAAAGCCCCTGGCTGACCTTCCTCCTCCTGTGGGCCACATCAGGGTGCTTGCCAGTCACCAGGACTGGAGGTGGAGAGGGTGCATGCAGAGATGACCTCCCACCTCCCCAGGTTGCCCACAGAGATGACCCAAGGAAACCCGACCGGAGGGAATTGCTCTTCATGGAAGAAGAGCTAAGCTCTTCCAGCCAGCCTTCAGTCCATGTCACCAGCAGCAACCAGTCCTGGAGCAGTGCCAGACCACAAGCCAGGTCCGGGTCCTGTCTGGAGCACCCATCCTATACATGGCAAGTGTAGGGCATCTCCTTGGGCAGGCAAGGGCTTGTGCCAGCACCTGGCAGGAGCCTGGTGAGGGTCTTGGCCAGCCTAGGGTGCAGCTGAACCAGTCTGGGGACATGCAGCTCCCACACCAGCTGTGACATCCCCAGTGCTGGGCATAGCAGTGTCACCTGTGATTCCTGTCAAGCTCTCTCCCTATGGGCCATCCTCCCGTGCTGGGTGGGCTGCGCTGGAGGAGGAGGTGGGGTTCGGACACTCATCAGCTTTGCTCAAATCCTGTGTGCATCCCACCAGCAGCCACCGAACTCCAACTGCATGGTCTCATCACTCTCTAAAGTGGACTTCTCTGCAAGAGGGGGTGGGCCAGGCAGGGAAATCATCTCCTAGGCGTGTGTAACATCCGAAGGAGGAGGTGGCAAACCTGTGACACGAGAGAGCCTCTCCTGCCCAGAGCTTGCAGCCTTAGTAGCAAAGAGAGAGCAAAACACCTGGAAAACCTCATCCCTGCAGGATGCAAATACCTTTAAAACCAGTGGTGGAGATGCGCAGGGCAATTATTGAGCTGAAAACCCTTTTCTTTTCTCCCTGGAGGTTGACAGTGGGTTTGCCACTGGCCGCCCGCTCCCAGGCAGCTGATGCACAGCTCCTCGGTGCTGGGAAATTCGCCCTTCCCAGCGGAGCTGGCTCCGGCTGTCAGAGCCTGGGTCAATATATGGTAATGGGGCTTTGAAACGGTGCTGCTGCGGGAGCTGCTGCCGAAGACTCTGATTCACAGCTTCCCTCCGGTGCTTTCTCCCCGCAGTGTGTATGGAGAAGCAGAATAAGATAAATAAGAGTAGAAGGGAAGGGGAGGAGGGAGCCTAAATTATAAATGAGGGCTAAGTTTCCCGGGCTCCTGCGGGCAGCTCAGCTGGGGGGGGGCAGAGGCAGCGTTCCCCTGCGCACCCCACTTTTGCAAACATAACCCCTGCGGAGCGGGCTCAGGGTCTGCCCAGGGGCACGGCACCTTGCCAGCCCACCTCTCCCCCTGTTTGCTGTCACCCTCCTGTCCCCATGGGTCAAATCTGGAGGATGCCACGGTCCCAACAGAGATCCCCTCTGGCACAGACCTTAATTAGCGTTACCTGAGAAGCTGTTAACGAGATCTGGTGATGATCTGGTCTTGCCACTCTATAGAGATGCCTCCACAGGGATGTGCCCTCACCCTTGTCCAGGGGACTGGGCTGCCCTGTGGCAGCAGGCAGGGACGGGACCCCCACTTGTGGGTGCTGGTGTGGAGGCGTTGGGGGGTGTCACTGACCCACGGCCCAGACAGGCTGGTGGGAATCAGGGAGCAGTGGGGTCCCCATAAATCAATGTGAGGGGAGAAGAAGGTGCTGGGGTGGTGCTGGGTCTGCTTTTCTTCCACCCCCTTTCGATTTTGGGGCTGTGAGAAAATTGGTGACCCACGAATTTACAGAAAAACGTACGTGTGGGGTGTGATTCACCACGAGCTCATCGCCGGGGCTGAGAAACGGAGGAGCTCAGCTCCACCGATGCCACCCAAGGTGCAAACCCACCCGTCCTCGAAGCAACGGGACCAGGGTGCATCCCGCCGGAGGGGTCCCGTCCTGCCCAGCCGCGCAGCCTGGGGACCAGGGTGGCCTGGGAGAAGTCCAAGCTCCACGTCCCGGGCTCACACACGAAGCTTTCGACATTCCCAGCAGCTTCCACAAGATGGACCTCGGAGCGAGAGGAGGTGCTGGGCTGGGGGACCCATCCCATTCTGTCCCGTCCCGCCTGCTCCCGCCATGCCGCCCGGGGCAGGCTCAGAGTCCGGCCAGGCGAGC
This sequence comes from Opisthocomus hoazin, assembly GCF_030867145.1. Classification (NCBI taxonomy): domain Eukaryota; kingdom Metazoa; phylum Chordata; class Aves; order Opisthocomiformes; family Opisthocomidae; genus Opisthocomus; species Opisthocomus hoazin. The sequence continues at coordinate 12,695,758 of NC_134432.1, forward strand.
ATGGCACAGCCTCCCGGGCTCTGTCTGCTGGCCCTGCTGGGGCTGGGGCTGGGGACGAGGGGTTCGCCCGCCTGCCAGGACCCCCGGGGCCAGCCCCGCCGCTGCATGCCCGTCTTCGAGAACGCTGCCTTTGGCCGAGCCGCCCAGGCCACCAACACGTGCGGTTCCCCCCCCGAGGACTACTGCCTGCAGATGGGTGCCCGCCACGCCAGCGCCCTGTGCCACCGCTGCGATGCCACCGACCCCCGGCACCACCACAACGCCTCCTTCCTCACCGACTTCCACAGCCAGGAGGAGAGCACTTGGTGGCAGAGCCAGTCCATGGCCTTCGGCATCCAGCACCCCAACTCCGTCAACATCACCCTACACCTGGGTAAGTGCTGGCGAGGGGAGCCAGCAGCGGGTGCCCCGAGAGCCGGGTGCGTGGCTGGGGGGGGGATGGATGCTCCTCCACCCTGCAGCTCTTGGTGCTGCTTTTGACCCTCCCCAGGGCTTTTAGGGGGTGCGAGGAGGGGGATGCCCTCCGCCAAGCGCTGCGGGTAGATCACTGAAAGACATGGGGAGGGTCTGCGCCATCCTCCAGCCGAGCCCCGGTCCCTTGCGGGGTGACGATGCCAGCGGCTGTGCCTGCCTGTGCCGCTTCCCAGCCAGCCGTGCCCGGGCTGTCAGCTCTCCCATCTCCTGAGGCTGCTTTTTACCGATTATGCAAGTTTGCAGAGCAGGAGGAGGGTGGGGGGAGGCACAGACCCCCCACCCCCACCCCCCGTGAGAGCCTTGCCACCGGGGTGAGGCCTGTGGGTACCAAGCCCGTGGCATTTCACCCCTGTGCATTGCTGAGGATGCCCAGTACATCTCGGGGGTCTGGAGCTCTGCGCATGCTGTGCAGCCCCCGATGAGCTTCCTCAGCTGGGATCCGACCCTCTACGTTTTAAATATCGTGCAAGCCGCCTGCCTGGAGAGTACTTAAACCCAAGGGGCATGCCTGGCATTTTAAACAGGATTTTTAACATTTTCCTGCCATCTAAACTATCCTGGCTATTGACCAGAGCTGTAAAATCTTCATTCTCTGCCGTCTCCTGCCATCTGCATGCCGAAGTGGGGTAGCGGAGGGGCTGCGGTCGGAGCCGGTAAGGGGACAGCCGAGCGCTGGTGTGGCACGGAGCCGTGCTGGTGGGACCCAGCAGCCAGGCTCAGGGTGACAGTGGAGGGTCTGTGTGTGCCCCGGCAGGGACATGGGAGCTGCCGGGCTGGGCGGAGGTCGCTGCTTTCCCAGCCCCCCACGAGCGGGCGGACATCTGGTCCTCATCCCAAGCCGGGACTGGGCTCCCCACTGGGCATGAGAAGCGATGCCGGAGGAGGCTGCCAGCCCCGCTCCCGCCAGCCCCATGGGAGGGGTCTGCCGGCCCCTCGCCCATCTAATGGGGGCTGTTAGATCACCCCAAATTCGTTCGTGTTTGACCTGGAGCGTAGGCAACCTAAATGCAACCTGCATGGCTGAACAAGCTGTCACTGGTTCCTCCGGTGGCCGGTCTCCCCTCCGCGGCGGGTCACTTCCAGCCTGGATTTTCCTCCTTTTAGTGTCTGGCACTGGAAGCTGGTGGCCATCTCCAGGATGGCCACAGAGTTTGTGGCCACCAGGTGCAGCTCGTCACGCAGACACGTGCTGCCTCTCGGCACGCTGATGTGTGCAGCAGCCCCTTGCCCCAGCCCGAGCTCCCCGAGCCTCAGGGCTTGCTTCCCAGTCTCTGCCTTGCTCCTGGCTCCTCCCTGGCTCCTCTGCAGACCCTGCTGGACCCCGCGCTTGGGTCTCCCGTGGAGTCTTGTCCAGCCCCTGTGCCCACCCTGCTTGTCTGTCTCCCATTAACATATCCAAGGCCATAACGCTTCACCGAGCTCATCTTCAGCCTTGGTCCCCGCGTCCCTTCCTGAGCCGGAGCATCCCTCTGCAAACGTACCCTTGCTCCTGCACGGCTCCTATATCTTGCCATGCTAAAAGGTGCCATTTTTGTGCCCGGCTCATTGCTGTCTGACCTTTCCCATAGCCTCCAGGCCCTGTTCTTGTCCCACCTGCAGACCTTTTTATTACTACCTTAATGCTTTCTCTTGGGTTATGGAGGAAAAGCCCAACCGGCCTCTGCAGCCCCCAGGATGCGGCCCAGGACCATCCCCGCTCGCAAGCTCCACCGAGTTCTTGGGTTTTTCAACCCAAGCAGCGCGTCCCTGCCAGCCTGCTTGTCTCGCTCAGTCCCGAGTCAGACATCTTACAGGTTCTCCAGTGTGGTTACCTGGGGAGCTTATTAAATAAGATATCGAATGAGTTGGACAAGACCTGTGTTTACCTGCATGCTGTTGATTGGCGTTAATTAGATTATCCTCCTTTAAATCTCTCTTCTCTGCGAGCTTTCAGACATGCGTTAGAGTGCATTGGACTTGGAGCAGATCGATAATCCCGAGCGCCCGCGGCTGTTGCACTTACCCTGCAGGGAGACGTTGGGGAGGAACCCAAAATATCCACGGGCTTGCAAAGGCAGCAGGGCTCCTCGGGTAGCACTCTGGATGCCAGCAGCTCGTTTCATAGTGCCTAGACCAGGGGGTATCTGCATCTGTGGGTCTGGTTTCCCCGTGGGACGTGAGCCTGCGGCGGGATCCCGGGGCTGAGGTTCGGGGGGGACCGGAGGTGGCTGGGGACACATGGGTGACGTGACCATCCCACATGCTCCTCGCTCCTCTCCAAACTCTCTCGCCTGGGGCTCATGGTGCAGCACGAGCTGCCGTTCGGGCTCTGCGGGAGGCAGATGAGCAGAGGGCAGTGCAGCTGGGAGAGCATCCAGGGGTCCTGGTGCCGTCACCCTCAGCCGCCTGTGCACCCTCCTGGTGTCCCCATCCCATGGCACCCAGCTTTGGGACATGTGTCACCTTCCTGAGCAGGGAAGGGGAGACAAACAGCCTGGGTTATTTTCTGGATTTTTTTTTTTTCCTGAGCAGATCTTGGCTGATTAAAAGGCCTGTCTGGGAAAAGCATGCGCTCCCTGGGGATGATTCTGCAGGGCAGCGAGTTTCCTCCATCCCAGCCAGAGGCACCGCTCGGGCTCCCCCAGCCCAGCCGCCCCCTCCCCTCGCGCGGGGCGGCTTGGGGCAGGGGCTGTTTATTGACACAGCGCCGAGCTCCCTTCCTCTCCCAGAGGAAACTGCTCCGGGAGGCGATGGCCTGGACCTCGCCGGTTTGGCAGACGTCCCCCTCGGGACTGTGCTGTCTGGGAACCGGCGCCTGCCACCTCCCTGCCGCCAGCCCAGAGGGGACCCGGAGGGAGGCGAATTTGGGGAGAGGCAGTGGGGAGCACGGCAGCGGTGGGACAGCCCGGTTGCAGCCCCTTCCCAGCCCTTGTCACCTCGGGGTGGGCTGTGAGCGGGTCTGAAGCCCCCCGGGCGCTCGGCCGGGTGCTCCCTGCGTCGCTGACGGGAGGCAGCTGCTTTTCCCAGCGCCGGTAGCCAGGCTGCCTCGGCTCCCCCGCAGCAAAGTCGCGGCACATATGCGACAGTATTCATATGGGCCCAATTAAAGGCTTGTTTTCCTAGTCCCGGAATAACCCCTCTAACATTCCCAACTCATTATCTTTTCAAATAAAGCCAAAACCTTGCAGCTAATTGTTTTGCGCTGTCAGGAGCAGCGCTGTTATGGAGCAATCCAGTCTTTGAGCTGGTCCTTCATCTCTGGCAATTAAACGGTTCTGATGTTCACTTTGGTGTTTTCTTTCCCCCTTTTCGCTAATTCTTTCAAGCGCTTTCAGAGCTCCGCCGGCCGCCCCGGGGTTTGGCAACCTCTCTTTGTCTTCATCCCGGCAAAGACAGCAGCGATGCTGGGTCCCAGCACATGGCTCCCTGGGAAGGGACCAGCCTTGACCCTTCCCACCTCCCCATCCCTGTGGGTGCTGCTCAGCGCCGTGGGCCTGACTCTTCCCCCTCGGTTGCTGGCTGAAGCCCGGCTTTGCAGCGGCTCCTCGTCCACGCAGCTCGCCTGGTGCATCCCGAGGATTTGGGGCTGATGGGGTTTGGGTTGCAGCGAGGTGGAGCTGGTGAAGGGTGGCTGGACGGTGATTTCTCACTTTGCCCCTGTTCTAGCTGTGGCAGCGGGGGACGGTGCCCGCGGGGGGACCAGGGGGATGCCGGCAGCCATGCGGGATGGGACACTGGGATAATATCAGCCCTGGCACAGGCTGCGGTGCCCACTGGGTGGCTGGGAGAGGGTGACAGCGTGGTGGGTCTGTCCCCAGGCAAAGCCTACGAGATCACCTACGTGCGGCTGAAGTTTCACACCAGCCGCCCCGAGAGCTTCGCCATCTACAAGCGCAGCCGCGCTGAGGGGCCCTGGGTGCCCTTCCAGTACTACAGCGCGTCCTGCGAGAAGACCTACGGCAAGCGGCAGCGGCACTACCTGCGGCCAGGGGAGGACGAGCAGGTGGCCTTCTGCACCGACGAATTCAGCGACATCTCCCCGCTGAGCGGGGGCAACGTGGCCTTCTCCACCCTCGAGGGACGGCCCAGTGCCTACAACTTCGACGGGAGCCCCGCGCTGCAGGTGCTGCTGGGGTGGGAGTGGGGTGGGTGCGTGGTCCCCCAGGACCGGGTGCACTGATGCAGCCAGGCGGGGTAAAAGCGCCTGTGATGCCCTGCATCCCAGTAAGAGAAGGTGCAGGATGTGTCCCGGCTGGGGTGGCAGCTGGTGGCCCAGACCCCTGGCCAAGGCGCCTTCCCCGTGTCCCCTGCAGGAGTGGGTGACCGTCACCGACCTGCTCATCTCCTTGAACCGGCTCAACACATTCGGAGATGACATCTTCAAGGACCCCAAGGTGCTGCAGTCGTACTACTATGCCATCTCCGACTTCTCTGTTGGTGGCAGGTGAGGGGCAGCCAGGCTGGGGTGAGGGTAGGAGGGGGAGAGATCTTTCTGGGGCTGTGGGGCTGGGATTTGGGACAGATGCTCCCCACCTCAGTCTTGAGTTGCGGTTTTGGGCCAAACTGCTCAGATGTGGCTCCCTCCGTGTGTGAACCAGAGCTGGCAGTGCAGAGGCAGGTGGTGAAACCTGGATCCCTTCCTCCTGTGCACAGAGGAGGTCTTTTCCCCCCCAGCTCTCTCCATTTGCCACCATTTGTATTTGCTTTGCCCCCTCCCAGCCCTATGGCTTCTGATGGCACCGGGGCTCGTGTTGCTCCTCCTGTGGCCCTGTTTGTCCCTGGGCACAGCAAAAGTGGGGTCCTGGGGTGCCAGTGGAGAGATGCTCTGAGGCTGGTGGAGGAGCGTGGAGTTGGCTTGGCCACAGCCCGAGGAGCTGGAGCAGCTGCTGGCGGGATGAGGGAGCTGATGTGGGACAGAGACGTTGGTGACACCCATCTGGTGCTGCCCATGGGCTGTGCTGCACGTGCCCTTCCCTGGCTGGGGCTGCGGGAAAGCTCTGCATCCTGGTGAGAGCTGTCTCCCTCCATCCCAGCAGCTGGGGCTTGTTAGCATCTCGGCGGGGCCACCCTCGGCGTGTGACCTCCCAGTTGGCCGGGAGCCCCTCGGGGATGCGGTGGGTGGCCTTGACGCCGACACAGCGCAAGCTGCTTTCTGCCCCACTCCTTGCCCCATAGCTGGCCCGGCAGCAGGGCCACACGCTGCACAGCCTGGGCACCGTCCCACTGCCGGCTGCTGCCCACAGCAGTGCTCAGAGCGGCTGGTCCCCACGCCGGGGTCTCGCTGCAGGTGCAAATGCAACGGCCACGCCAGCGAGTGCGCGCCGGACGAGGCCGGGCAGCTGGTCTGCGTGTGCCAGCACAACACGGCCGGCACCGACTGCGAGCGCTGCCAGCCCTTCTACCAGGACCGGCCGTGGGCCCGTGGCACCGCCGAGGCTGCCAACGAGTGTCTCCGTGAGTATCTCCTGGTCACGGTGTGTGGCCGGCCCCGATGGGCTGTGCCGGTGCTGCATCGGCTCATCCGGCATCTCCTGCCCTTCCTGCACGGGGAGAAAGCGGCTGCTCCATTTTATAAGGCTGCTCTGGGCAGGGAGGGAGGATTTGCACCCCAGGCCCCCTCTTTGCAGCATTACAGAATCACAGAATGGTAGGGGTTGGCAGGGACCTCTGTGGGTCATCTAGTCCAACCCTCCTGCCGAAGCAGGGTCACCTACAGTAGGCTGTAGAGGACCTTGTCCAGGCGGGTATTGAATATCTCCAGAGAAGGAGACTCCACAACCTCCCTGGGAGGATTCCCCATCATTTCATTACCCCATGAGTGCAGCCCCCACCTCCACTTCCAAAGGCAGAGGCACTGCTGAAGGCTCGCGCTGCTCCACCAAGCAGCCCCTCTGGCTCACCCAACCCCACCGGAGGCTGCTTTAACCCCTGAGCTCCCCAGGTGCCGACCACCTCTCCTGCCTTCCCCCCCCTCCAGCTTGCAACTGCAGTGGCCGCTCGGACGAGTGCTTCTATGACCGGGAGCTGTACCGGCGCAGCGGGCACGGGGGCCACTGCCGCAACTGCCGCGACAACACGGCCGGACCCCACTGCGAGCGCTGCCGGCAGAACCACTACCGGTGGGAGCCGCGGGCAGCCTGCCAGCCCTGCCACTGCCACCCCGCAGGTGTGCGGGGCTGCGCGTGAGACCCCTGCCCTAGCCGGGGCTCGGTGGGAGGGATGGTCCTGGTCGGGTGTCCCCGTATCCCTCCAGGGTCTCGCCCTGGCTAGGGTCTCACCCTCAGGGCTGGCTGGGGTCCCCGCAGGTTCCCTGCAACCCCAGTGCGACAGCTCGGGGACCTGCCTCTGCAAAGCCAACGTGACGGGCTGGAAGTGCGAGCGCTGCCAGGACGGCTACCACAGCCTCAGCGAGGGCGGCTGCAGGTGAGGAGGGGGCCCAGCCCCGGGCGGGAGCGGTGGAACAGGACAGGGGCTCACCTCGTGCCTTCGTCTCGCCCCATCCAGACCCTGCGCCTGCGACCCAGCGGGCAGCGTGGGCACCTGCGACCCCAACACGGGGCATTGCACCTGCAAGGAGAGGGTGGAGGGGCACCTGTGCAACAGGTAAGCACCACGGCCCCGTGATGGGGATGGGACCACGGCCCCTTTCCAGGCTGGAATCAGTGCCAGGGCTCGGTGGTCGGTGCAGGGCGGGCGTCTTCACTCCCACGGGGCTTTGCTGTTTCCCCAGCCCCCACACATGACCCCTCACGGGGGCTTTGCAATGGGAATCTTGCGGGGTCGCTCCCTGCAGAGGCCATGGCTGGCTGGCAAGGCCATGGGGCTGCATCCCTCTGGACCACTGGGACTGGGCTCACTCAGAGCCACCACTGGTGTCCCCCCTGGGGATGCTGCTGTGGTCCCCCACGCCTCTGCCGGCTCCACGCCGTGTGCTCCTGTTTCCTCCCCATGCCCAGGTGCCAGCCGGGCTGGTTTAACCTGCAGCCCCACAACCCCGCCGGCTGCACCAGCTGCTTCTGCTACGGCCACTCCACCGCCTGCATGGCAGCAGATGGCTACGAGGTGACCCACGTTCGCTCCGACTTTAGCCAAGGTACCAACCCCTCAGCCTCGGGCGTAACAGAGGCACAGCTGCACCGACTCCAGCCAGAAATCTCCGGAGGTTTGGGACGGCTGGGTCTGGGCATCCCCCTCTGGGGCTGAGCATCCTGCTCTGGGGCTGAGCGTCCCTGGTTGGGGCTGACTGGTGGTGATGGAGGGTGATTTCTCTGGCTTTCCCCTTTTTTGCCATTAAACCTCTGCTTTTGCCTCCATGCCAACCTGCTCCCAGGAGGACTGCAGGCCTGGGCACAGCTGTCCCACCGCAACAGGGACTCTGGGAGCACTAAAAAACTGCTCAGAAAGATAAAAACCAAAAGGATGGAGCCTGGTGGGACCTTTCCACTTTATCCTCACCTCTCCCCATCCTCGGCTGGGAAGCGGCAGGGCAGACGGGGGCTTGGGGAGCGGGATGGGGTGCTCTTCCCCAGCTGCAGCCAGGGCTGTGTGTGTGGGGGATGTGCAGGGAAACCCTGCCATTTGCTGTGCAGCCTGGCATGTGTAGCACCAGTTACGGGCACACCAGCAGGGCAGGGGCACCCACTGGTGGGGTACAGGCACCCATCGCTGGCAGCCCCGCTCTCTGCCTCGCCTGTGCCCCGATGGGGTGCACACGCCAGCGAGCAGATGGAGGTGAACGCACCAGGCACGGGTTTACTCTAATTGCCTTTAAACCACGCTGCCAGCGGCTGCACTGCTGTAATGTCTTCCACGGCCTTGAAACGGAGCCAGGCGTCAAACCCTGTCTTTTTTCCACCCTTCCTGCAGCCAGTTTGGGGCTGCTGCTTTAGGGGCAGGTTTGGCAGAGCCCGGGGCTGGGCTGCAAGAGGCTCAGCACGGCCAGGCAGGGTGCAGCCCCGCTCCCCGAGGCGCTCCCCAGCCCGCAGCTGAGCTGGATCAGCTGGAAGCTTCCTCGCTGGGTGAAAGGGTCCGAATTTGGGATGATTTGATAATCGAGCACAGTCCACTTGAGAGCCTGGGAGGGATTTCCAAGCATTTGTCCTGCAGGCGCCTGGGGCTGGAAGAAATAACTAACCCTGGGGAGCTGGGGGGAGTTCAACCGATTTCCGAAGGAAACCAATTTCATGCCATTACGCTCCATCTCTCCCTGGGCTTCCTGTGCTCTGCAGCCCACAGTAACACTGGAACCACAGCACAGGCAGGGGGGCAAAAGTTTAAAGATAGTAATTTCCTCTAAATCTAAGAAAATAAACAGATGGGGGAGACGGCTAGGGCCACCCTCCGGTGCGTGAGAGCACAGAGCCCGAGCGGAGCAGGGTGTTACAAAGCGCTGGCCCCTTGCAAGACGCAGGAGAGTCTCGGGAGGAGGGACAGAGCCCCCAAAAGCAGCACCCCGCTGGTGCTGGGCTGGCGGGGACTCTCTGCTCCCTTCGCCCATGCACCGCTGCTGTGTGCCGTCACGCAGGGCTGGAGGGCTGGGCGGCCGCAGCTCCGGGCGCCGGGGACCTGCCTCTGCGCTGGGCTGACGGGGAGATCATCGCCGAGTGGGATGGAGAGGAGCCGGTGGATTTTCTTGCACCAGGTATTGTGCCTGGTGTCCTGCTCTGCTGCGGGGTCCCCACGATGCTCTCGTGGGACATCCCACCTCTAAGCTGGTGCATGAGGTGCTGGGCTGCATCCTGGAGCTGAGCGTGTTTCGATAACACAAGGCAGTGGGGGCCACTGGGGCGGTGGGCCGGGACACTGGGAGGCCAGGTTGGAGCTGGCCCTGCAATAGGAGGGTGACTGTGGTTCCTGATGATGCTGGTGGGAACAGGACCATGTAGGGGTACATCCATGTCCTACAGACTTTGCTCCTCTCTCCCCTTGCAGAGAAGTTTCTGCAGAACCAGCGTCTCAGTTATGGGCAGCTCCTGTCCCTGCTGCTGGGAGCGGAGGGGAACGGGACGGGGACAGAGACCTGGATGTCGCTGCTCCAGGTCCAGCTGGTGCTGGAGGGCGAGGGGATGGAGATCACCATGTCCAGCAGCGAGAGCCAGCCTCAGCACGGAAAGCAGGCTGTCACCTTCAGGTACCCATCACGGCACTTTGGGGAGCCTCGGTGGGGTTTGGGACAAGCGTGTCTGATCTCGCCCGGGCTGCCCTGTGCTGTGGGGCTCAGCCCCACTCCCTACACCCCTCGGGGGTTTAACTGCTCCCATGGCTGTGCCTGAGCCTTGAGCCGAGCTGTCCTGCAGCGGGTGGCTGTCAGGCTGACCCTGTCCTTCCTCCCATGCTCCTTCTCCAACAGGCTGCACGAGGCAGAGGAGGGTGCAGAGCCTTCACTGTCAGCCTTCAGCTTCCAGCGCCTGCTCTCCAACCTGACCACCCTCCGCCTCCGTGTGAGCCGTGGCCCCGTGCAAGGTGGGTGGTTCCATGCAGCGTCCGCATGGGGACCAAGCTGGGATGGGGCTGGGGACATCGGAGCAGCATCAGGCTCTCCGGGATGAGAGGCATTGCAGGGGGTGTGATGGGGAGGGGCTGGCTCCTCTCTGTGAACACCCCTGGACTCTCCAGGAGGTAATTTGGGGTCTCCTACGCCTGTCTGGAGCATTTCCAGGCAGGATGGAGAGAACAGGGGTGGAGGACGTGCCATCCCATCCTGACGCCGCTCTCCCCTCCCGCAGGCAGGCTGTCCCTGAGCGAGGTCCAGCTCACGTCCGCTTGCCCCGGGCCGGGGGTGCGGGCAGGCTGGGTGGAGGAGTGCACGTGTCCCCCGGGCTACGCCGGGCAGTTCTGCCAGTCCTGCGCGCCCGGCTTCAAGCGGGAGATCCCCTTCGGCGGCCCCTTCGTCCGCTGCGTGCCCTGCGCCTGCAACCAGCACGGGGACTGCCACCCTGTCACAGGTGCGCACCCCCCGGACCCCCCACTCGCCCCGTCACTGTGTGCTCAGGTGACAAATACCTGTCATTGCTTGTTTCTGAGGGATGCTGGAAACCAGCTGTGAGGTTGCGGTACCTGAAACTTGGAAGTTGAATCGCTTGGCTGGTTGTAGGGACCGAGTTCATAGCTGCAAAGCCAGAGATAATTAGCAAACTGCAGTAACAATGGTAATTTGTGATCAGAGAGGCATTCTTCATGGTACTTCATGACCTTAATGGAGGAGAAAGGCAGGGTGCTGGTCCTCAGCGGGGTGGGGAGGCAGGGGTCAGGGCAGGAGAGGGGCAGTGGGTTTGGCCAGGACGGGTCTCGCAGGCAGCACAGCTGCCCGAGGAGCAGAGAAGGACTGGGCACAGCCCTGGCGCCTGCAAACTGGGGGTGAACCTGAGCAGAGAAACAAGTAGAAGAACCGGAAAACCCAGCGGTGCCAGAGGTGTGGGAAGGCACCAGAGGAGGTGGCTCTCGCGCTGCCAGCCCAAGCCCTGCTCTGCCTCCAGATCCAGCTCAGAGGTGCGTGACTGCAGCAGGGACTGTGGCTGGAGGGGAGAAAAAAACACAAGCAAAGTGGTCAGGGCAGCGTGGCTGTGTCCGGGGCGGTTTGCAGGGCGTTGGCTGTCCCCTCTCCTGTCAGGCAAAGTATCTGCGTGGCTGCGGCTGGGGAAGGGGGGTAGGACTGCAAACCGCTGCCTTGGGGCTTGAGGTGGCTGCATGAATCCAGCACCAGCTTTGCTGCAGTCTGTCCTGGGGAGAGGCAGATCAGAGCCGTGAGGGGCTTATGAGATGCTGCCTTCCTCCCCGTCCACCCCTGCAGAAAGCAGCAGCTTGCTGAAATGAGCTTGGAAATAAGATGATGCATTTGGTACCCTGATGGAGCCCCTGGGGCTCCTCGCTGGCTGGCTCCCCTCGGCGAGGAATGACATTAGTGTGTGGCCAGGATGGAAAGGGCTGGCAGAGGCGTTGTGCTCAGCAAGCTGCCTGCCCTGCCAGCAGAAACGCGGCAGCAGCTCTGCAGCCTGGCCCTCATCTCACGGAGCTGGGACTGGCGCTGCCGACCACACAGTCCCCAGGGACGGGGCCAGGCTTTTGATGTTCCGACCCAGGCACTGCCGGCCCGCACGCTTCCTTTCATTTATTTTTCCGCTCCTTCCTGCCACCCCGCTTTTTCTTTCTTTTCCGTCGTTCGGCTCTGCCTGGATGTGGGGAAAATGGAAAAATTCCCGTTTCCTCCTGCGCAACCCAGCTGGTATGACCCAACCCCACAAATCCTGGGGAAAAATCCTCCCCCACCTCGGTCTCCTTCTCTCCGTCCAGTCAAGCAGAACGTCTGCCTGGAGGTGGGGGGGTTCCTTGAGCATCCTTCCTTCTCCTCCTCCTCCTCCTCCTCCTCCTCCTCCTCCCAGCCGATTTCAGAAGGCTGTGACTCACCGGCTCGGCTCGCAAGGAGACGCTCGCTCCCCGCTGGGTGCCGGCCGGCTGCTTGTGTTTTCCATGACAAGCTGGAAACCACACGCCTCGTCGCTGGGAAATGTGTTGTCGATTATCGCAGGCGCCGACAGACTGGGTGCGCGTTGATGCCGCTGCCCGCGCGTGCCAGCATCGCCTGGTCCCCGCGCCGCGGGGGAGCGTGGGCCTGGTGCCGGGGCCCCAACGTCCTCTCCAAAACCTTCTCCCTTGAGCAAGGATGGGGCAGGGAGGGGAAACGTTACGAGTCCTGGTTGGGGACGTGCTATCCCAGCGTGATCCCTTGGCTGGAGCTGCGCGTCCCTCCCAGCACCCATGGTGTGCCACGCTCAGCACGTGGCTCTCCATCCCTCCCAGGGTCCCTGCTGCCATGCAGGGCTATTTTGCAGACCTTCAGATTCTTTTTCCTCCTTGCAGGACACTGCCGGTGCTCGCACAACACCGAAGGGCCCTCCTGCGAGCGCTGCAGCCCCGGGTTTTATGGCAACCCCTTCGTCGGGCGCTTCGATGACTGCAAGCCGTGCCCCTGCCCCGACCGCTCGCCCTGCACCGAGGTGCCGGGCAGCGGGGAGGTGGTCTGCACCCACTGCCCCCCGGGGCAGAGAGGTGAGGCTGGGGGTGGGCGGGTGAGGGGGCCGTGGGCAGTGCTGGCACGGCTGGACCCTCCCCACCTTTTCGCCTTCCCCAGGAAAACGCTGCGAGCTCTGCGACGACGGGTTTTTCGGGGACCCCCTGGGGCAGAGGGGCCCCGTGCATCTCTGCGTCCCCTGCCAGTGTCACGGGAACGTGGACCTCAACGCCGTGGGGAACTGCGACCCCGTGTCCGGCCGGTGCCTGCGCTGCCTGTACAACACGACGGGCGAGCACTGCGAGAGGTGTCGGCCGGGCTTCTACGGGGACGCACTGGCTCCTGACCCTGCTGGGAAGTGTGCACGTACGTATGGTCCCAGGGCTGGCCCTGATCCTCTGGGTCCCACCGCGGTCAAAATCCTCCCAGCAGTAGAGGCAGAGGGTGGAAGGGGGATGCCCAGCGGGTTTAGGGGATGATCGATGGTCCAGGTTGGCCCCAAACCCTCAGGAAGGGTCTTTGCCCCCTTGAGATACCCTGGTCTGCAGAGCTCAGCCTCTTGGAGCCCTGTTTGACAGGCGGGACATGGCCCACCACACTGGGGGGGGCTCAGCCCTAGCACCCCATTCCCGCTGTCCCATCTGCCAGCCCTGTGCCGGGATGTAAGCCGTATTTTTTTCTCCCTTAGCTTGTGATTGCCACCCCAACGGCTCAGACCCTGGGCAGGAGGGCTGCGATCCGGGCACGGGCCAGTGCTGCTGCCTCCCACACGTGACGGGCAGAGCCTGCGGGCTCTGCCAGCCTGGCTACTACGGCCTGCAGCCCGGCGTGGGGTGCAGGAGGTACGTGGGGCTGCGAGGGGACAGCGGTGGCTCTGCGTCCCCGGCTCTGGTCTCTGTTCCTTGCATCCGTTGCTTTCTCATCACCCTCCACCTCTCGGTGCCAGCTGTGAGTGCCACGCGATGGGGTCGCAGGACAGTGGGTGCCACGCGCTGACAGGGCAGTGCTCCTGCCAGCCAGGCGTCACGGGGAGACAGTGCGACCGATGCCACCACGGCTTCTTCGGCTTCTCTGCCCGGGGCTGCCGAGGTAACGGGGACGGGGATGGTGCCTCTGTCCCAAAACTGGGGCTGGCAACCGCAGCGTGATGCCTTTCTGCCACCACTGCAGCCTGCAACTGCTCCCCGCTGGGCTCCGTCACCCCGCAGTGCCACGAGAACAGCACCTGCCTCTGTCACCCGGGCTTCGTGGGCTACAAGTGTGACCGGTGCCAGGCCAACTACTTCCCCGACCCGCCGGGCTCCCGCTGCCAGCAGTGTCCTGCCTGCTACGGGCTGGTGAAGGACGAGGTACAGCCGTGCCCTGACAAGGCGGGCACAGGACCCCGGTCCCCGCGCTGCCTCACTGTCCCCTGCGTGTCCCCCCTTCTCACCCACAGGCTGACCGGCTGAAGGCCAGGCTGCAGGAGATGGAGGAATGGCTGCAGAACCCAGGCTGCGACGCCCGCCCAGGCCAGCCCCCCGTGCTGGGAGATGTGCCCCGTGGAGACGGGCTGCCCAGCCCTCACGTCCTGCAAGGTACGGGGGGACCCCTTCCCTCCACTGTGGGGGGAGCCCCACGTCACCCCCCTGGGGACCCTCTGCTCCCGCAGGGTGCTGTGACATGCTGGGTGGGTGCAAGGAGGTCCCAGGTCAGCACTGGGCTCCGCATGGGTGACGGGTGACGAAGAGGAGGAGGGCAGCCAGGGCAGCCATGCCTTTTTGTGTAGGACAGAGCACCGCAGGCTTGCTTGAGTCACAGAATCACTGAGGTTGGAAAAGACCTCTAAGATCATCGAGTCCAACCGTCACCCCAACACCACCATGCCTGCTAAACCATGTCCCAAAGTGCCACGTCTACATGTTTTTTAAACCCCTCCAGGGATGGGGACTCCACCACTTCCCTGGGCAGCCTGGTCCAATGCCTGACCACTCTTTCAGTAAAGACATTTTTCCTAGTATCCAATCTGAACCTCCCCTGACGCAACTTGAGGCCATTGCCTCTCATCCTGTCGCTAGTTACTTGGGAGAAGAGACCAACACCCACCTCACTACACCCTCCTGTCAGGTAGCTGTAGAGCAATAAGGTCCCCCCTCAGCCTCCTCTTCTCCAGACTAAACAGCCCCAGTTCCTTCAGCCACTCCTCGTAAGACTTGTGCTCTAAACCCTTCACCAGCCTCGTTGCTCTTCTCTGGACACGCTCCTGCAACTCAATGCTTGCACCCGTGAGGCTTTGGACCAGCTGGTGGTGGGCTATACTCGGGGCTGAGCATCAGCACATGAGGTTCCTTTGGGTGCCGCATCCCTGGGTGCCTCATGAGCACCGGGAGGGACTGTCTTCCCCTTTCATTAGCAGGCAGAACGAGGGGTGCTCAGCCATGGAGGAGCCCCACAGGCAAGTGGGGAGCCCTGAGCGCCTCCGTGGGCAACACGCAGCTGCTTGTGGTCCCACAGGAGCCCGGGCTGCCCTCTTGGTGCAGGTGGAGCAGCTGGCAGGGGTGCTGGGCATCGCGTGGGGCCGTCTCAGCAACGTCAGCCTGGCCACCGGCTGCTCCGGCCATGGACCCCCCAAGACCTGCGTCCTGCTGTCAGAGGTCGGGGCCATGCTGCAGTCGGCTCAGAGGGAGATCCTGCGCGCTGGAGACACCCTGGCTACCACGGTGGGGGCTCCCCCCCTGCCCCGGGCTTGCGGGGGGGCTGGTGGCCATCCCTGGGGGCAGAGGGACTTGCACGGCTGGTGGGGTGGGATGTGGCCAGGACCACAGGGTGCGCGGGAAAGCCGTGTGGGTATAGCCTTCCTTGCAGCGGAGTCAAAAATCGCTATTTCCCTTGCTTGCTTCTCTTTGCAAGCCTCCTCCAGCCCTTCAGGAGGCTCTCGGTGCCGGGCTGGTGGGATGCGGGGGTCCCTGCTCCCTGCTGGGGTCTCACTGCAGCTGGTTGCGTTTCCAGGAGATTCCCCAGGAAATCCCCCAGCAGCCCACGAACTGGAGCCGGCGGGCGCAGGAGGTGCGGGCGCTGGCCGAGAGGTACGCAACGCCTGCAAGCCTGATCCCGGCACGCACAGGCAGAGCAGGCTGACTGCCGGGCTGGGGGTGCAGGATGGCCGCTCCTTCCCCAGGAGCCCCGTCCTGACACCGTCCCTCCGGGTGCCCGTGTCCCCGCAGGCACGAGGACGCGGCGGCACAGGTGGAGGCAGTGGTCGGGAGAGCGCTGCGTGCCTCCAACGCCAGCTGGCAGCTCCTGCGGAGCTTGCTGGAGGGGAACGCCGCGCAGGAGGTGCAGCACGAGCTGGAGGCCGGGTGAGGGGCTGGTCGAAATGGGGGTCTGGGAGCAAGGAGGGGGACGGGAGGGCTCCGTAGCCCCTCGCCTCTGGTCAGATCCCTGTTACAGGACTTGGTCATGGTGCTTCAGCACCTGCCCAACCAGGAGGTGACTGAGTCCCGTCAAACTCATTGCAGCACAGCATTGCATGTGGAGACCCAGGGCACTCTGTGCTGGGGGTGTTTCAGACCCTTTTCCCTCGGCGTATCCCCCTACATCCATGTCCAGGGCCAGGTCCCAAGCTGTCATATCCATCCCTCCAGGGACCGGAGGGCCCTGGGTGACCATGGTGTTCTGTCCTCGCAGGTACGAGGAAATCCAGCGGGCACGGGAGGAGCTGGGCGCTGGCATGGCAGAGGTGGCAGCGGAGGCCAGGAGAGCTTTCGCAGCCGTGCAGCAGGCAAACACAGACATGGCCGAGAAGCTTCTGCAGGTGGCTGCACTGGGGCAGGTGAGCAGTGTCCAAGCTAAGGCTGCTGCCTGCATCCCTACCCGTTTTACCCGTCGGGCAGCGCTGCCTCCCGGCCTGGGAGATGCTCTCACGGAGCCTTTGGCATCCCTGACCCCGCAGCAGGCGCTGCCGGCGCAGGCTGGAGCCCTGGCACAGGACCTGGCAGCACTGGAGCAGGCAGTGGAGGAGCAGGAGCCGCTGGCTCGGCGGGCCGTCGAGGCGTCCCGCACTCTGGCAGCTGGATTGAGCCGGGAGCTGCAGAGGACTCGTGGCTTTGAGCAGGTAATTCCTGCTTATGCGCATGGGGTGTCCGTGCAAAATAAGTGATGGGGATGCCCTGTTCCAGCCAGACATGTGGGCATACCAGGTGCATCCATTTCCTGCTTCCCACCTGTGGCACAAGGGGGTGGGTAAGCCCCATCCCTGCTGCTCCAGGGACCCAGGGGACCATGGCTGCAGGCAGGGAGCTGGGAGCAGATGGTTTGGGAGACATCTCCCCTTGGGGTCCCAAATCTGCCAAGGAGTTCACCCACCAAGCAGGAGCGGGCTGGGTCCCATGTTTCCCAGCAGGGTGCAGCTCTTTGATCCCTCCTTGGCCTCACTCCTTCTCTCCTCTCCCCAGCTGCGGGACCGGGCTGGCTCTGCCCATGGCACGACCACCTTGGCTGTCTCACGTGGAAAAGCTGTGCTCTCTGACGCAGAGTCTCTCCTGGCCAGTTTGGAAGGTAAGATGCACTGGCCAGAACATTTCCAGCCACAGCTTGGCTACCATCACGCTGGCTCTGGATGCCAAGGGGAGAAAGAGCCAGCTTAGTGATGGCTGGGTTGTCCCTGCAGGCATGAGGAAAGTGCTGGGGCACCGGAAGGGCCAGGCTGCCCTGAGCAGGAGGATGACACTTGTGCGGGACAGGGCGATGGTGGAGGCCCAGAGGAAGATTAAACAGGCAGAGAAGACGCTGGGAAACTCCTTGTCTGTCTCCACTGCAGCCCAGAGGACAGCTGGGGAGGCTGAGCAAGCCTCTGGGGAGAGTGCCAAGGTCTGAGTGGAGGGATGTGGGGTGCGGGGAGCCCGTGCCAGGCAGTGGGGCACGGCCAGGCTGGCAGCCATCCCAGGCAGAGCCCAGCCGGTGGCAGGCAGGGCCGCAGAGCTCCCAAATACAGGCGCTTCTGCCTCTCCAGAAAGCCCACCCTTGTCCATGTTCAGACCCAGGGGATGCACCCGACTGGGGCTCCAGGCTAGCAGCCAGCCGCAGTCCCCCTGCGTGTCCCCAGGTGACTGTCCCCATCTCCATCCCTTTGCAGAGGGCACTGGCTGTGCTGCAGGAGAGCAAGCAGGCCCGCAAGCATGCCAGCCAGCTCGCCACGCGTGCCAACGAGACCCAGCGGGAGCTCTCCCGGCAGGAACGTGTGGCTGAGAAGCTCAGGGGGGAACTGGAAGAAGCACACCAGGTGAGTCGGGTCGCCTCGGGCAGGTTGTGTGTTCCACAGCCTGGAATGGGCTTTTCCCACAACCCAACGCATAGGGAGCAACCCAGCTTTTGGGCTCCACTGTATGGAGAATACCTTGGGGATGTTCCTGGGATCCCCTCCCCTCTCCCATCCAGCCAACGGTCAATGGTGTCCCTGATCTGGGTGTCTGTCTGTGTTGGAAGGTGGGGACAGAGGTGAGTGAGATGGCCAAAAGTCTCCAGGAAGCCCGGGGCTCACTCATCTCAGACATCAAGACCCTGAACGACCTGCTGAGCAGTCTAGGTGAGATCCGAGTGGGGTGCATGCTCCTGGGGAAGGGCCAGGCTGTCAGGGCCCGGGGCTCTCCTGCTCGCTGGTGCTGGGTCTCCTGCTCGCTGGCCATCGAGGCTGAGCACGGTGCCCTTCGGCTGAGATTGCTCAGGGTCTTAGCAAAGCTTCGTGAGGGCTCATGTCTCGATGACAGCCCTCATGCAGAATGAATTGGGACTTGCTGAGCCTGTCTGCTCATGCCTGGTGTGGGGACGCTGGTCTCCCTTGGCATCTCCCGCAGGAGCTGGGCTGGGTCAAGGGCTCGGTCCCTTTGGAGCCGAGGGAGGTACTGGGATGGGTTCGCTCCTTGTTGCTGGTTGGTTTTGCTCCAGCTCCTCCTGCTTTGATCATCTGCGTACATTTCTGAGCACTCCAGGACTCCTGTGTCCAAGAAGTTTTGCAAAGAGGTGGAAATCATCACCCATCTGTAAGAGAGAGACGTGCCCAGGCCCTCCCTGGAGCCACAGTCCTATTTGCTTATCTGTGATCGCTGGGAAGCTGCAATGCCTCCATGCCCCACTGCACCCGCTCCCTCCTGTTTGCCTGGTGCCGAGGGTCTGAGCCCCTGGAGCATGCCCAGGGCCCCCCTGCCCTGCTCTCTGCTTCTCATCCATGTCCTCTCCCCTTGCCCAGGCAACCTGGAGCAAGCCATGCAGGCGGAGGCCGTGCTGAGCGCCGGGCGGCTGGAGCTGGAGCGGCTGCGGCTGCGGCTGGCGGTGCCGGGTGCCCTGGCCGGCCAGCTCAGCCTGCTGCGGGACGAGGCCGCGCGGCAGCGGGAGAAGATCCAGGCGTTCGAGAGCGACTTGGCCGAGATCCGGGCCGACAGGCAGAACCTGGAGGACATTTTGCGGAGCCTTCCCGAGGGCTGCTCGAAGTGGCAGTGACGGGTCCCTGGCCACTGCCCCATCACCTCCGTGTCCCCCTGCACAGGGAACAGCAGAGCAAGGGACACCCTGCATTCACCAGCATCGATCCCCCCCTG
Organism: Opisthocomus hoazin; assembly: GCF_030867145.1. NCBI lineage: Eukaryota > Metazoa > Chordata > Aves > Opisthocomiformes > Opisthocomidae > Opisthocomus > Opisthocomus hoazin. Next base: position 12,714,790 of record NC_134432.1, read on the forward strand.
CTGCTCTTCACGCTGCCCACCATACAATATCGCACCCTGGGTCCTTATCCGCACCAGTTCAGGCTCAGCGTCCTGCGCACTCTGCAGCATGGCTTCAGCCACCAGCTCCATCCTCGGGGCAGGGGACAACCAGCCACCAGAGACTATCGACATTTCTGTGCAGGAGATGAACCCATCACAGCACTGGTCTCTCACCATGGAGTGAATGACGAACCATCACCACCAGGGAGGGACAGTAAAGTACCGAAGCTGTAATGCCCGGCGGTCCCCGCTGCCCCAGGAGATGAGAGAGGCTGTGCACACGTGCTGGAAGCTGGTCCCGCTGCACAGCACCCTGCAGAGTGATGCTCGTGTGCTGCGGTCACAGAGACGCAGAGATGAATCGTGGTGAAGCCAGGCAGAGAGCTGCTTACTGGAGGGCACGCAGCTTGTCTGCTTCCCAGGAGGGGAAGGGAGATTGCAGCAGGGCAGGCTAAATTGGGGCCAAGCAGAAGCAGAGCAGACTCTTAAGCAGCTCCCAGCAGGCAGGTGGGGCATCCTCTGCGTGCTGCAGGGTGAGAGCCCCTGTGCTGTTGCTGTTCCCCTGCTCCAGGGTAGTGCAAGGTTGCTGCTGCCCACAGCTCTGGTCTTTGCGCCCTGTCCCAGCTCCGCTCGGCTCACTGGGTGTCACCAAGTCTGGCTATAAACAAACCCAGCCCAATTGCCAGCAGTCCCAGGGGCTGGGTGGCATAGCAACGCAGCGCGGCAGGGAGGTGGGAGAGCTGCATCACCCCACAGCCTCGCATCAGCACCCACACACCCCCCCACCGGAGAGGCCTCGAGCCGGCTGTGCAGCCCGCACGGGCTGGACGGGAGCAGCTGGACACGGCCAGCTCCTGCCAGCGTCACTCCCACTGGGTGGCAGAGGTCGGTGGCTATATCGCCTTTAAAGGAAAGGCATGTGCCTTCACCCCCTGCCCCCATGCGGGCTGCTCCGTGGGGCCACGCAGGCAGCAGAGCCAGGTCCTTGCTCAGCCCACCCTGTGCTGGCTGTGCCGTGACTCCAGGTAAAGTTGAAGTCACTCCTGTAAGACCAGAAACGAGTCCCCAGGCTGGAGCCCAGTTCACTTTTTAACCTGTTTTACCTGTGTTTTTCCAGTCACAGTGCTGGAAATCAGGTTTGCTGAAGTCTTTTGTAACACTGTATGTAAAACTGCTACCATAGACATTTGATTCCCCCAGCGTCACCTCCAGTGTGTCCAGTGGTCTGGAAGCGACACAGGATTTTCCCACTGTGAACAAACCCATCTCCCTCCTAATTCTGCACAAAAGCTGCCCAAGGTGCGGGGTGCCAGAGCTGCGGGGCTGCAGGAGCCTAATGGCAGGAGCTCGCTGCCCAAGGAGAGCTCTGCAAAAGCAAGACCATGTAGCAGCGAGAGCTTGGCCGAGAGGCAGGGAGCCACAGCCACTTACCGTCTCCTTGGGAAGACAATTATATGTCTCCAATCAACACACAAATTTGCTGCTGTTACAGAAATGTCAAGCCTCTGCCTTGTGCCGGCTGCTGAAGACGTGGTTCATCCTCCCTCCTGCTCTCCCTGGAACTCTGTTTTTTTAGCTGGTGACACCTGCCTAGAGCTGTAGCCATTAAAAATTCTTAATATAATACATAGCTGCCCATCCGCCTGAGAGCACGGCAGCGGGAGGGGCACACGCTGTGCCTGCCTGCGCTTGCTGCTTGCTCAAAGAGCAGTGCTGCCCGCACCCGGGGCTGAAACGCGGCTGGCTCTGGGGTGGTGCGGGGCAACTGTCTGACAATCCCTGCTACAAAACGCTTTAGTCTGGGGTTTTAAACAAAGGTGTCTAGCTGAGATTGCAGGGGGACTGCAACCACCCCCACGAGACCCTGGCCAGTGCCCGCGTTCAAGGCCAGGTTGGATGGAGCTCTGAGCACCCTGGTCTGGTGGAAGATGTCCCTGCTCACGGCAGGGGGGCTGGAACCAGATGATCTTGAAGGTCCCTTCCAACCCAAACCATTCTATGATTCTATGCCTCTTCCCGCTGCCCACGCTCCCGGGCTTACCCAGCCCCGACCTGTGAGCCCCTGTCCTGCATCCCACCGCACCTTGCAGACCCGAGGAGCATCCCGGAGCGGGGCGGGCGGGGAAGGGGTTAACGGCGGGGGCGGAGGGCCCGCACGGCCCGGCCCGGCCCGGCCCTACTTAAGGCGGCGGCGGGCGCGGGGCGGCTCGGCGCGATGGCGGCTCGGCGCCGGGCGAGCGGCGGGGGGCTGCGGCGGGCCCCGCAGGACGGGCGGCTGGAGGAGATCAACAAGGTGGGGCTGGGGCCGCCCCCCCCTGCACCGACCCTTGCGGGGACCAGGCGGGGGGCTCCGAGGAGCGCGGGGCGGGGGCAGCCGCGCCGGGACTGACCCGGTGGGGATGGGGGCTGCGGCGGTGCCGGGCGGGGAGAGGGGGCAGAAGGCAGGGCAGGTGGAGCTGCCCCCCCCTCTCCCCCCTTTGCCCCCTTCTGGGGAGATCCGGCCGGAGGAGGCAGGCGGGGGTCTGGGGGGTTGGGTTGCGCTCGCTCCCCGCCCCGCAGCCCGGGCTGCCCCGCGGGGGCTGTGCGTGCTCGGCGGCTGGCAGCCACCGGAGCCCCTTTGGGAATGTGCTCCAACACGAACCGGAGCTACTGTTCTCCCGGGGGGCTTCAGCCTCCCCTCTGCTCAGTCTCTTCTCCCGGGAGCGAGGAGCTGCTGCTGCCCAGACGAGCCGACTCAAGCCTGGCTCGTTTTTGATTGTAGCGGGTGAACGGGGAGCCCAGGGCGGTTGGATGTGTCGGAAGCCTTGGGCAGGGGGAATGGTAGCTCCTGGATTAGTGCAAAGTGCACTGGGCTGCGTGCCCTTCACGCCAGGGTCAGGCAAGGTCCTCTGCCCGGAGCTCTGGGCTTGCCCCGTCCCTTGCTTGGCATGGTCTGCAGGGGCAGCTCCGTTGGCATCCCTCCCAGCCAAGAGCAGTTCTGAGGGCGAAAAGAAGGTTTTAACCTTGAAACAACGAACGGTGGGATTTCTAGGGTCGTTTCTAGGTGGGTTTAATGGTCACTTGCTCTGATATAGCCAGTGTTACAGGTGGAGAAGTCAGAGCTGCACAAGATGGAGGGGACAGTGGGCTTGCCTTGCCCTCACATTAGCTGGGCAGTGAAAAGTGCCAACATGTTCCTCCAGGCAGGGGTGAGACAGTGGAGATGAAGTTTATGTGGGTCACTGGAGAAGGAATTACGTGATTAGAAACCAGGAGGTGCTGCAGAATAAGAGTGGGAAAAGAGGTGCTGTGGCGTAAAGTGTACAATAAGAGCACTTGGCTAAAAAGGAGCCTTTGAAACCTGCTGCTGGAAGGCAGGCACGACATGCCCCGTGCCAAGGAGGCATGTAGATGGGTCTGACACATCCCCCATAGCCAAGGTGGTGTTGACCCTGGGGTTGGGGAAGAAGGCCGAGAGTTGTACCTGTTGCTGAAGTTTCTGCTGCTTCGGAACCGTCCTCCAGCATCACTTGGCACGGAGTGGATACGTGATCCTTCAGCTGATGGGAGCTGTAGCACTGAGTCTGGGAAGCCCTGGATGCTGCTGGTGGGCCACTGCCGTGTCCCAGGTCTGGGGGCTCTTCTGCCTCCCACACAGGGCACAGGCTTCTATCTCTGCCCTAAGTAGCCATCGCTTCTGGCAGGCTTTTTTCTCTGGGTGAGGCATGGCAATAATGAAACAAGCTACGTAACTTCCCCCTGACAGAGGTGGGAGCTGCTGGTTCATGTCCTTGCTGCCCAGTGTGTTGGCTCGGTGCTAGAAGAGGGAATTTGAACCACCAGAAATCAAGCTGCAGATAGCACGGGTAGTGGCTGCCCACGGATCCTGAGCATCCGTTGTGCTGTAGCGGCTCTGGGCAGCAAACCCCATACTGCTGGGCCCTGCTTGCTCTGGGCAGTGGCGATGGGGAAGTTGGGTGAGAGCAAGCAATACAGCAAAGTGGCTCACATCTCCATCTGACACAGAGCTGATATGTAAACCTGGGCCGATACTGTGGCTGGAGCCAGGGAGGGGGTTTCCCAACCCCTGAAGAGCCCCAGGGCTGCAAACCAGTAAAGTGCTCCTAATAAAACCTCTCAGGCCAAATTCCAGGCTTAATCTCGTTGTCTCATCCTAACACTTAGCTCCCTCCCAGCCCTGTTTTCCTGGCTGGTTTCTAGCCCAGAGCTCTCGCTGGGATATGGGTCTTTGGCAGGCAACGTCCTGAGTGCACACGTGCTGCTGAAGGACAGCTGAGTCCGAGAACTGAGTTCGCTCTTCCAGCCTGAAACGCTCCTCTGGGATCCACTTTTGGCTGTTCCCCCATTCCTGCGGAACGGCGATCACATTGTTCAGCCTCGTGCATCAAGGTGGCAAGTCTAATCCAGCACAGATTAGTTTCAACCTAGTTTTACCCTCTAATGCGCTGCGGGGAAGGAATTCAGCCTGTTGGAGAGCAGGTGCCTGCTTCTCCCATCCAGGGCAGGCGCGAGCATCTCTCGGCCCCTTGCCAGCCCCGGCAGGCGGGGTGGCTGGTGTCAGACTCTTCAAGAACCCGGTGAGAGCTTGGCCTTCTGGTTGGAGACGCCTTTTTGGAGAGGGAGGAAGGATCTGGCTTTGCTCAGGTTGTCTTGCAGGTAGCTGGGACTTGCGTGGCTGAATTTATTGGCTTAGAAAATTCTCTGTGCTCAAGAAAGGCTGTTCAGGGCAGGAGTGGGGGAGAGGCTGGGGCTTATTAAGCAGTTCTTATAAATAGAACACGTCCCTTAAAATGGGAGCTTTAGCAAAGGGCTCTAAGAGGAACTTCAGCCACTCGGGCTGAGTCTGAGTCACTGGCCCTGGGGACGGGATTCCTGTGTGCTATTGTGAGTTTGCCTTATCGCAGTTACAGCCCAGCTCAAATACAATGTGGAGGGTGGAATGCCATTGAAATACGCTCCCCTGTTGCTTCCTCTGCTCTGGAGCAGAGCTGTGGCACTGGTGGGCTGTCCAGTTCCCCTCCAGTTGAAATGCAAGGCACCTGGCTCCTAGGTGGGTGCTCAGTGTCATCCATCCTGCTTTCATACCATGCTGCCAGGGGCTGTTGGACCCCTGGGCACATGTCCCTCAGCTGTCATGTATGGGTGTAGCATTCCTGTTGCTCTTCACCATTTCTGTGTGGCTTCTTGCTCCCGGAGAAATACTGCGCTCTGCTTTCGCATCCCCCGTCGTGCTGGTAGGTGGAAGCTGTCTGCTGCTCCTGCAGGGCAGGAATGAAGCTGTGACTTGGTGGCAGGGAGATGCTCTGGCCCTGTTTTGGTTCTCAGTGATGTTTGGCAGATTCCTTCTAGAGAGGCTGTTCAGGGGCAATGGCTGTAGGTAACATGACTCTGCTCTCCGGTGACTTCTGCTGCTGGCTGAGCCCAGGTCTCAAAGCTGAATTGGGCCCTTTGTGTTGGGCTGGCAAACGATACCCCTGGGTAGAAATAACTGAGATAAATGAAATTGAGTTGGCAAAGGGAAGTGAAAGAAGGAACTGGGAACATTGCTTTTCGCCACAGCTCTCAATTTGAGTTGGTGTCCATGGTGATAGGGGAAGTCTGTGTCACACTGGTTTAGTGACCATGGTCTCTGGTGTCCCATCTGGAGTTTGGGAGATGGGAGGAGGGGATGACAGCCATTCCTGTCCTAGTGGGCTTCCTACAAAACCTTAGGTCAGCTGTGCAGAAAGGACCCGCCAAAGTGGTGGTTAACTGGCAGTGAAGGTTGGAGGCACTTGGACTCCATGGGCAGGTCCGGGCTACTCTGTCCCAGCGAGGAAGGAGGGAGCGACTCCGGGTGTGTGGGCTGGAGGGGCCCGGAGCACGTGCTGCAGGGTCAGGGTGGCAGGCGGCGAACAAGCACGAAAGGCTCGTGGCTGGCTGCAGCAGCAGGAACCAGGCATCCGCTCAGGGCTGCAGCGCTGCCGGAGCTGGCCCAGCAGCCACAGTGGCACAGCTCATCGCACCTGGGGACAGCTGGTTTTGGTCTTCCTTCTGGAAGAAATGAGAACATGCTCTGGAGGGCATTTGGGTAACTGGTGGCTGTGTGGACCTCCCGCAGTCCTGATGCTCTTGTGTCTGCAGATGGGGCTCCTCTTGTGTGTGTGGGGGTGTGTGTGTAATGGACTGTACTGCACCAGTACTACCAGTGGCAGAGATCCTAGTCTCTTGGGGACCTGCTCCTGCCTTCCCTGGGAGCATGAATGACAGAGGTGAGGAACACGTGCCCAGAGCAGGGAACAGCCTCAGCCCTCTATCCACTCTAACCCCTGGAGGGGTTTTATCCTGGACAGGCAGTGTGTAAGCTGTGCAGATGTCAATGATTTCTGCGCTGAAGAATGTGGTGTTGTTGCTGAACACAGATCGAGTCATTAAGCTGTGCTGGGCTTGCTGGAGCTAGGCGGTGTGGGAGGGCAGGGACAGGAGCTAGACCCTGCTGCTCACAGCTGCCGGGGCGGGGGGGGATGTTGCTGGCAGGACATAGCAGTGGAGCTGGCTGTGCAAGTTGTGGTCTGTCCTCTCAGGTACATGAGGTGGGGCTAGGGACGAGTGACCAGAACTGACCCACGATTTCCTCTCCAGCCTGAGCAGGGTAGGGGGGAAAAATGAGTGGGCAGTTGGAGAGAGTGAGAGCCTGTTCCTGCCTGCAAAATACCTGTCCTTTCTTGCTGCATGATGTTCTGCAAACTTTGGCTGTTCTATTTGCTAGCCCTCAGAGTTATCCAAGAGTTTGAAATCTGAGATCAGAGTGCTTGATGGAAGGAATAGGAGCCCTTTCTGGGAATAAGTGCCTCATCCATGTGCTGTGTGTGCTTAAGCAGAGATGTGGGGAGCTGAAACCTTGGGTGAGCAAGAAGAGAGCGTTTCGTGCAGTTATTCCAAAGGCACAAGGGTTCCAGTCCTCCCTTGAGTTGTTGGTGGGAAATCTGAGACACCAGAGGCATTCCCCTTGCAGTGGAATGTTAATGACAAGGTGTGGAGCGATTCAACCCATTTCCAAGCTTCTTGACACTGTTGCTCAGATTTGGCTCTCTGGAAATTGGTTTTCTGGGCAATGCTGCATTCATACAAGCCCTCTAGGGTGTTTTCCTTTGTGTCTTTAACCTTGGGGATATCCTTTCTTTTCTGTTTTAGGAATTTCTCTGTGATCCAAAGTTCAGTGATGAAGAAGATCTGGAGGAGAAGCTGGCAGTGTTCAAAGGTGAGAACTGGAGGGTTTCCCTGCCCTTTCAGGCTGACTATTTGCTCTCAACAGATTATTTTCCTCAGCACTTGGATCTTCCCAGCCTGAGATGCTCTGCCAAATACAAGTGACAGAGCTGGGATGGATGCCTCCCCCTTGCTTGTGGGACTCGGTGAAACTCCCTGGAGAGGTGGTTTTCCCACACGAGCCTTTGTGCTTCCCCCACTTGCAGGGCAGGGACATGTCACCCTGCAGACATCCTCCCCTGCGGCTGCTATTACTGCAAAACCTGCTGCGTGGGCAAAACCCCGGGGAGCAGCAAGGGAGGATGGTTTCTGTCTAGATACTTAGACAAGCTAGCTGGTATAATGGACGATGCAGTAGCTGGGCTCTTTTTTTCGATGAGTAGGAGGACCTCTTCCCACAGAGCAGATGTCTAAGCTTCTTGCTGAAGGAGTTGGGGACTTTCTCTCCCCAGAAGTTGCTTCAGTCTGATCTGGTCCTTCCCAAGCCCCTTGGTACTGGAGGCAACAGCAGTAATGTGTCTCTAGCCCTGGCCAAAGCCTAACTCCAGTGTGTCAGCAGATCTGGGGCTTAGATTTGGGATGTTTTGGGGTAGAGGATAAAGAAACAGCTCAAAAGCCTGGGGTCCACTGGAGCTTGTCCCCGAAGTGGTTACAGGACAAGATTTGGCAGGGCTGTTCTGGGTGTATCCACTTTCTTTCCAAGCGGCGGCTGAAGGCAGTTGAGAAAACATGCCTTCTCCATCACACTGCCCTCAAGGTTTGTCCTCAGCCTGGCTCTAGCCAAATAAAACCTGATCTTGCTTCCATTTCAGGCGGCGTCTGCTATTTCCCTTTGAATTTTGGCTTTGCAGTTCAGCATGGAAGAAGCTGGCTGGGGTTTTGTGATCCCTTACCCTGCTGGGCACAGAGGAGCCTCCTGTGCTCCCCATCCTTCTTCTGTTGCCTTTTGTATGGCTTTGGCTTTTGGCTGCAGCTCCGCATTATTTTTCCCATCACAATCGGGGCTCTTCAAACATTGCAACTGTAGGTCACAGGCGCAGAATTCCCTGTAACGAGAGCCTTTGGCATCTCCTCCTGCTGCCTCGTGAGTTTGTCTCCGTGGCCTGTCCCACTCTCCAACGCCTCCTCCAGCTCCTCCAACAATCGGCTCATTGTGGGATGATGGGGGGAGCGTTTCTTCTCTGCCGTCCTTCCCGCTGCCCACCCCAGCCGGGCCCGGGGAGCCCCCGTGCAGTGTTTCTGTGAATGTGTTTGCGAGAGGAGGGACCACGCATGGTTTTGCCCCACCAAATCCCTGCAGCTGGGATGGGAGGGAAAGATGAATGTGTGAGCAGAGGCTCAGAGCACGACGATGTAAAGCTGCCTCTGTTCCCTGTGTGTTTTGCTATGCGTCAGCTGAGAAGAAAAGAAAACATGTACTGGGCACGAACGTGGCAGAGTAGAGTTTGTGTCCCTGAGCACATGCTGGGGTGCCTGACCCCTACCCAGGGAGGTGACACTTCATTTGTACAAGTTATTACAGTGGGGCAGAGTGTGGAGAGAGCCAGTTCCACATCAAGCGTTGCTTTGGCCCCTAAACACATGTGTGACAGCCCCAATTCATCTAGGATTGGTTGCTTAATGCTTGAAGGGAGAGCTTTATTCCTGCCTGAAGCATGAACAGCTTCGGTTTGTACGTGGTATTCCCATAGGCCTGTCCTGGTCTGCTCGTGACAGCGGTAATCCACCAGCTGAGACCCAGGTGAAGACATGCTGAGCCATTCCTCTGCCTGCTGCCTGTAGCTGTCCGTCTGTCTGGTTAACCCAGTGCTGTCCTTCAGAAGCACAGGTGCTGGGAGGTGTGAAATAGCCACTCTTCCCTTTGGCTCCTTAAATTAGCCTGCCACTTCTCCGTTCACGCTCATCTGCTTGCCGGTGTCGCTGGAGCAGAGGCAAAAGGTCTTTTCTCTTTGGGGAAAGGAGCAGCCTGGGAGCTCTCACTTAATTGGAGTCCCCCGAGGCTGTTCCAGGGAGTGAGTGCTAACTGCAGGGCAAGTGGTGATTTCTCCAGCTCAGCGTGGATGGATGGTGGCAGCAGGCATCTTGCTCCTCTCATTTAGCAGAACTGAGATGATGGGGGGCCCCCTGCGGTGCTAGGAGCTGTACGGTCTGCAAGACAGACAAATCCTTGCCTGAAGAGCTTAAAGTCTAAATGGGGAGCAGCTAGCGAGGGAGGGGGTGGGGTGGGTAGCAAGCACAGGTGTTCCAGTCCAAAGGCCAGAAGCAGTGCAGGACTGAAATCCTGAATTTTCTAGCTCAAATCAGTGCTCTGTCTGTTATAGCATGCGAGCTTTTGCCCTGCAAAGCTAACCAGACCTTCCTGAGCAGGCTCTGCCTTTCTCTGAGGATGCTGGAGTTGCCCCCTTCAGCAATGTTGGACAGCAGGCTGGAAGGCCAAACAGGCTGCTCCAGCATAACTGCTCCTAGGCACGTTCTTGGCTTCGCCCTCAGGATGTGGTCGTTGAGCATGTCTGCTGGCAGGTGCTGCTCTGGGAGTGCAGCACAGCGTTGGGAGGACTGTAGAGTTTGTCCCTTGCTATGGCAGGCAGCTACGTCATTTAATCCCCCTCCTAATCCGATCAAGCTTCATCTTGGGAGTGCTCAGGGTTTTGTTTTCCTTGCTACTCCTTCTAAAAGGCTGTTCCAGAGCTTTGTTTTTCTGGCTGGAAATGTTTTAATGCTATTCATGGTTAGCTGATACCTTGTTCTCATGCCAGTGTTTTCATTCAGCCACAATTAAAGAGCACTTAACTCTAGAGCCCTGGAATTGAGATAAGGGTGCTGAAATCAGGTCTTGAGATGGTTTCCCTCTCTGAACTGTTTGCATTCACCAGTATATCAATCTTATGCCCGAATCTTTTATTTCATTGCTCGAAGCAGGCAGTGCTCCAAAGCCCAGCTCACCCCCTGCTCTAGTGTCCTGCTAACTTGCTTCTGTGTCTCTTCCAGAGAAGTACATGGAGTTTGACCTGAACAACCAAGGCGAGATTGGTGAGTCACTCAGGGATGCTGGTGCTGGGCTGGAGGAGCAGCAGCCTGCTGAGGCAGCATCTGCTGCTGTATCTGCTGCTTCCCTCTATACTCATGTTGCTGAGGAGGAAAACCTGTGGGCTTTTCCCGTGTCCAGCCTTGGCTCTCCAGCCCCTGCCTCGCAGTCTATTCTCATCTGTCAAGATCTAAGCTCTTCTCAGTCCTGTTCTCCTCCTGAGTCTCTGCTTGGCTCCTCCACTTCCTGCTGCTCTAAATGCTTTTGTTGTTCTCCCTGTCTCTTCACTGAGGTGGTCTTCTCAATCCTCAGCATTTCCAGAGGTGGGAAGCTGCAGGGCTTGGACAATCCTGGGTTTTGCCTGGCTTGAGGCAGAAGCTGTATAAAACCATTAGCACTTCTAGTGCAGAGAAGCTCTTTGCTTTGGGAGGGGAGCAGAGGGAAGCAGAGGACTTGGGTGTGAGTCTGGCTCAGCTGGGCGGCCCTGATTTGGGCCCGGAAAGCACCAGTTATGTAAAGGTCCAGCCTTCTGCAGGCCTGGAACTGATGCTGAAGTGTAATCACTCGCATGCTGTGCCTTTCCAGGAGGCCGCTGCCTCACTGCCCTCCTCCAGCAGCCCTGGAGCTGGAGTCAAGCCTGCGGGGAGCTGGAGGAGGCCTGACTCTGGGCTGTGCTGCCGTTTCCCGGAGGGAAGGGGCCGCAGGTCTCTGCTGGCAGCAGAGCAATGGAAGGAAATGGCCTGTGGCGATGGGCAGGCACGCTTGCTCCCCACAGCCTGTTTGTCTCCGGCTTTAACCCCAGCATCGCTTCCCTCCTCCCCATCCTTGTTATTCTTGGCACCATGCTCTGAGCTACAGAGTCCCCGTGTGTCTATGGAGCACTTGGAGAGTTCTCTCCTCTGTGTGCATGATGCTTTTATCTTGAGCTGCACAAACGGGAAATGATGCTCTGTACTGGGCAGTACAGCAGTAAGCTCTGGGGCTGACAGCAGTAAGCTGTACTGGAAGTGCTGTCAGCCCCAGAGCCTGCAGCTGAGGTGGTCTGAGATGCGAACTCATCGCTGTATCCCTAGGGTGGGTCTATGCTCAGTGTGGTCACTTCTCGACAGCACCAGTTGCCTTGTTCTTGCAGATTTGATGTCTGTCAAAAGGATGATGGAGAAGATGGGGGCTCCGAAGACCCACCTAGAGCTGAAGAAGATGATCTCTGAGGTGACTGGAGGGGTTAGCGAGACCATCTCATACCAGGACTTTGTCAACGTGATGCTTGGGAAACGCTCTGCTGTGCTTAAACTGTGAGTGTCCCTGGGAGGGAGCGGGGGAGACGCAGGACCTGAGCTGGCGTGCTGGGGAGCTGGGAAGCAGAAATGTTCTACCTGGTGGAGGTGGAGCTGTGCATGTTTGGTGCTTGTGGAGGGGAGACGAGGACCCTTGTGAAGGGGGAGTTTGCAGAGAGATGCGTGAGGGTGTAGAAGGCCATGTCTGGGCTGAGCAGTGGCGAGCGCTGAGAGCGGAGCTGCCTGCTGTGTGTTAGCATGGGCTTCCTCCCACGTACTCTGTGCGGAGCGGTTCTCCCCCTTTCCCGAGGGCGTGCAGGCACTCAGCGCTGCCAGACGTCTTCCTGTCTCTTCCCTGTGGCTCCTGCTGGCTTTGGGGACACAGGCTTCCACTGCGAACGGTGGCAGGACTTGAGCGGTGAATGACAGTCCTGCCAGCACCAGCAGTGCTGGTTCCCATTGCCCGCAGGACGCTCCCTCCCTGACTGGTTTTGGAGAGACTGGGAGTAGATGGAGAGAGAACACATGCTTGAAACAGCTGGCTTGTGCTGGAAGAGGTTTTCTGTGGTACAGGCTGCCAGCACCAGCCTCCCACGGCCCCCTCTGCCCTCTCAACAGGGCTCTGAAAGTCCTGCTGTAACAAATGGCTTCCGAAAACTTGTTTGGCTCCATCTCCGCCCCTTTGAAGCCTGGCTTTTTCTCTCACAGCCACAGAGACTGGCCCTGCTTATGTGTCTGTAACTGCCGTGAATAGGAGCTGCTCCTCTCCATGCCCCTTAACCCTTTTTGAAGGCAGCTTTAGAAACACAGCCAGCTTTCAGGACAGGTTGGGAGGAAGGACCTTGCTCCCACCTCTCATGTGGTCCCTCTAAGTCAGTACGTGCTTGCTGGCAATGAGTCTCACCTCTCCCCACTGAATGCCCTGTGTCTGTGTGTTGGGATGCTCCTCTTTCAAGCACACTCAGACTTCTGACACCCCTGCTCCTCCTTTCTTTCTCCATGGAAGCAGGCTGAGCCTGCAGCCTGTCTCGTATCTTCCATCCTTCCAACTGCAGCAGCTTTCACAGACAGGTCCCTTCTTTTGCTAACAGACGCCCCATTGTCTGTTGGACTCTTTAGAGCAGGAGCAGAAATGTAAAACTTGTCCGAAGAGCTGTGCAGTCCTTTGATCCAGCGTGGCAGCTGGCATTCCCAGCGTAGCTGCAGTCCTCAGGGAGCAAGACAGTGCTGGTGGTTGCAGAATGCTTGGGATTCTTCTAGCCAGTGCCTTGCTCCTTGTCTCTGCCCTCTTTCCTGGCTGTAATTGCTGCTGCTTGCTTGGTGTTGGCTTTTGAATGTTCTGCTGTGTGGTTATGTTCAAGGTGGGCCAGGGACAGTATTTGCTTTTACACATCAGGAGCGCTTGGCATGCAGTGTGTGCCCAGGGGATTTCGGAAGTGGCTGTCTAAATAAAATGTGCTAATCCTCTGGGCTCTGAGAGGAAAACCAGCAGAGGCTTTGGGAACCCGCTCCTGGAAGCTGCTGGAAAAGCCAAGCAGCCTGCCAGGCTGGCAGCACTGCCCTCTGATGGCTTTCTCCCCTCTGGTCGTTATTGGATGCCCTTTGCATAGAAGGCAGATGCTATTTTTCAGCAGATAAAATAATCCCACACTAAAGATGGGTAGAGATGCACCCGCTTTTTTCATTGGTGTTGTCTGTTGTGTTTTGCAGGGTCATGATGTTTGAAGGAAAAGCCAATGAAAGCAACCCTAAACCTTCTGGTCCGCCTCCAGAGAGAGACATAGCCAGCCTCCCTTGAAGAGGACAGGCTGAAAAATTGGCACTGTTTGCTTTGCTGCTCTGTAACAGAGGTTACCTGTGCTTTGTCACTCTTTACTGTGGACAAGTCCTAGTTTTCAACTAACCTGCCTTAGAGGAACAGCAAGGGAAGCTGGAGACCCCCAGCTCGTGTCTTTCTGCTGCACCCCTTAGCCAACCTGATTTGTTAGACAGGAGCTATAGCACCAAGTGTATGTGAGACCAAAAAAAAAAAAAAAAAAAAAATCCTGTAACCTTACTCTTTGCTCTGCCCTTCCTGCTTTTCTCGGATGAGGAGCTACTTTCCTCCCAGTGACTTCCTCCCCTGACAGCAGCTTCACGGGTGCAAAGAAATAAGTGCCTTCTCTGCTCCGTCCTACGCTTCCTGACTTTGGAGTAGTTCTTCCCCTCCTGACCTCACCAAAACACAAGCTGGGCTCCCACGCCTGTGGCCCAGTTGCATGCAAGGTGAATGTGGGCAGGTGCATGGATGCAGAGGTCTGGCTGCAGGGCCTTTCAGCTTGGAGGTGGGCACAGCTGACTGCGGGGAGAGCTTCTGTGCACAGCTGACTGCGGGGAGAGCTTCTGTCTGCTCCGTGGGTGCATCCTGTGGGTCTGACACCAGCCGCTGCAAGTGGGGATGATTAAAGCTACCTTAGGGACCCCCTTCCTGACAAATCTCTGCTTGGATCTGATCAGGAGCGTAACCTCTGAGCGGGTGGCTGTCTGTCCTGTCCATCGAGCGCAGAACCAAGCCTACTGCTACGCCCTCGCGGCCCCCCGGGGAGACCGAACCTTCAGGTGGACAGGAGCTGGGGGATGAGCTGTGAGCCCTGCCAGGCCAGCTGCGGGTGAGCATCTGTCCTCTGGCAGCTGCTCTGTCCCTCTGATTCTGCAGCCTTCCCCGTGTGTGTTTCAGCTCGGTCCCCTGGGACTGTTGGGCCCATTTCCCTGGTGGATAAGCCCTCAAGTCTGCAAAATAAGAATGGCTGTAAGCGTGGAGTAGAAGCTGGGATCCTGATGGAGCTGGGACTGTGCTATCCACACTGGTTACTGTGGTGATTCTTGCTCTATATGTAATTTCTGGAATCCAGATGTTTGCTCTTTGCCCTTTCCCTACTCTTTTCTTAAATGTTCTTGGCAGCTTTTAACTTTTTTTAAAATCATGGTTTAATAAATAATTTTTTTTAAAGGAAATACAGATGATTAACTCTACTAGGCTGATTGTTCTTGCCAAAGGCTGCACTTTTAAATCAAAAAAAAAAAACAAACCCAACACATTCTCACTACTGTTTGCATGAAAACCAAAACTGTAATGGAGAGAAAAAAATTATGAGCAAAAGCAGCACCAGTCTACTTTAAGGACTGAAAATAAATCTTCTGAAGTTACACTGTGTGTCAGTGTATTTAGTTTGGCTCCTCTGAAGCTTGCTCCGTATGATTGGCTGCAGATTAAGTGAGCTGGTTTCCAAGTCTGTTAATATAAACCCTTAAACAGATCCTAGAGGTAGATTTGGACTGTCTCGATCTGATCTGTAATAAGTGACCAACTGCCATGGAGTTTGTGTTACGAAATGCAGAGGCCACCTCCTGAAAGCTGTCTTTTTTTTTTGACTTACTGAAAGAAAGTAGGTGGCAGTGCTTGTTTTAAGGAATAACTTGTTTATCAAGAGCAGACACTTGTAATGCTTCTCTTGAAAGACCATTTTTTTTTTTTTTCATCCTCTCTGCTCCTGAAGCAATTGCCTGAGGTTTTTGTCTGATAGAAGTTATCAAAACGGAGACCAGGCTTCCTAGGGGAATGACTGGGTTCGCTTCTTCCCTGTGTTCCTCAAAAGGTCAGAATTGCCCTTAGATCACAGCCCTGTGTCTGCTTTCTGCTGCCTGTTAGCCTCCGGGAATGCACCTGCTTTTCTGGGCTGTGCGTGTTAAAGCTGTTGTTCAGTTAAGAAAATAAAGGGAGCATTTTATGCGAGGGAAATGTGGATGTGGCTTGCCATAGCTCAGGTCACTGCCCAAAGCCATCACTGCTTTTGTCTCTGTGGAAATCCTTGTCCTTCTGGTCCTGGAAAAGAGAAGCACAACCCGTTTGAGCTGGAAACGGCCCTTCTTGGCACCTCCTTGTCCCCCAAGGGCTAAGGCGATGCACCCCCCGTGCTGGCACCCTGAGTGGGGGCTGAGCCCCCCAAACGTGAGGCAGGAGGGAGCACGGAAAGAAACCCCAGGGGACTGAAAACACAGGCGCTGCTCCTGCGGGGCCCTGGAGCGCAGCAACGCTGTCCCCGCTCCCACCGCTTCCACCATCCCGGCTCCGAGGGGTAAGGGCCGGGGCGGAGCAGCCGGGAGAGCCGGCAGCCAGGGCCGGGCGCCCGCGGCGCCTGTCCCCGCCGGCCGATCTCCTCAGGGCGGAGCGGGGCCGGCGGCCGCGGCAGACCCCACCTCAGAGCATGAGGGAAAGGGTTTATTAAACGCAGCCGCTTGCCGCTCGCACGGGCTCCCCGCCGTGAGGGGCCGCCGTGTCTCCCGCTGACCCCGCGGGAGGACCCCCGCCGCCGCGGATCATCGAGAGCTGCGGCTAGAGCGGCCCCTTCGCCGGAAGCGGAAGTGAGCGCGCTGGCGGGCGCGCGGGGGTTTCCCGGCTCTGCGCAAAGCGGCGGGGAGCGAGGGCCTCGGGGCTGCCGGCGCCGCCATGGGGGACGATATGGACGTGATCCCCGAGCGGGAGATGAAGGTGACGGGCGGGGGAAGAGCGAGCGGGCTGGGGAGGGAGAGTTGACAGGCGGCTTAGCTCGGGCCCGGGGCGGGGTGACAGGCCGGGTCGGCCCGGGCCGTGAGGGGAGCGGGGCCTGGGTAGGGCTCGGTCCGGGCCGTGAGGGGAGCGGGGCCTGGGCAGGGCTCGGCCCGGGCCGTGAGGGGTGATAATCTGTGGCGGGGAGTCGGCGCGGGCCGTGGGGCTGAGGGGCCGGTGGCGGGGGGAGCGTTGGCTCGGGTCGTGGCGGGAGCCTTTTGAGGCAGCCTTACAGGGTTTGTGAAGCACCTGAAGGCTTTTCACAGTCTGGCGCCAGCCTGTGGAGTGGGAGAGGGAGGGGTTGGCACGGCCTGTGGTGGAGGGGGTGTCTTGGTTACGCCTGGGGAAGGAGAGGCAGAATGCGAGAGTTGGAGGAACCTTACTTTGAGGGCGATGTGTTTCTAAGTCCTGTCAGCAGGCTTCGTGCTGGGTATCCCCTACTTTTGGGAGCAGAGTGTGTGGTTGTCCACTGTGGGACTGTGTGAACTGGCGTCTTGCTGTTCGGTGCCAGCCTGGCCCATCGCTGTCTCTCTGTAGCGTTGCTGTGAGGCTGTGTAAGCAGGGACATGGGGGAACAGATTCCTGAAGCCCCTGTGGATCTTTGTGCAGCAGCTTTCTGCTCAGGCACCTCCAAAGGCAAGCAGCTGGGCTGTTTGTTTTGCAGAAGGTTCCGAGTTCCCACATCCTCCTCAGGTGGCAGGAATGTACTTACTCAGTGCTTTGGCAGTAATTTGGAAATGAAACTCAGATGCTTGATTTGAGTTACTGACATTAGATCCAGTACTCAGTTCAACAATTGGCATCTGGGGAAGAGAGACTCATTCCTAAGGGGAACCTCAGGTTTTGCATGGTAATAGTGTAACTGCTGTTTTTTTAATTCAGTTTGTGGTTTTGGTGCTTTTTAATCTCTCCCTCTGCTTTTCTCTTCCTCCTTTTACAAAAGTACAATTTAAGTTATGAGAGAAACAAATGCAGAAAAACTTAAGTCTGGTTATACAAAGTAATTGCTGGGGCTGGGTGGAAGGAATAACTGTATCTGTTCTGTGTGCCATAAATGATGGTAGCAAAGAAAGCTGCATTTAAGCAGGTGTGAGCTTTCTATCTTTACAGCAACAAGTTTTATTCAATCATGTTGTGTCCCTGCTTTGTTCCCTTCTCTTTCTTTTTTATTCTCTTTGCATTGGCTAGTGTTGGTGTGTTTCTGAGAGGGCTGGATGTCCCAGACAGATTGAACTCCCGCAAGTTTTATGAACATAGGCTGCTGTGTAGAAGAGAGGTTCAGCCAATGGAAAAAATGTGGTGTAATATCAATCTTTTTTAGATGAGACGGAAGGTGTGATGGGATGGCCAGTGACAGTGTGGGTGGGGACTCTGCCTTGGCAGGTGTTTTACAGCTCACATGGAGAGGTTTTTCACCTTACTGTCTTAGAGAAACTGAAGTAAACTATTCCTCTTTGCCAACATATGTACAGCTACTTTCCGACTCTCTTACAACAGGATTTCCAGTTCAGAGCACTGAAGAAGATCCGTATCTTTGATGCTCCTGATGATCTTCCCAAGGAGCGCTCCAGTCTCCTGGCAGTGTCTAACAAATACGGGCTGGTCTTTGCTGGTGGAGGAACCAGTCTGCAGATCTTTCACACCAAAAATCTTCTGATGCAAAACCAACTGGGAGAAGATCCCAATAAAATTGGTAAGGCACACTTACGTCTCCTGGTCTTGCAGGGACAGCTTTATATAGGTTTTTATGATATTAGCTCTTGGCTTCTGATACAGTCCTTGTCACACTCTTTCGTACATTTTCAAATGACTACGTTTTATTGTGTGGGAAGGCAGGAACAGTATTTGCTGTACCTCTAGCTGAAATGAAGTACGGTTGTTGGGAGCACGTCACCAGGAAGCTCTGTGCTAGTTCGTGTTCAAGTATCATTCAGGTTTGGTCATCTGTGTTCAGTGCCATACAGTAAGGTGGACTTTTCGTACCTGAGAGTGTACCCCTTCCTTGTAGCCACCTGGTGTCTTGGTAGCCAGTCTTTGAGCTGTGAGCAGTCCATGCATCAGGGATGTGCACGATTGGAGGGACAGAGTTCTTGTACCGAGTTATCCACTCGGACTAAACGACTGTCCTGCAAGGGAGAAAGCAGTTGCTGTTCCACCACCTAGCTGCAAAATGGCTTTCATTCTCCGCTTGTCGTTAGTAACTGTACTGCCTGAGGTATACATGTGCATACATAATTAAAACAAAAAATCTATCTAGTTATTTTCCCTCCAGGTTACTGAGGAAGGAAAGAGGAATTTTCTTTTCCTAGGAATCTGGCAGCTTGTGGGGCTGTATTGATAGAGATGAAGGAATTTGCTGTCACTCAGTTTTTGTACATGTTAGCTTTGACAACTGCTGTTCATAGGACTGGTGATTTTTGTATAAACTCATTCTAATAGTATTGTTGCAAAAGAACAGTTCTTGCTGTTTAAATTTGTCCCCTTCATTCTATCTTACTTTTCTTTTGTGTTTTAAGTGGAGAATGTTCAGGGTACCTTAGTTCCCATGAAGTTTCCTGTGCAGCACCTGGCTCTAAGCTGTGATAATCTCACGCTGTCCGTCTGTATGATGTCCAGTGAGATTGGTTCCTTCATTGGCTTTTTTGATGTCCGCACATTCTTAAATCAGGTAAGCATATGCAAAATGGGTTTGTTTTATGAGCATTTTTTTTGTTGGGTTTTTTTTTTTTCAGAATACAGGAGGAGGAGAGGTATAGTTTGGATGGAATTTTCTGTCTCTCACTGGGAGATGTAAAGGAATTGTTCAGTGAACTTAAAATCTGCTTCTTATTTTTATCAGTCATTAATTTATAGGAAGGTCAAAACTGCTTTTGATTATGACTTTGTGAGAACTTGGTTTTGTGCTCAGATTGGACTGTCTAATGTATTTGTCTTTCCTAAAAGGCAAAACAGCAGAAACGTGCATTTGCTTATCACAAACTAGCTAAGGACTCGGGTAGCGCAGCAATGGTCAATGACCTGAAGTGGAACCCTGCTAGTCCTGCCATGGTGGCCATCTGCCTGTCCGATGGCAGCATCTCTGTCCTGCAGGTCACGGACTCTGTGAAAGTGTATGCCACACTGCCTTCCTCTGTAGCTGTTACATCTGGTGAGTGGCTGCCTCGGGTAGCGTACAGAATGTCAGACACTGAAAAGTACAAGCAGATTGATAGGTGTCGAAAGACAGGCTGTTTGTCTGGGGAGGAGGTTTCTTAAAAAAATTCTTCACAAAAAGAATGTAAACTCCCTAAGACTCAGAAAATGTGTTGCAAAGTTGATTGGAGGAGCTGTGTCTTGTGAGTTAGTTAAGTGTGCTCACCTGTGGTTTGTGCTGTCTCAGGCTTGACTGTCAATTGTAGGCTTGCCTGCAAAGAAGAGTCATCATCTGTTGGTTTTTGATCTGAGCAGTTTTGCTTTCTCTGTGACTGGATGACTCCCTGTTTGTTTAATTCAGATTCATCATTTTTTTCAGGGGGAAAAAAATGCCATTTGAATGGTTTTGGGGGAGAGGGGGGCTTGTAACAATCCAGTTCCTTAGGACTAATGAAATTCTCCTTTTTGCTTAGTGTGTTGGAGCCCGAAGGGGAAACAACTGGCTGTAGGGAGGCAAAATGGCACCGTGGTGCAATATCTGCCTGTAAGTATTGTTGGTAGTAAGGCCTTGTGTCTGCTCACTAGTTTACAATATGCTTTATTTTCTTAGCATCACAAGCTACAGAATCTGGTCAGGTGGCAAGTGGTGTGGGCTGTGTGAGGCTGCCCAGCTACTTTGGTCATATTAAAGTGTTGGAGGCCAGTGCTGGGTTTAGTTTAAGGTTTGCACCTGCTGCTGGAAAGTCATGATTTCAGTGGCACATGTTGAGTGTTGAAGTGTGGGTGAGTTGCTCTAAAGCAGTTCTCTGAGCTTTCTGCAAAACTTGCAGTTTGCTTTGTTTGGTGTCTTTGTATTTAAGAGTAGTTTTATTTGCAGAATCTGCAGGAGAAGAAAGTAATCCCTTGTCCTCCCTTTTATGACTCGGACAATCCTGTTAAAGGTACATCTGTTTATTTCTTTTTAACTTGTTTTCCCTTTTAAAATATTTTTTGCTCATTGCTGCTCATGTTGGTTTTAGTCATCACACTTGTATACTGCACTGATTATGTAATTGCAGTGAGGTTTTTAAATATTTGGAAAAAAATAACTACATGCTTTACCTCTGGGTAGAAAAAATTACCGGTTGGCCAGAGTCGTTTTCTATTTCTACGATGTTTGAAATACACATTTTAATAACTATTTTTTGCTCACTGGGTGTGACAGACAGTACTGTCACAAGTAATCTCCCTTTAGCTTGAAGATTTCTGGATATAAATCCCATTCTCATATTTTGTGTGAGTTTCGTGTCATCATTTGGACTCTTCAATAAAATGTCAAAGCAATAAGTTTAGAGGAGCAGAAACACTACATTTGGGTATGCCAAAACATCATCCATGCTTGGAAACACTGGTGTTGTCTTGCCTGTGGTGCCATCAAGCAAATCAAATACATTGTTTTGGTTTGTGTTTGAAATATCTGGGATCAGATAGTTTTACCCCCCGATAAGATTGATGTCCTGCAGACAGATCGTTGAAATTCTTTGTTTTGGTAGTTTAGAAGTTAGTGGTTCCTTAACTTTGTCATTTACTTCTGTGTGCTGTGCAGAGTTAAAGTCGATATGCAAGGAAGTCTGATTCTGAAGTGTTTCTGGCTGAGGTGTTTGTTTCCTTGTCTTTCAGTTTTGGATGTACTGTGGGTTGGCACGTATGTCTTTACTATCGTATATGCAGCGGCTGATGGGACACTGGAAACACCTCCAGAAGTGGTCGTAGCTGTATTGCCTGTAAGTGCCAGCAAGTCGCAGCAACAGAAAAGTTCGTTGCTTGTTTTTGGCTTGTATGTTACAATGGCAGGTTGGTTTTATTTTCACACTGGCGTCACGTGCAACTTGAATTCAGTACTGCTGTGAATCATGGTTTTGGGATTGGGGCGGATTGAGTGGAGGAAGTAGTATCCACTTGAAAACCGGTCAGTAACCAGTTCTCTGCCAAGATCAATCCTTACCTGAGGTAGAGTCCTGATATATTTTGTTGTTGTTGTTCAAGGTTAGGGAGATTTTTAGGCCTGATGATATGCTTTTATGTAGTATCATGTTATTCATTGCTGGGGACATTGCGAGATCTAAACGCCCTGGTAACCTCTCTATTGTCCCTTTATCTTTTGAAGGAGGGTTTTGGTTTGTTTGCTTTGTTCTTTGTTTTTCAAGTGGTCCTGTGATGCCTGTTCTCTCTCAAAGTATGCATCAATTATTGGTGTACCCTGATATAGTCATATTGATGGGAGATTACTTGATTTCTGCATTGAAAGGTAAACTATCAATGTTGACCTTACAGAAAAAGGAAGAGAAGCGACCAGAGAAGTTTGTGAATTTCATGGAGCCTTGCTATGGGAGCTGCACAGAGAGACAGCATCATTACTTCCTCAACTATGTTGAGGAATGGTGAGTGGCACGAATTATGGCAAAATCTTTCCCTTGTTATGCATGTCTGAGTGGTCAGTGCTTCTCATTGTATTGTGTTCTTCCCTTTTGTAAACTCCATCATACCTGAAGATGAGGCAAATGAAATATTTATTTTGCAAATGCTTTGTGGAAGTACAGCTAATTTCTCCTACATGCTTTATCTCCATGCCAACATAATAATTTGTCTGGTGACAATATATATTATTGTTTAAAATCTGTCATAACAATTTCCCTTGAGATTGTAAGTCATAGGTTGGGTAAAGCATGACTTTTTGTCTCGCTTAATTTTGTATCTGTGAAGAAGCTGCTCCTAACTTTTCAGCTATTGGACTTGGGCCATCGTTATTTCTGCTGAAACAGTGGCTGTCAGATCGTTGGTTGGCAAAGGGTTTCAGCCCCTGGTGACTAGTTTTAAAGGAAAAAAAAAAAGTTCTGCTGTGATGCAGCAAATCACATTTCCCTCATCTTGGGAGGAAAAGTCAGTTTTGTATTGTTATAACTGTATTCCTACTTAGGAATTTGTGTAGATGATAACGAACTGTGGAGCTGGGGACCTTGCCGTGGATTGTCATGTCAGTTTTAACCTACTTGTGTCCATGCTTACAGGGATCTAGTTCTGGCAGCTTCAGCAGCTTCCACAGAAGTCAGCATTCTAGCCAGGCAAGGTGATCAGGTAATATTTTTGTTCCTGTTGCATTTGTGTACACGTACTTCCCCTTTCTTGAAAATCTGAGCGAGTATAACCTGTGTAAGACTTTGAATACAAGGAGATGGTATGTTTTTAAAAAAACACCCTAAAACCAAACAAAACCCCTTTCTTTTTACATCCAAGTTGTACAGGATCTTAAGGCAAACATAATTCTACCAGAGAGCTTAGTGACACAAGAGAGAAAGGATAAACAGAAACACAGTATGTTGTGAACCAAGCACCAGAAGTCTGTTTTTCATGATTCGCTTGGCGGTCTCAAAATTTGGTTAAGTTCACTAAAGTGATTCACGTGAGGTCATCAGCCGAAGTTAAACATTAAAACTGTCTGACCTTACTTAAGTCTGACACGCAGTGATGTGTGAGAAATCACACACAAACCTGTGAAGGGCCCTGACGCTTCTGGCATTTGTTAATCTGACAAATTCAAGTAGATGCTCGCTAGCTTTTTGCAGTCTTACCTTTCAACTGTAGTAGGCTAGAGTTCTGGAGAAGGCTGATCACAGGAAAGCAGAAGTCAAAATAATAATCTTCTTTTCAGAACTGGGAATTGTGGGTTTTGGAGGACTCCAGCAGAGCAGAACTTCCTGTGACGGATAAGAGTGATGACACTCTGCCTGTTGGCGTGGCTGTGGACTACACCAGTAACATGCCTATCCCGATCAGTAAGTCTTGTTAGTTTTTCTTGTGGAATCGTCCAATAGTAGCAATATATGAGATATTTTTGAGGGGCAGCCTGGTTCTTAGGGCTCCAAGAGATTGCTCTGAAAGGGAGACCGACACAGAGCATGCATCCTGCCTTTTTATACCAAGTCCACAGCACATGTGGGCTTATTTCTATCTAAGGATTCAAATAGCAAAGTGTTAAATACAGTTCTTACTCAGAGCTTTCAGCAGCCTGCATTACTGCAGTAACAGACCTGGCAAATAAAGCACCTGAGTTATGTCTGTGTTTCACAGAGCTGGGATAATAGTGAGTTTAAAGGAGTCATATTCTAACACCAGGGATTTCAGACTGACTGTGAGGTTTTCTTTATTCTTGTAGCTTGTATCGTTTTGGAGAACTGTTCTGTATGAAGTACATTTGCACTGATCTAAAGCAAAAGTGGGTTAGTTTCAAAGCCAGAAAAAGCAAAGATCATTGAGGTGAATGCATAGGTTTTAATTCTGCATTAAAGCACAGGGCCTGTACTGACTGAACCCTGCTGCGCTCTATGTGTAGCCAGTTGCATTATTGCTGTACCTTCTGTGGTGCCTGAAGGCTCTTCAAAGCACCTTGTCAGAGGCTGAAGCTGAAGATACATCTGAGCTATTGTGTTATACCTTAGTGAATTCTGAAAACTCTCCCTTGAAACCCAGAGATGGATTGAAACAGAGATGCCTTCAGGCAGAGTGGAAGGTACTGCAGTCAAGAGTTCCTGAAGAGCACAGGAGGGTGCCGATTAACTGAGAACTTTACCTGAATGAAAACCTACAGAAGGGAATTGAGGTCAAACTTTGTACTTGAATGTGAAATTGAATTTGAAGCATTTTCTGTGTTAAGCTATACAGTTAATGGATTAAGGAATCTGTCAGGACAGTTTTTTTAAGCCCAGGTTGTGCTGCCTAAGAGTTTTTAGAAAGGTTTTTGGAGAAGCTTTTTACGAACATATTGTCTGTGTTCTCATAGAGTGCAATCAGCTTGATTTTGGCTGCACATTAATTGGCTTTGTAGTTCACAGCAAGTTTGGATTGCAAGGAAACCTCATTTGTCCTAGAACTTGTTCCCATGTGGAAAATGTCCTTCGCTAGCATGCTTTGCATGAAGAACCAGCGGGTAAAGGAACATGGACATCCACTGTGCTGCTTGACGGTCAAAGCACTGTGATCACAGCAGATTTTTCTTGCATCCTAGATTTGTTGGGGTTTTTTTTTTTTTGTTTAATTAAGCACAGTTAAACCATTATAGAATTTTTTTTAGAAATATAATGAGTGGTTTGAAGCCTTTAACTGTGCTAAGAATATTTAAATCGAAGCAGACTCTAGGCTCAAAGCTGCAGCTGCGCAAAACACGAGTGTTTGGTATCAGACATTCAGATCATCAGGATGTTTGTTTGATGTCTTTTTTTAAAGTTAAAAAGCTTCTTATCTAGCAATTCTCTTTTGTACTTTATGTATATGAATGTTAATGATGTGACAGGACCCAATGGAATGTTGAGATTGCTGAAAGGCATAGAGGATTGAAAGAGGGAGCAGCATATAGGTGAAGGAAAAGGACTGCTTCAGAATACGAAAAAGCTTGGCACAGGAATTCGTGGGTAAAAGTTGGGCTTTGTCATTCAGGAGATGACATTTGATTGTCAAAATAACCCTTCATCTGTGAATTTATGAAACATGAAGTCAGGAATAGGAAGGAATAAAGAAGCAAAAAAGAATTGGGCATTCACGGAGAGGCAAGGGAACAATGGTGCAAGTGAAAGCAAGAAGGGAGAAGTGTAAGAAATACCGTGCTAAGCAAGTCACGTGAAGGTGCCAAGGCCAGTAGGAACAGAACAGGAAACTTTGGCTGCTGGACTGACTTATGTGGTCTCTGACAGGTGACGAGAGTAGCCTTCCTCCAGCTCCAGTTCTGATCTTGCTCTCTACGGATGGTGTACTCTGCCCGTTTTACATGATCAACCAAAACCCGGGGGTCAGATCGCTTATCGTGACTCCAGAGCCGTTGCCGTTACTAGGGGAGAGAGTTCCAAAATCAACAGGTAAGTACTCTTCTCTGCAGCACTGGCTGTCTTGCATGCTGACAGCCGGTTTTATTTGAAATGGCTGGAACTTCATTAGAATCAATGGGGAAAGGTGAAGCCTTTTCACAGGAAATTCCAGACACCATTAATCTAGACAGGCTGTAGTATTGATCGTGGCTTAGAGTTTGTGTGGCTTCTGTCTCACTTGCTGGGTTTGAGGACCGAAGTCTGGCTCTGCCGTTTTTCTTCCTCACTGTACCGTCTGTCTGGTGAGCGAGATACTTGCTGGGGACAGTTCAGCACTAGCATTTGGTCGTGCAGTACCTTCTGCCATTAGTCAGTGCAGCCAAATGAGTCTCTTCCTTTCCCATTTGTCTTTCTGCAGGAAGTACTGCCACAACTCCAACCACTCCTCCAACTTCTTTAAAGCCTGACACAGTACCAGGTGTTGCTCCTACTGCGCCTGCCTCAAGTCAGCCTCCTGCAGCGGGTGGAGCAGCTGCTTTTTCTTTCATGCCTTCAGCGGTGAAGATGCCTGGCACTACGGGCAGCAATCCTCCGTCTTACCCCTTTGCCACTGATGCCTCCAAGCAAGCCCTGGCTCCCAGTCTGACTGGAGCAGCAACGTTCTCTTTCTCCTCTGCTTCTCCTAAGGCATCTATGACTCCTGCTCCTTCTGTAGTCACCACTACAGCTACTGCCACCTCCATTTCATTTGGATCCATGAACTTTAAACCAACCGCAGACAGCTCGCCTGGGCCACCACTCTCCACAGCAGCTGTAGCACAGAAGTCATCTTTTGCCCCTTCAGCTTCTTCAGTCAAAGTGAACCTCAGTGAGAAGTAAATAGATACAGTAGTTAATGCAGTGGCTGGATACTTGTTAAACATATACATGCAATGTGTAGTAGTTCTGAAGATGGTTTCTGGCTTTTTTCCCTGACAGCTGTTCCTTATGCTTCTAAGAAAGCGCTGAGGAAGCCTCTCTAGCCAAGACATGGCCATCTTGGCCGTGAAAACCCTCAGTGCTTCCCATGCTAGAGGTTATGTTCATGGGTAAAATATTAGTCAAGGGATGATGCTAAAAGTTAGGCTGATAAATTGCCAAATTTGCCAAATTACCACAGACCTAGTTTTCTCATATCTTTGATTCGTAGGCATCAAACGGTAATTCCATGCCTTGGTTTGATGCAAATCATGGTTAAAGACTCTTGGGGAACACTGGGGTTTGAAATCCTGTATGTCTGGGGTTGGCTTAATGTGGTGGTGATAGCACAAGTTTCTGTGACTGTTGAAGGTTCCTTACCCCCAACCTAAAGAGTAACTCGCAGAGCTAAGAGGAAGCTCTGTCCATAGCTGGTGGATTTCTCTTCCACTCCCGTGTTCAGTGGAGGAGGTGCCAGACCTTTCGGTTTTGTTCTTAAATGGATGCTTGTTCACTGAACACAGGATCTGAAAACTTAAAAGCTTGTTCGTGCCAACTGAAAGAAAAATAATGTTGATTAGAAACTATGCAAAATGGATTTGCGTGATGAGTGATCTTGGAGTTCTTATACTCTTCCCTCCAACTCCTGAGACTTGCTCTCGGTTTTCAGAAAAAATGGTTTAAACCACAGAGCTATGTTAATTGGAGCTGCTTTCTGTGGAGAGCGATTTTCATGTAAATGCATCATAAGAAATTTCTGATGGTTCATATGATTATTTTTTAATTAGAAAAATCTTTATTACACCAGGATCTGATGGTAGCTCTTATGGCTTTTTAAATTTTATATTTTGTCTGTAAAGCAAATGATACGCCTGTGAATTGGCTGAATATTTAAATTGGCTGCTTTGAGGAGCCGAGTTTGCAGATGAATAGAAATTCATGTTTTCGCGCAGAATTTCTGTTTTGAGCCCTGCTGCAAAGATGACACTGAAGGGCAGCTCAGATTTGCTATAGTCAGTGCTTCGCTGCAAAATGATGAGGTGCATTTTGCAGGAGGGTAGTACATCTCGCTGGCATTTGGCTTTTGCTCGCTGGGTGGGTCTGTGGTAGCAGTCTGCGTGGTTCCACATATTTGGAAGTGATCCTGAATGGCTCCTTCCCACTATCTCCCGAAGCTACACTTGTAATTTTTCATCTGGAGCTTGAGTTGTTGCTGATCCCAGAGGTTGTTAATTCATTAGAACTTAGTGCTTCGTTTGGGATGGAGGACAACAGCCGGGACCATTTCAGAACTGGAAGATGTTTCTGTTGCAGGTTTGCTGCTGTCGACACCTCTTCTTCTGCTAGCAGCAGTGGGCAATGCACTTCCACAATGTTTTCTTTCTCAACCACTTCAAAAACTGCCTCTGGAGGTCCTCTGAGCCAGTCCACACCCCTCGCAGCCTCTCCCACCACACCACTGAAGGCTTCGACCCCTGTGCCTGCTGCGGGTAGGAGTCTGATGCATGTTATTTGGAATAATGCATTATAAACAATGTTCTAAAAGTTTTAGGACATATTGAGCTTCATTTGGCTGCTTCCTTGTTTTTCCTGCTGCTTTTACTAATGCAATGGACCTCCTGATTTGCACACCATAATGGTGTGATGGACTTGGTACTGAAACTGAGTTTTTCCATTTGTGCACTTTGTTCCCCAGGCAGCTGTGTGTGAAATGACTGTGTTCAGATCCTTAAGTTCATCCAGAAGTTCTGGCATTTTCAGTGTTCTGTAAATGTAGCTCTGGTTATGAATGTTTCTGGGCAGTCACACAAATCAGTGCCTTGTCTTGCATCTGGAGTGAGTAGAGTTCGAAATGGTTGCAAATGAGTTTAAATTAGCTCGTGCTCATTTGTTAGTAGAATAATATTCCATCTCTTAAATGATTGTTTGACTGGGGGTCTTGAGGTCCTTCAGGACTTGTACAGCCAGATATTGGAGAGTGGCAGTTGTTACTGTTAGCAGAGAAGTTGGAGGGCAGTAAAACAGCACCTAAGGAAGGTGTGTTATTGTGCTGGGGCCCATACCGCTATAGCTTTTGGATTTGACAGCTCTGATTATGGTTGTGTCTGATCACAACCTGTTTTCTCAAGCTTTCTATAAGTTCATAAATTACTGATCCTCTTCTTAAATTCCAGTGGCACGTCCTGCTCAAAATATGCCTTCGGCTTCTTTATTACAGAAGACAGCCAAAATCACCCCTTCTGCAGCAAAGCCAAGCTCTGCTCAGGTAATGGGAACTTGAGGGGATTCTTTAGGGGGTGAATTTTTTACATGGCCCACAAATTGGTTAGAATTCATTGGATGGAATGACTGTTCTTAGGTCAAAGAATTAGCTAGTTTTTGACATTAAAATAGTAGCAAATCTGTGGGACTAAAACTAAGTTCTATGACTGTCTTTAGAGACCTGTGTTTTAATGTGTGAAGTCATTATGAGAGTTGAAGAAACTAATTCTTCTTGTTGTTACGGAAGAGGTTCACAGCTTTCCTAGCTAATAAGTGACGAAGAGATGCCTTGATTGTGTATTAAGAGAGACACCAAGTTTGTTGGATATTAAAATCAAAGCAGTAATACAGAGCAGCACACAAAGGTTTCCTTTGCTTTCATAAAGCTTTAACAGCATGTCTGCAGGTAGCCTGCAGTCCGACTTCAAACATGCACATGCCAGTCTTAGTTTACTGTGGAACTAGTATTGATGCTTACGACGATTGTCTCCCTGGTGACTGGTTTGTGAATGGAGTTTCTAACAGCAGGCCTTTTTTGATATTCTAAGCTCCCTGTTGCTAAGCATATGTCCTTAATGTTGTTTTTGGTTTTGTGGTTTTTGCTTTTTTTCCCAGGGCAAATCAGCACTTCCCAGCACAGCTTTAGAGAAACAGGCCCACCAGTGGAAGGATTCAGACCCTGTCATAGCAGGGATCAGAGAGGAGGTGAGATTTTCAAGCAGTTTTCTTCATTTTAGAAGCTGTAAGGCTGCTGTATAGGTACACAGACAATTATTTTCAGTTCACCTATATTCTGATGGTGTCTGTCAGTGGTTTAGAAATCAGAATGGAAAGCTTGGTTTGTAATTGCTGTTTGTGTGTCCTGGTCAGTCATCTTTAATTTCAGTTGCTGTGCTGGAAAACTGGTTTATTCTTTCCTGTTAATGTTCAAGAATAATTTCCTGCTTTTGCTGCAAAGTGACAGGTGTTTATGGTGTAGTAGAAACATTGCCCAGAGCTGTGACATTTGTTCCAGACCTTGCTATGTTTCAGTGGCTGCACTTTCTTCCGCTTGACTTTGTAGATTGCACATTTTCAAAAGGAGATGGAGGAACTGAAGGCCCGGACTTCCAAAGCCTGTTTCCAAGTTGGTACTCCAGAGGAAATGAAGATGTTGCGAACTGAGTCAGATGATCTTCACACCTTCCTCTTGGAAATTAAAGAGACGACAGAGGTGAGCAGAGTATCTTCAAGCTGTTTAGCTCCTCAGCAGTGACTGTTCCTTGTCTGATGTTTCTGCTTAACCTGCTCAAGCCGAACTGATGTAGACGGAACATCTGATTGGGCTGCTTTAATGTAAGGGTGATGTTTACATTTGTGCTTTCAGGCAGACACCTGCGGAAGCCCCTGTGCTTGAGATGGTAATGAAAAAATGTCACTTTCAACCTTGTCCCATCTGTTCTATTTCCGTTTGCAGTCACTTCATGGAGATATTAGTATTCTGAAGACAACCTTGCTGGAGGGATTTGCAGGGGTAGAAGAGGCTAGAGAACAGAATGAACGGAATCATAGCTCGGGGTATTTACACTTGCTCTATAAGAAACCTTTGGATCCCAAGAGTGAAGCACAGCTTCAGGTATGAAACATGTCAGCCAACTTCTAATCTAGAGTTTTAAATAAAATAAAATGGAGACTTGTGTGTGCAAGTGTCCAGCAGTTTTGTTCTGCCCTAGGTATTTGCTGTTTCAACATAGTCTAGTAAAACTGTGATGAGCTTTGTTTTCCATGAGTTTGCAAGACATGCTGAAAATCATTTCCTAAAGCTCCTCTGTGTTGCTGCCGTTTGCAGTGATGATTCAGAACTCCTGCTGAAGTAAAGTAGTTCACCTGAATCTGTTCGAAGCTTAGAGTGTGACTCTTGACATCCTGTTCCTTCTCAGTCTGTAGTGTTTGCTTAGGGATTTCAGTTAAAAGAATTTTTTTTTCCAACACTTTCTAGAAGAGTTCTTGGAATTATTTTTATCTTCAGCAAGTGCCTTATGGAACAATTTGATGATTTATTATGACTTAGAGAATTGTGTGGTTAATTTCATGGATGGCAGAGCATAAAGCTAAATGATATTCTAAAAGCTGAGGTACAAAGGACAATAACCAGCAGTACATAAAAGAGGCTTTCAAAGGCATGAAAGAAACTAGGGGTGAAGCACTCTTTTTGTTACAGCTCTGGTGATGAGAGGGCCATTTAACCCTAAGCAAGACAGAGTGAATATGCCCTACAAATGATGTTTTACAGTCTTTTATACACTGATAAGTTCCCCTCAAGAAGTTTGACTAGCAGGCTGAAGACATAATGGAATGTCATCTTCGTTACAGTAGGTATCGAGCATGCACACAGACAGTTACTGGAAATCAGCTGATGTGAAGTAATTTCCTTTAGATTTCATCTCCAGTCTTCACCTGGATTCTGTAGATTGATTCACAGTCTTAATTGTATGCCTGCTTTGATGTCCAGTATTTCTCTGTGACATTTCAGGCTTATGCTTGTGACTTCAGAGAGGTGCTAATCTTGAAAGGCTTGTTTCACTGATCTAGAGAGAGGATCATGAGGAAAGAATAACAGAGTGGGAGAGAAGTGGAAGTGAATTGGAATGTAAGCAGAGAGCTTTCAGATCAACTTTCTAACAGTTTACGAGAAGGACAGGTCTAGTCTGACTCTTAAATTTTGTGCAGTCTACATCATCCTCATTCTCCTGGGTGAGACAAGGTCACTTCGTCAGCTCTGTGAATTAGGTTTCAATGAAGTTCAAAAGATCCTGAGGCTTTTCTGATGTCCAGCCATATCGATTTGCTGTCCAGAGACTTGCGGCTATATAATGCTCATAGTTGCTGGAGAGAAACCCATCCTTGGTAGTGTGTAACACTAAGCCCACAGTAGGACTGGATTTGGTTTCAGCTTGGGTATGTCACATTAGAATTTCATGCTGCATCTTGAAAATGGTTGCAGTGGAATTTTTTCCCAAGCTGTGTTATTTGGCTGTTATTGTCATTGTATTTAAGTGAGCATTCTGAGATGAGCTGAAACCAACTGCAGCTTCCATTTCTGTTTTACGAGATCGGAGTTCGAGACATGTTCATGCTGTGACAGGCTGGAGGGATGACAATAATGAGACTGAACGCTGGTTTTGTTTAGGGAACAGGGTTTGTAGCCAGAGGTCTGTGGCTCAGTTGTGCCAGTTGTGCAACTATGTGGTCATGGATAAGTCCATTTACTCTCTCTGCCTTTTTTTTTTTCTTCCCTACCTATAAAACCCAAGTTAATTTCTTGCCTTAATGTGAGAGTTGTGAGCACTTGTGAATGCTTTCATGAATCATAGTCTGTGAACACTGGTCCTAGAGCCGCGTGAATAGCCTGCAAAGCTTTGATCACGTATAATTGTTAGAAGTTTCAACATTGTAAAATGGGAGCGAATGACTCATGTTTTGGAAATGAGATTTGAAGTAAGTTTGGTTTGTCTAGTGCCTGATGTTTGCATAACCCTTTCTGTAAAGACATGGCAATGTTTTGCAAACCTTATGGAAAGTGTTATTTCTAGTTGAGAGCTGTGATAAAATATCCAACCCAAGCCCTGTGGGTAACCCCATTGATGGATAAGTAGATTTTTCACTGTCTTGGGTTCTGTTGTGCTGGTGAAACTTTACAGGTAGATATATGGGAAAGTGCCATATGGCTTGGGCTGAATGAGCCCAAAGGGTCTTCAGCTTCTTCAACTAAAACTGAGGTTTCTGAAGTGACTTAAAGGCTGACTTTATTCTGTATGGTAGGAAATTCGCCGCTTGCACCAGTATGTGAAGTTTGCTGTTCAGGATGTGAATGACGTTCTGGATTTGGAGTGGGATCGGCACCTGGAACAGAAGAGAAAGCAGAAGTAAGTAACTGACATTGGAATACAGAACAACTGTAGGGAACATGTCTGTGAATCGGGCATTTGTCTCTGATCAACAGACAAAAACTTTTTTCCATTTAACAGTATGGCCTTTTTTCAAGGGGGTCTGGGAATAAAGCTAGACTAAGACACCTAATGGGGGCTACAGGTTCAGACTGTTTGGCATCATACGTGTTACAAACTTGCTGCATCTGTGTGTGCAGTGTAGGTAGTGCTTGCAGGAAAAAAACCTATAAAATAAACTTCGTAGAAACCAAATGCATCCATTGGTGGTAACTAGTGCAGACTTTCTAATAAATAAAATGTCTTGAAGTAAATGAGCTAAATGAATAAACTTGCAGCATGTCCAAAGGAGACATATGCATTTGAGATGAACTGCACTGCTTTGGTGTTCAAACCAAACTATGTTTGACCTCATGGAGTTTAAGTAGCTAGAACTGCTAAACTACTTTGTGTATGCATGACTGCTTGTGGCCAGATACGTGGAATGGTCCTTATCCCTGTCTCTTCATCTGTGTCTTAAGGCGTCTCATAGTTCCTGAGCGAGAGACTTTGTTTAACACCCTGGCTAATAACCGGGAAATAATCAATCAGCAGAGGAAGAGACTAAATCAGCTCGTGAACAGCCTGCAGCAACTCCGACTGTATAATCAGACATCTCAGTGGAGTGTTCCCAGTGATACATCTTCTCTTAGCAGTGCTCAAAGGTATGTGAAACACGAGTTCCTGAGTGGTATTGACACTCCTTCTCTCTTGCCCCCAGCAATGGGCAAGGATGCGTCCTCCAAAGAATGATGTTTTGTGGATGTGGTGTGGGAGGACAGGATGTCCAAAAAATGATAACTGAACTGAGCCCAGGTGATACTGAAGCTCATTGGTTGTGTTCTGGGACACGCTGTTTGCTTATCAGAAATTTCCCCTAAAAGTTAGGGGAATTTTTTATAGTTAACAGGGTAATAGAGCCTCCAGGCTGAGGTACTGCTGGGTGTCTGTCTGAATTCAGGGAAAGAAATGAATGGCTCTTAGAGTTTTAAAAATAATTAAAGATGCATATGTTTAAATAGCGCAATAGCTAGAGGAGCCAGTTGTTTTTCCAGGTAAGCCAGTGGTTATAGCGGCTGCTTTGGCCCCCTTTTGTTCCTGATTTGGTTGGCTTGTTTCTGCTGATCATGGTTTTTCACTGCTCTGCCTTGTCCTAGATTTGACAGTGACCTTGAAAGCCTACGCAATGCCTTGATGAAAACTACCTTGGAATCACATGCCAAACCTCTGCCTAAAATACCTGGTAATTTGTTCTTTCTTCCTGGCACTCACACCATAAATGTGAATTACATTTTTTTTGACTTGCAGTTTGATTATAGACTACTAACTCCTGTCTTCCATTTTCCAGCTAAATTATCCCCTGTGAAACAGGCACAGTTGAGGAATTTCCTAGCCAAGAGGAAAACTCCACCAATTAGGTCTACAGCTCCAGGTAAACCTTTAGTTACCATACAAGTCTGAAATGCTTCCTAGGAGGGTGATTTGCCTGCTGTGGGAATCAGTCCTGAAGTTAGCTTTTGGCTTCTCACTCCTCAGCCCCTATTTCTTATTTCCTGTTCCCTCATCTGCTCTCAGTAAGAAATTCCTTTGGTTATCATCTTGTTGAAGACAGCCTTTCCTGGCAGTGGAGAAGGCAAATCCTATCAATGCAGGATTAAAACAAGCCAGTAGAAGAGCATGCTAAAATAGGGTGTCACTGTCTTGGCTGTTAGGCTGGGTGGTTTCCTCAACTTAATGCCCACACATTTTGTTTCTGATATCGCAGCAAGTTTGTCCCGATCTGCCTTCTTGTCCACAAGATACTATGAAGATTTGGATGAAGTCAGTTCAACATCCTCAGTTTCCCAGTCACTGGAGAATGATGATTCACAGGCAGTGGACCAGGAAGAAGAGGTTGCTCCAGTCCAAGTCCCTCGTCATGCTCCTGTGGTCCGTACTCCCTCTGTCCAGCCTGGTTTGATGGTTCAGTCTCCGTCCTTTGCGAAACAGAACGTCTCCCTGGGTGCTTTGTGTGAGTTGCTTTTGCAATGTCTCTCCTATTCTGCGTATATTCTTGTTGGTATCTTTACCATTGTATCCATTGCCAGTGCTTCCGGTCCTGGGGAAATGAGATTGCAGCATGCAGATTTGCATCACCAAATTTCCAGAAGCAGTTAGCAGAGTGGCACTGTAACCTCATTAACTTGAGCTAAAAGTGCTAAATTATCTTGACTCATTGACTGTGTTTTTCTGATAGCCTGTTTCTTTCAGATAGTACTGACCATAGGTAGTATTGTCTTCCTTTAGTAATTCGCCTTAAGTGTATGTCATTATTTCTTAAAATAATGCCCAAAGACCAGGAAACTGAAGTGCTACTGCATTTGGTTGATGTGGCCAAGGGTAGGAGTTCTGAGCCCATTGAGTCACTGAGTTTTCCTTGTGCGAGAGGTTTCTAATCTCTGTAGCCAGAGAGAACAATAAGGTGTCAGCAGAAGTGTCTGTAACAGCAAACTGAAAGTCTCCTAATGCATTGAAATGAGATCTATTCAGATTTACTTGCTAAATTCATTGGGATATTCAGAAACTGCCAGGGACAGATTGTGTTGATTGTTTAAAAGGCCTGTGTGTCAGTCTTGTCAGAAGGAAGCTGTGTACTTAGAGGAATTGTAGTTCAGCAAAAACTTTCAAGTCTCCCTGATTTCTAGAGATACAGTGAACTGTAATATTTTTGTTTGTTTTTAGTGCCTACTTCTTCAAACAGAATCATACCCCAAGGGGCAGACAGTACAATGCTTGCAACAAAGACTGTGAAACATGGGGCCCCTGCTCCCATGGTCACTGTTCCAGCACCACAAGCAGCTGCCGCAGCAGCTCTGCGGAGGCAGATGGCTAACCAGTCCCCAGGTAAAAGAATGGCTGATTGCCCAAGTGACCTCTGAGCAGCTGAATGTGGCTTTCACAGGAACTTAGTGCTCTCGAAGGAGAAGATCATCAGGCAAAACGTGGTGCAGATTTGTATTTATTGCAACTCTGTGCTATCCAGTGTTCCTTTGTCTTCCTTCTTCCTGTAAGCTGCTAGTACAAAATGCCTGAGAAACTCCCACGTGAGGTTTGTTTGCACCCCTTCTCATCTGTGCAGAGGCAGAAATGTCGATCCTGGCATGGCCATTGATCTGCGTGCAGGAAACTCTGTTGAAGAGCAAAGGATGTCACTGGCCTATATTAATCACCCTTCAGTATTAGCTATACAATTAAAGATCTGAATGGTATAACTATTTTAATATTGAAACGTTAAAGGTGGACTGTTGGGTTAAGCTTTGGATCTGCTTGTAAGGTTTTGAGTTGACAGGAGAAAGGTTCCCCAATTTCAGCTTTTGACATTTCTTGGTGCTTCCCCAGCACTGCAGCGTCTGTGCAGAAAAGAAACAAAATTCAGTTACGGGTAGAGGAATTGGATTAGTTTATTTTCCTTGCCCAAGGAAAGCAAAAGTGCAGCAAGTGCACTAGTGGCCTGAATTTTGGCAGAGTCTGGGAGGTAACTACACAGGTCATTTTTGTTAACCTCAGACATTACAATGGAGGTAAAGGAAATTAAATTGGTCAGCTAACAGCGAAAAATGTAGCAACTATATAGAAAGATGTCCACTTCTTTGTTGTCCTTATTGACGGCTGAGATACCAAATGTTTTGGGCCAGATACACCACATACCTTCTAGAAACTTGGATAGACTTCTTCTGAAATTACTCATAGGCACCATATAGAATGAAATGCTTAATATGGAGATCATCTTTACCTCTTTCTCCCCCCCCCCCTTTTTGTTTTTCCCCTTAAAGCTGTAAGCACCTCCTTGACTGAATCAACTCTGAAAAACGTTCCTCAGGTGGTGAATGTGCGAGAACTCAAGACTGGTGCGTTGACTCCAGCTGTCTCCACAGTAATAGGGTGAGTGGGTGCTCCCCTTCTTTCCAGTAGCCTTCGGTAGCACTTGCAGTAGAGCCCATCTGCCGGTGGGGAGCAGTAGTAGTATTTTACATAGTCTGACTGTAAGACCTAAAGTGGATGCATTTGAAGAAGAGTATTGGGTTTGTGGAATGAAAGGAAGAAAAATTTTCTTTCCAGGTCATTCAAGGATTTGTTAATGGCTTGTCCTGAACAAATGATGAGACCAGTATTAACCTTCTTCTCCATTAGTCTGTGAAATGCATTTTAGTGCATCCTCTCCTTTTGGGATCCAGTGGTTTTACTGCTAATATGTACTTTGGATCTGGTATCTCTCCAGTCACTACCTCAGTTCTGTCTTTTTCTGTGAGGGAAATGAACCCTGCTGTCACTGAGTGTGGTGTGTGAGCTTACGCTGTCCAGATGTTGTTCCTTCTGCTTCGTCATCCATTACAAAGAAAACTTACTCTGGAGTTATGCCTCTTCTGTCTGTTCCCAGATTCACCCTCTGAGGGAGGGTGAACTGTACTCTGACTTTTCTGGAAACTTGTCTCAAATTTTTTCTCTCCCTCCTACAGACAACAGCCAGCTCAGCTCATTCCAGAGATTTCTGTCTTGTCACCAGCCACAGAACTAGTCCTTTTTCCTGTTGTTGTAATAACCTTGAAACTGTCTTTGCTTGGAGTTCCTGCCGTTGCTTGAAGCCAAGATAATGCATGGCCATTTCTGGGCTGGGGAGGCAAGGGCACTACAAAGTCTGAGCCGAGTTGGGGTTACTGTATAAAGCAGGATAAAGTCACCACATCTGTCTGATTAGAAGGCCGCATGGAGTTGCAAATGCTTTGTCATATAGCTGTGGCCTATATGCGCAGCTCATGGAGCAATTTCTGTTACATCATTTCTGGTTTTCATACCTGTGTGTATACTCTTCACTGTCAAAGAAAAAAGGTGAAATTCCTTTAATGCAGCTTTTCAGAAAGGGAACAGAGTCTTACCGTGGTGGTACTCAGCTGCTGACCTTGAAATCTACTGCATGGTTTCTTCTGCATTTTAAATGGGGAACAGTTTGGGAGCTTTTTACTATTTTATTTTCTCCTAAAAGTGATAAACTGAGAGTGGGAAGGGCAATGCTGTATATTTTGAAAACAGCTCTGCTTTGGGAGATTTTGATAAAAGCGACGTTATGACCAGAAGAGTTGTCCACCCTTTGTTTCATCAAAACTGTGATGAAAAAAGTAAAGAGTACTGGCTGTGTACATAGACGAGGACGTAAGCCAGCAATACATACCTGAGGTTGGTTTTCACTTCAACTGTAGTTAAAGAGCCGCCTTACTTTCAGTCAGTTTTAGATTGGCAGTATTGATTCATTTCTTTGATTTATAGAGCACCAGCTAGCTTGGTGTCTTGAAGGCTTTTTACAGTCTTGCCTTATAGCTGACCCCATAAAAATGTACTCTCTAAAAATTCTACGCAAATGAACCATGCCTGCCAGTCAGATTCAGCACTTAAAGAGCATTCACCCAGCAGAGTTAATTCACCAGTTCTTGCTACTTCAGACATCCTGGCTTTCTTTTGCCACCACAGCATGCTCTTCGGGTTGTTAAGCAGTAATGATTTTTCAGTTGTTATCAGTTGTTCAGTGGCCTGTGGCTGGGTGTGTTGGTGGTCCCAGTCCAGTCACATATATAGTTTTCAGTGCAAAAAACCCCCTCTTTCCACAACTGAAGTCAAAACCAGCATTTTCATAGCCTTGTCAGAGACGCAGTGGGTCAAGTGATCTTGAGACTTTTCTGGGGGAAAGGTCCCACCCTATCATGAATTTCACAGACCTTCTGTTGTTGACGGTTCATATGAACTTGAAATTTACAGCTGCACCTTCCCAACATGGACTCTTTCCAGTACTAATCTGAAGTTTTCCTTGGTTGCTTTACTTTTTCTCCTGTCAGAGAACAAATGCAGGCTGTGCAACATAGAGGGGGAGAGTGCTCATTGCTGGAAGGAAGGACTCGCTAGTAATGCAAAACTGTTCAAGGCACAAAACCCTATCTAAGACCAAAAGGCTATGCAAAATTACTGTTGCGTGCATGTGTCCCCTTCCTTCGGAATATAGTAGGAAATTTTGTGAGTTGGCCTATAGCTGACCAAATAGTAAATGCAGTTTGGGAGTCCTCATGCTTTAGGAGATGCACAACTTTTGATGCCCAGATTCACTTACTGTCTGGGATTTGCAGCCTCAGCCCTTTCTGTGGTACACAGATTACTTATTGCTTTAGGGAACACCTGGCCTGATCAAGATGGAAAGTGCCTGCTAGGGCAAGGCCTTTGCTACTAAGAGAATGCAATCAATGTTGAATTTAAGCCTCTGAAAGCTTCTGATATTGGCTGTTGAAGCTGCTGTACCTGGTGAGCCACAGACTTGAGGAGATGGGGGAACAGCCATCCACTTGCAGCATTTCTGCCATTTGGTGTGTTAATGGCCTGCAGCATGTAGGTAGGATGCTTCACCCTAGAAGTAGCTGCCGTTCTGCAGCAATCGTCTGTGGGCTCTGATGTACAATTTACATCATAGTCAAAATTCCCAAGCCTATAATGTAGGATATAGGTTAATTTTATCCCAGTTCTTACCATGACTTCAATAAAGTTTATACTACACTTCAAAGACCTACAGCTCTTCCCTGCCCGCCCCCCCCCCCCCAGCTTTGTCTCCTTGCTCAGCATTTCACAGAGTTGCAGATACTTGCCTGGGCTCCACACTGTAAAGCAAGCTTCTTATATTTGTTATCCACTAGGCATAAAATTGTAATCCCCTTACCTGCTGATTTTTCCTTCAACTCCCTGTAAAATAGAAAGGCCTGACTCTCTTCAGAGACAAGAGTGTGTGAAGAAGACTTGATCATTTAAGTCTAGAGCTTTAAACACGTTTGCAGACTTCCTTTGTTAAATGTGGCTGATTCATTTAAGAGGTTTATTCCCTAATCAGATTTGTTCGTTTGGTGTTGTGTGTGAAATCTTTAATAACGGTGGTTGTTCAAGACTTCTGGAAGCTGTGCTTTTTGAGAGGCAAGGAAGTCCTCTTTTAGACTAGTCGTTCACTTAACATTTTAATTTTTATTTTTAAGATCATCTGTACCTCACTCTGCAGCCCAGGCGGTCCACCAAGTTTTGGCAACTGTTGCTACAAATCAAGCTAAACAGGTATCTTTATATAGAACCCTCTCCCTGTGGAATACTGTATCTGGGCATGCTCAGCACAGAGTGGGGGTTTAATTGTTGGTAAACAGGTCATCTGAAAATCTCTTTTCACAGCTTGCTCTGCATTCTTGGGAAACCATTTATTTATCTGTGACCTTGACAGTGTGATGCCAGGCATCTCGTTGTTATGTCTTGCCTTTTCTCTCTTTTGAAGGCTTGTGGCTTTCTAATGGCCACAGCCTTGCAGCAGTAAGGGTTGCAGCTAACAACAATGGAAACTGTATTAGGTAGATATACCTAAATTTCACAAAAAAAAAAAGAAGTGCTAGGCAATCAAGGGAGAGAGTAGTTTATCTATCCTGTTATTCTGCTGAAAACATTTCTTACTGGTCAACAAGCTGCTAGGTTTTGTGTCTGCATATCAAAAAACCACGCAGCAGTCTTGGTGCCCTGGAGTCACTGAGCTATGGCCCATGGAGGCTTACCAGCCTCTGCAAGAGTCTTGTTGAAGAAGTTGAGTATTGAACCTGCATTTAAGTGCCAAGATGTAATGGGCCGAAGATTGAAGGGCGCTTCTAAGTGCTTCGACCACCTTCCTCTAGTTTGTTCTGAAGTCATTGGATGACTCTCATAGTATCAGACCAAGGTCAGAAGGACCTTTGTTAATGGGCAGACGGCACTGACCTGGAGTGGTTTTGTATTTCTAGACACCTCTAACAAGCTCGCTTAAGGGACAGACCCCACCTTCCTCTGTGTGTGCACCCTGTCCTGTGGCATCTACAGCTGGTCCAACATCATCTGGCAACAAAACCTCAGGTAAGTTGTCTTCAGTGGAGATGGAAATAAGGCCTGGATGTCTCTTGCCACCTGTCAGGGTGTGCAATCTAGAGAATGGAGACACTGAGGAAAAAAGATTTGCATCCGTTGAGAGGCTGCTGTGCTAGTCTCGAGGGAGAGGCTTTGAGAAACCAACGTACAGAAGAGCGGGCGAGTGATTTTTGAATACAGCCCTGTGTTTTGCCTCTGAACCTGTACCTAGAACGCAGTAATAGAATTCATTGTTCAGAGTGTACTCAGAATGTGTAACCCTTATCAAGAAATGTTGAAAGAACATCTGCCAAAGGCTACTGTGCTTTGACAGCAACTCAAAAGCAGCCATCTTTGCTGTTTTGTTTTTTAAACATGAAGGTTGTGCTGTTTTTAAACGTTTTAAACATGGTGGTTTGATTTTTAAATATGCAGCACCATAGGAGTACCTGAACTAGCTTGAAATGAACGAATTCAGGTATGGGGTCTGTTGAGCGGGGACCAACTTCAAAGCCAGTTCAGATACTGTATCAGTCGCACACAGTTTAGAAGCTTCTAAGGGAATGCTCAGTTTACATCATTCAGTGCAAACGGGAAGAGGAAATACTTACGGAAGGAAGGAATTGATTTTTAATGTGTATTGGATAATAATGATTGCATTGGACATAGTTTTATAAGCCTCTTGCATAAAAGTCTGAAATCTGTCTCTGTTGCTCTTCTGCCTTTAATCCATGGATGTAGGTTGCCTCTTAGCCAGGGGTAAGAAGAAGTAAAAATAGCTGGGAATCGTATTTGACTTGGCAAACGCTTCTTAAATTTGGATTTATTGAAAATGTTAGCTCCTGAATTTGATAGCACTTCCTTTTAATATGAAATGTGTTTTGAGATGTTGAGAGATTTTACAAAGGATTTCCTCATT
Source organism: Opisthocomus hoazin (assembly GCF_030867145.1). Taxonomy (NCBI): domain Eukaryota; kingdom Metazoa; phylum Chordata; class Aves; order Opisthocomiformes; family Opisthocomidae; genus Opisthocomus; species Opisthocomus hoazin. The sequence goes on from NC_134432.1 coordinate 12,755,932, forward strand.
TTATTGTTCAGTTTTTATTCTCAAGATGGTGTCTGTCTTTGCTCTAATCTGATACGTTATTTCCTTAAGTCTTTGAAATAACTCATGTTCTCTGACATTGTAGCAGGAATGTTTCTGTGTACAAATATCAGACCTAGTATAAGTGGCAAAAAAGCTTTGTTTCCAATTGATAAAACTGCAGACTGTGTGTGTGCAAATTACTGCTTTCTTTTCTGATAGTTGGATGACAAAGAGCTTTTTTCTTTTTTGTAATGCTTGTTCTTGTAACTTGCAGGACAAGGGACAGTAAAAACTGTTACAGCGGTGACTTCTTCTACAGTGACATCAGTACAAGCAACAACTGCACAGCTTAACAAAGCATTCTCGTTTTCAACTGTGGGGTCTGTATGAACATTAATATTTATTCATAGTTGACGTTAAATATGAGTATCGGCTGTTGCAGCAAGTGTTACCTACAAGCTGCATAATACTGTAAAATAGTACCTGCAAATGTTGGATTGGTAGGGCAGGGGTTGCAACAGAGTTCTGGGAAGACCTTCTTGTTGTGGAAGCCTACCTAAGTGAGATCTGAAAGTCTGGGAGAATTTGACACAGTATCCTGTTGCTTTGAGATCTTTTCAGTCTATAACTAATGAAGAGTAAATAATGACTGACTTTCTTTTCAGGTTTATCTATAGTGGACTATTGAACAAATCATACACTTTGTGTACTGGTATTTCTCATCATCAAGTGATGATTTGAGATTAGAGCAATATGACTGGTTAAAGCACCCACTCAAGGTCTGATGCACTGGATTCACTGACTGTCTTTAATTGCCTGTCACCACTTGTCATAGAGTCAGAGGAGAACATTTATGGTGTATCTTGTATATTGGGGTTAAGAAAGAGGAATAAGAGGCAGACCATAGCTAGTTTTAAACCTTGTTCTTTATTTAGTGAACAGAGAGCAGTAGCAGGAAAATCATCCCTAGCAAGTTGTGCAGAGGCACGTGAATGAACTTTGGCTTCACAGCAGCAGGAGAAGAGGTTGAACACTGGAACCTACTGCTCCCAGGGAAGAAGAAGAAAGAACCTGAACATGGTCATATTAACACTTGTCGCCTCTGAAGATGGATTCCAAAGAGAATGATGTTGGGTTTCCTAAGCTAGGCGTACATATGTGGGTTTCAAATGCTGACAGAGGTTTGAGAGACAGAAGTGCTGAGATTCGCAATAGGACTTGAAATTTTGTGCTGATGGTCAAACTTGCTGAATTATTTATTTTAGTACAACAGAGCAAATTCTATGTTTTGGCTTGAATGCATGTGAACACATGCATTGGGAACACAACAGCTTCTCAAATGTGCTCAGTGCAGGTGACTAGGGAGTCCCCCGTGCCATCTGGTGATTTCTGTAACATAACAATAACACAAAGCAAGGTGCATGTAATGAACGTATAGTTATTCTGAAAGCTATCTTATGGAGTGTTTTTCCAGGGATGACAAAATACTTCTTTGATCGTATCTTATGTTTGGGGGAGAAGGACGACTCCGTAGAAATGATTGTTTGAAATTCTGCATGTTTACCTATCTAACACTCAAGTGAATTTCTCTTTATGAGGTGGGTAACATTAAGTATTGCAGAACATGCGTAATTTCAAATTACTGGTTTCTTTCAGTCTTAACCATTTCTCTACAAGTTTGTCAAGTGGTTGTTACCCAGATGCCTTGCTGTGCTTTTCAAAGGGCTAAAATAGTCCTTTTGAGAGATGAAAATTCAGATTCAAAAAGCACACAAACCCTGCCTTTGACCCAGGCTGCAGTGTCGCAGTCTGTATACCATATGCTAAATGCAGTGCCATTGTCGGTGATGTCGTAGTTACACAGCCTGAATTCTATATCAGCAGCTGGTCTCTGAGAATTGGAGAAAGCTTAAAAAGCCTCAGGGAATTAAGGTCTCTGGAGGACCCCAGTGCTCATGATGAAAGATCACAGTATTTTTGCAAGACGAGTATTTTTAGTGTGAAATAGTCGTGGGAACTTTTGATTTCTGTCTAAGAGTGATCTCCTTTTTGGTGGCTGGTAGTATCCAGTTACCCTCTTTTGTACATGCACTGTCTCTTACCTTTTAGCTCTTTTAAATAGACTCTAGTTGCCACTGTGGCTTCTGCTCTTGCTAGTCTCCCAAAAGCTATCAGGGTTTGGTGCATGGTATTCAGCTGCCCAGCTGAATGGGGAAGAAATATACAGCAGAAAGGCAAGAATATGGGAGGATGAGGGGTGGTCAAAAGAAATTTGAACTTTGACTCTCTCTAACCCTCTACAAGCCTTGTCAGAGGGGAAACAAATGGTGCCCGGTCTGCATGCATGCTTCTCTCTGCCTGTTTAGTTGTTGGAGAAACTGTACTTATGCCTGTGTAGCTGACTGCGTGCAAGTCTGTACTGGAAGCCAGTCTCAAAGTGGTGTTAATCATGGGGTTGGCAGTTTCAATGCTTTGAGCTAAGTGTCATTCTTTCCCTTTCTCCTCTTTTCTCCTAGGTCTGGATTTAATTTTGGTGTTGTCCCATCAGCTGCTTCATCACCGACGCTGCCCAGCCTCGCTTCCTCGCAAGGTTAGTTTGGAAGAGTGTGCAAACAACATCTCTTTGCTGCTGAGAGAATGCTTACTCTTCCTAACTCGTGTGGTGGTTCTTTTATGTTGCAGTTCTATTATTAAAATTGCAGTAGCTGCAATACCATTATATATGTATGCTGGATTATGCCTTGTGATGCACAGAAATCTAGGCCAGCTGCCTTTCAATTAAGAGTAAGCAAAATATTTGCTGCCAAGAACATCTAAGAGGTACTAGTTTATGAAAAGGGTAACATCTGTAGGCATTTCCTATGCTGTCTTTAATCTGCAGATTTAAAGTTGACGAGGTGATCTGACACAGAAAGCTGTCATTGAGTGGAATGAGCATTTAGTAATGGGGGGGAATGCTTGGCATGGCTTTGTTGCTTCTAAAATTGAGTTGACAATATATAGGCTGCCTTTCCATTTCGTAGGAAGACCCCATTTGCCCAGCTTGGGAAAAGGGGACCGATACATCTGCTTTATAATATTCTTGAAGTTTTCTGCCTCTAATGTCAGTCTTGTGAAAGAGATTCTATGGTCAAAAACTCGCTTCCAGCGCTATTGGTTGCTCTAATAAAAGATACTGCCTCTGCTTACAAATCTTGGCTTGCTTGTATCCTTAGACTACCACAGCCACCGCAACGCTACTAATGCTCTGTTGACGTTAAGCAGAGAGAATTTAACTTGTCTTAAAACTTCAAGATTCAGTTAGCATAAAAGCTTAGGTAAATAGCACTGATAAAGGAGGAGTGGGAGGTGCAGGAGACAGATTGTAAAGAACAGCGTTGTGTGAGGGCAGTTGCTCGACACTGCTCTGTGAAATAGTAGGATCACCTTTGCCTCTGTTAGCTGGTGATGGAAGAAGAACAGAAAGAATTTCAGTGCCTCAGGAGGAAATGAATGCTAGATTATTAAGTGTCAGTTACTGATATACTTAAATATACTTAATATAGGGTAAAACACAAGGATAGTATGACCTGTAAGAAGCTTTCGCTCTTTGTTATTTGATCTCCATGCAGATTTCCTGTACCTTGACCAAATCAGCCCAAGTCCAAACACCAATGCAATGTCTTCAAGTCAGAATTTGTGTGTGTGTTTGGTGCTCGGAAATGAAATGACAATACATCAAGTAAAACTAGTCCAGTCTCTCCCTTATAACTTCAGCAGTCTTACACTGTTGGACAGCAGTAGAACTTACAAGTGGAGCCGCTTTGGCAATTGCATTTGAGAACTTTTTTTCTAGTTTTTCAAAGCTGAAAACAGATTGCATAGAAACTGGTCGGTAGTCTACAAATAGTTGAATTTATAAAGAAAGATCTGATTCTGTAGAGACTTAAGTGCCAGAAAGTATTTTTATGACCCAAACTCTGTTCTGAGCTGTTGGTTTAAACAGAGTTCTGTAGTGAATGTCAGGAATTGTTTAGCTGAACCAAGTAAGAAGGGGTGAAAATGGTATTAACAGCAAATAGTCTGTAGTAACCAAGTCTTTTATGTTTTTATCAAACTGTTGAAAAAGAGATAAGAGCCAAAGGCTGAAATTGTACTCAGAGAAGGATGGTTAAGTGGAGGCTGTGACATGAAAGTAACAGCATTTGTCACTGCAACCCTGTCCATAGAGGCTTCAGATGTCACTGTTGTCTCCTGAATGTACATGGAAATGGCAGTTACCTGATGGTCAGAGGCTTTATAGTTTTGAGGCAAGAGCACTGTCTAACAATCTGCGAAACACTAAAGCATGCTATAATTGTAAGAATGATAAATGAGTTTTGTATACCGTAATTCAATTTGTAACTTCTATTTCTCCAACTGACAGCCCCTGCTAAAGAGTCTGCCCAGACCGATTCATTTTCACTTGCTGGGACTTCCAAATTTGGAGTAGTCCCTGAGAGCTCCTTTGCTTTTGGGTCCCTCAAGCCAGCAAGTTCTCCAGCAGCCTTAGTAGGAAACAGCTCCTCAGCAGATGGCACCCAGTCAACCAAACCTGCTGCAACAACATCTTCTGCTACCTCCACGACCTCTGGCAAGTTGGATATCCCTCCGTCTAAACCAGGAGATCATTTGTTTCAGAGCAGTCTAGCTGGGGAAACTCTTGGGAGCTTCTCAGGACTACGTGTTGGTCAAGTAGACGATAATGCCAAGACCACCACTAAGGCACCATCTACCAGTGTTGCAGGAGCACAGTCCACTAAAGTATCTACAATACCTTCTGGGTTTACTTTTGGTGCTCCCCTGTCATTAGGAAAAGCTGGGGAAGCTGCTTCAATGTCAGTCACGTCAGCTGGCACGGCGTCCCCGTCCGTCAGCACTAGTGCCACAGGCAGTCTTTTTGGCAATGTCCAGATAACGAACACAGGGTCTTCTGGGGTATTTAATCTTGGAGGCCCTAGTGGCAATAAACCTACCTTTTCATTTGGTATTCAGCAAGCAAACAGTATGAGCACATCCACTTCTACCCCTTCTACTCTCTCTGCTTCAACATCCCTCTCATTTGGAAGTTTCTTGAGTTCATCGCAAACTGCTGTCCCTGCTGCCACTTCTAATAAGGGTACAGGGGATGCCAAATTACCGTCTGCATCAGAAAAGCCATCTGAAAACGAAGCTGTAGCAGCTGGGTCTTCACCTCCAATGACACAATCACCACAGCCACAGATACAGCTTTTGGAGTCTGTTAAAGAACCCACTTTACCCCCAGCCACGGCAGGGGACACTGTCTCTGCGGGCGCTGGCACCACATCAGCAGCACCTCCCCCTGATGCCGTTGCTACTCCTGCCTCCACAGGTGATTTGAAGGCACCGATGCCTCCTGCTGTCTCTGCATCTGCCCCGCCAGATCAGAATGTCTCGTCGACAACCTGTACAACAAACATTGCCTCTCCTGCAGAAGCCACAAGTGCGCTGGCTGCTACCTCTGATGCTACTACATGTGTTCAGAGTCTAGCTGTTGGTGCCTCTGTGTTTGCCCCCGCTTCTGCAGGCTCCTCGGTGTTCTCTCAGTCTCCAAGTTCCAGCTCTTCTAGCTCAGCATTTAGCCAGCCTTCCAGTGATACAAGTGCCACTCCTTCCACACCGCCTGTTTTTGGACAGCTGCCAGCAGGTACCACAGCATCCTCTCCGTTTGGGCAACTCGCCACCAGTACCTTGTCCACTGCCACTGCTACCACACAGGCTGCAAGCTCAGGTTTTGGGACTTCTGCTTTTGGCACCACTACTACCGGGGGCTTTGGTCAGCCAACCTTTGGACAAGCGCCAACCTTTGGGCAACCAGCAAGCAGTTCTTCAGGTGGTTTTACCTTTAGCCAGTCTGGGTTTGGGACAATGCCAGCCTTTGGCCAGCCAGCGGCTTCCACAGCAGCCTCGAGCAGCGGCAGTGTTTTTGGAGCACCGGCTAGCACCAACAGTGGCGGCTCCTTTTCCTTTGGACAGCCGTCTGCCAGCACTGGAGGTGGCCTGTTTGGACAGAGCAGCCCTCCCGTGTTTGGGCAGAACACTGGCTTTGGGCAAGGGGGATCCGTCTTTGGTAGCGCTGCCGCCGTTACTACTACAACGTCATCTGCTGGGTTCAGCTTCTGCCAAGCTTCAGGTAAGAACAAACTGAAGGGAGATGGGATATCCCAGCGGCAATGTGTGGCTGAAGTACAGAGAGCAGTGTATCACTGGGGAAAGTAGGACATTTTTAGTGCCTTTTCTCCCCCCTATGGCACTTGATTGTTTTTGGTTTGGCTTTTGGGATGTTTTAGGGTTGTGTTTTTTTTTTTTTTTTGATTGGCAAGACTAGGAGCTGCAGTGTGAGGGGGAGGCTAATGTTGGAGACCAAAGAAGCTTTTGCTCTGCTTCGCTGTTCTTCAGTAGGCCTCTGAATGTAGCCTTTTCAATCCAATCTTGTATTCATTTTATACTCGGAAGTCTACCTTGACTTAATTTTGAAATACGTGTTGTTCTGCCTGTTGCACAATAAGTGGGCATTTCCTTCAGTGGGCTGCACTGAGTACGTGCATGAGTGGATGTGTAGCCAGGTATAGTACTGTGTCATGATCTGGGATGGCAAAAAAGTTTTAAGCCCTCAAAGTGATGGATTAGCAAGGGACTAATCTGTTAGATCCGCTTTTGTATTTGGAAACATCTCAAAATTAAATATAGCAGTAACATGACCATCAGCTACCTGTCTACACAGTTAAATTGAATACTTGCGCAGACCAAGCCTTCGTCAGTCTCCTTTTGTTCTTGACATTGCTGCCATATATTGTTGGGGTTTTTTTTGCAAAGCTTTGTCTGTAATCTTCAGAGCGCTCCCAGGGAAAAGTGAAAAGTACATAGTAATAACAGAGAACGTGTATTTCCAAGGAAGAAAAACTAATTAGGCTCATTTAATTAAAAATGATGGCGCTGTAGGCAAACTGCTTTGCTCATTTTAACTACAGTAACAGAGAATAGTTAAATTGAGGGAAGTGAACTCTGCTTGAAAAAGGTGTTCCTAATTATAGAAATGCAAGTTTTATTACAAAATGCACATTTAAGTGAAGTGGGAAATGGAACGGGGAGTTCTTTTTTTAATCAAAACATTTCATTGTCTGCAATGGGAATCTTTAGGTAACAAAGCTCAGATCCTCCCTACACAAGGGAAATCAGAATGCTACAGTGCTTGTTCATGACTTGCAGTGTTATTATAGCAGTGTTAACAGAAATCCAGTTCTCTTATATTGTTAGCAACAATCCCTCAAGTGAAAAGGCCTTTTATTTTCTGTTTGTTTTTTAAGTTGGCTGAAGAGAAAAGGAGAATGACTTTCAGATAAACTTTCAATGGAATTTATTATTTGTATGTTGGCGTATACTTTAAATTTGTCCAACCTAGGTACATTTGGTAACATCATTTGGATCTCTGTGTTTTGGCGTGGGAGACCTGTTCTTTCCCTGTTCTGGACTAGTGTCACCTCCTCAAGTGGCCTTATTCCCTGATAATAGTTCTGGTTATTTTCTTTTCTTTTCTTGGCAGGTTTTGGTTCTAGTAACACAGGTTCTGTGTTTGGGCAAGCAGCTAATACTGGAGGCACTGTCTTTGGCCAGGCAAGTATTTATTGCTTTTGTAAAAACAAGGGACTGTTATGTGTAGTGGACGTGTCCAGGGTTCCCTACCTATTTCTGGTATATTAAAATAAATAAATAAAGATACAATTTGACGTTCTCAGTAAAAAGTGTCCCAGTCTGTGTCGAAGATACGTGCTATCGTAGTGGGCACCAAGGCAGCAGCTGCATGAATGTTTTCCAAGGAATATGGAGAGACAAACATTTTATCACAGGCAAGATAAGATAGAGATGTGGTAAGTCTTTATTCCATGCTAAGTGGAAAGTGGACAGTGCAGGGCAAGTTTCAAAGATATTATTCTGTATTTTAGACATGGTTTAAGACATGGTTTAAAAAATGAGATTTCATTGCATTATGTGTTGGAAGGTAATTGCTTTCTGGTTCATCAGCCCCTTCATACCTTCAGAGGAATAGGCCAGACAGAAAACTTTGACTTCTCTTAAATCTGATTTTTGTCCTTTTTATGTTCTAGCAGCCATCTTCTTCTAGTGGAGGCTTGTTTGCATCTGGAAGTGGTGGGAGAGATGGAGGTTTCTTCAGTGGTTTGGGAGGAAAGCCAAGTCAGGAAGCAGCCAATAAGAATCCTTTCAGTTCCTCCAGTGGAGGATTTGGATCTGCAGCTTCCCAGAGTAAGTGAACAAAACAAGAATACAAAATGTGCTGTGATTTCCATCTACTTGTGCGATCCCATCTGCTTCTCTGCAGTTAGTCGTCTTTGAGTAAATTCTGTCTTAACGTGAAGGACTTCTAGGGGTAGCAGACAGTATGCATGATGTGTAATCTGGAATTTTTCCTTTTACGTTTATGGAAAATGAGTAGGGAAACCATTGAAACAAACAAGCAGATGAAAGAAGTGTGAAGAATATCTATATGGTGTAGGGAATTCTTGGCCAAGCACTTCTTTAAAATTGAATACTTTAAGTCCTTGTTACTGAATTTCTGCTTCCAGCTTGGTTGGAAGTTAGAAAAGCTTTAATTATTTCTCATATGCCCTGATGCTTAGAGAATAATTAAGAATCCATGCTCAGGTGAAACCAAGTTAACAAGTGCGTGATGGATAGCAGTTTCTTCAGCTTTGTCCAGAAAATGGTTGTCTTTATTCAGCACATGCAAGATATTTTACCAAAATTTGTTGTAATATATGGGTAAGTGCTCAGGCATTTTTCATGTACGGAGGAGACGTGAATTTTATCAGTCACGTGGGTGTGGTAAAGAAGAATATGTTCAGTGGTTGGTTTGGGGATGTAGTCTGTTTTGGTGAGGAAGCAGAATTATAGAGTTCCTTTTATCAGTTTTTATCCAGATTTGATAGACAGGCTGGGTCTCTCACGGCAACACTCACAGGCATCGTGAAAGCTGGGTAGAGGAGAGGAACTGTGTTAAAGCCCTCTCTGGGAGGAGCAACTCAGCACTTGTCCTTGCTTTTGCTTCAGCTGTCAGCTAAAAGGCATTGGTCCACATGTGCGTTTTAGCTAAATCAGTCTGCATGTGAGATGCCACACCAGTCCTCCCACATGTTGCTTCTTGCCCAGCCAACCAACCTCACAAAAGGAGGCATGAAAAGTAGTTAAGAATACATTAAAGCTACCCGCGGGTTTCTTTGCACCAGGGACTTTAAGGGACTATTAGAAATTTTTTCTAGAAGCTCTAAAGGATTAACTGTAAAGGCAAGAATCTATCACTGTCTATTAGTGTAAAGTGTGGTGGGTTTTTTTTTGGTGTTTTAGTGCCAGAGTCAAGTTAAAAACACATTACTCTTGAGTTTTCTGGGCTAACAGGTCTTGGTAATACTCTAAAATATGAGCTTAGATTCATACATGCCATTATCTGCTGTAGCAATTAGTTTGCAATACTAACAGGCGCTCTCATGCCTTGTGTTTGCAGCTATTGCAGATCTGCACTTGTTACGTGCATTTGTATGTCACAAAAGGTATTCATAAGGATTTCTTAACTGTGGCTTTTATTTAATGACTGCCTGGCTTTGTTATTTCATCACTTGCGACTGGGATTTGGCAGAAAGGGAAAGCAGAAGGGATGGAGTCCAGGAGGGCAGAAGACGCAAAGAAGGGGAAGCAGTGGCTAGGACATAAAAGTGGAGGAACAAAGGAAAGCTGTAGAATGAGCTGCAAGTGCCTAAAAGTAGCACTTCAGGTCTTGGGAGAGCAAATCGTGTCTTTCATTACATCTTTAATGATCCATTTGGATTAATGATGGAGGTCAGTTCTCCAACCTTGCTGGTTTAGTCCTCCTTTATTGCAGTGCTGGGTTTTGTGATGAAGTAAAACAGATATTTCACCAGTGAAAAGCTTTGGTTATTCTGTGTCCTGCCACTAGATGCTAAAAATCTGTGTAGCCTTCTGAAAGATGATAACTTCAGTCATTTCTCAGTAAGGCTGGAAAAGTTAGGCTCCTACTCTAAGGTCTTGTCAGATAGTCATGTTAAGAAATACTGGCCATTGCCAGCATAGCTGAGAATCTTTAATTTGTGGTGGACTGATATTTGTGTTGACAAGAGAAACTGATTCTGGCTGCTGTGATTTCTCACTTGAGGGATTGTCTGTTAGTGACTGCGGCGCAGGATGCAGCTAAACAAATCATCCATCACTGCGATTTGCTAGACTGCAGCAATAAAGGGTTGTTAGTGGTCCGTCAGATCTGAATGGATCTTGGTGGAACTGCAAACGAACCCCTGTCGGAACAGCAGAAGACTCAGCTTCTCTCTGCAGAGTGCTGTTTTTCAATGTATTCATTTTGTGCTTGGGGATTGGAGAGGTAAAAGGGGTTTCTCTTTCTCCTGATGCAGTTAACGAAGTGTAATGTAGAATATTGTCTTTTATGAGCTTCATGGCTTTTGTTCATCTCCCCAGATTCTTCTAGCTTATTTGGAAACAGCGGAGCAAAGACCTTTGGATTTGGCAGCTCGTCTTTCGGAGAGCAGAAGCCTACGGGCACTTTCAGCTCTGGTGGTGGGAGCGTGGCGTCTCAGGGCTTTGGGTTCTCCAGTCCAGCCAAAGCAGGTACTTTGACCCCTCCACTATGAACACTCCTGCTTAGCTGTGAGATATTTAGTAGAGTATTCTACCATTTAGACGTCTACAGCCTGGGCTCAGTACATGTACAGGAATTGTCTCTGAACAACAAATAAAAAATAACTGATGGCTTAGTGAATGGAACTTTTAGTTGCTGGATTCAAGGCAGAGATTTACAATCTCTTTGCAGTTTTTGAGCTCTTGCACAGAAAAAGCATCCAATAAACTATATTTTCAGATGTTCATTCCAGAAATTTCCATTGCAGTTTAAGAGCAGAGCTGTGTGAATTAGTTCTGGTCTTATGTACCATACAATGAAGAGTACAGAATATGGAACTGAATAAATTTTTCCTATTTTAGATGCTTTTCCATATTTTAGATGGAGTATTATCTTCCAAACTTCACTCTGGGGTTTGTAACCCTTTTTGTCCTCATTTCTTGATGTGAATGAATGCCCAGGTGTCTATAATGGGAAAGCTTCCTCATGAAATTCGTACCAGACGTGCTTCAGGTCCTTCTCTTTTGAAATCGGTCATCATCACTTTCTTCTGTGGTTGAGCTGTCGTTTCCTCCATCGATTGAATTAGTTGAATCAAATATTGGAAATTTCACAAAAAACTTTTTTTTTTAATGTCATCTGCCCAAAGAAAAAGCCACAAAAGTAGTGGTGACTGTGATATGTTCATTAGGACTGAATGTTGGAAACTTCATTTTGTTAATCACCAGGCAAAAATGGAGGCAGAGCAAAGCTTTTCTCCTCTATCCTCAGACCATTCTTACAGTGAACATGTAATGAAGAAGATAAGTGTTCTGCACCAAGTATGCCTACTGAAGCTTCATCACTGGGGGGAGTAGGGGAGGCTTGGTCATCCTTGAAATTGTATTGAAAGAATGGTGCTCAAGAACTCTCTTTGGAGAAACAATGCTTTGAGAGGAGGCACTCCGTGCTTTGACAGGATCTGTGCTCGCGTGTTAGTGAAGTGGCTGAGAGCACAATGACGGTGCCGTCAGATCAGCAGCCATTTGTAAGGTGTCTCTCAAGTATTGCATTCTGCTTGGTATCAGACTGAGTTTCTTGTCTCGGGGGTACCTCCTATCTGTTAGTTTTGCCAGAGGAGAAAGGCATTGCTGAAGGAAGTTTTCTTTCATTCACCTAATGACTCTTTCCTTGTTTTTGATTATTTTGGTTTCAAAATTCTTCTTGAGATAGGATTCACAAGAAGTTTCTGCAGAAGGCACATCCACTCACAACTGAGCCCCTCAGATCTTTCCCTCCTCTGGCTGTATTTGATAAATATTGAAGTGAATGGTGTGTCTTCCTCTCCAGACTACAGTGGAAGTGTTTACTTGATTTGAATCTCCCTTTTGCCATGGTTTCACTACTGCGATGTTTTACTTGCCTTTCTCCACTGTTAATATGCATTGCAAAAGAGAGAGTATGCCAAGCAAAGCTTCAGTCACTGTGATAAATACTTCGAACTTCCTAGAGATAGAGGTAACAAAGATACGTGATCTGTGTTTAAATAATTCAGGCCTAGCATTTTTTTCCAGACCTTTTGTGTTTACAGCCAAACAGTATCCATTACCTGGACATGGACTGGAATTTCACCCAGGGTATTAAAATGTGTGCTGGTATTCCAGTCCTAAGCCCTAGGCAAACGAAAGAGCAGGTGTCCTTCATGTTCCACAGTGTCAATTGGAAAGAGACAAATAATGTCAGCATATGAACATAGAATAAAACAATCTGGGTAGAAGTCCATTCAGAGCTGCGGAAGGCAGCTAAACCCCAGAGAGAAGTTGTCAATAGCAGAGTTCTGTTCTTGATTCCCTGCAGGAATCGTGCAGTTCCACCGACCTGGCTTTAATCATTGCATCTTATTTTCCACCACTTAAACCAGGATTGGATCATACCCTACCTCCTGAATCTTTTTACATCACTGGAGCACCTAAAAACCAAGCCTGCCATCTACTCTCTGATCTTAAGAGATGGGCGAGCCTTGCCCATTGCACTCGGGAGTGCTTCCAGTTTAAGCACTGGCGTGCATGAAGTTCTGTCCACAGGACACTTGCATGTCCTTCCAGAACTTTAGATTAGAAACCAGGGTAAAACACTGCATCCAAGCCACAGCAGCAAACGTTCACGAAGCTGGCCTTTCCAGGAGACTTTTCGTTCTGCTTGTTACAAGCAGTTCCTTTGGATAGTAACTTGCTCTACCCGTCACCATTTAAACTTTACTTGAAAACTGACTACATAAGCTAAGCTTTTTTTCTGGTAACAGTGCTAGTTTTGTGATGACGGATGGTTATGTCTTTTTTTTATAATAATAAAAGCATCAGTCTAGCATCTGTTTTGTGTATTTTTGCTATACCTTGCTTATTGTGTATGCTTGCTATTTCACAATTAAGGTACTGGTCTTTTCTATATAAAGCAAGTAGAGATTCCTTCACCGTGTGCAAGCGTGTACGATATGTTACCACCTTTTAGTACAGCTCTGGAGACTGAATTGATCTTGTGTTCAAACGTTTGAGACCCGGAACGTTGTTTTCTTCTAGATAGCCTCTTAATTCGGTTGCAGTTTTTTTTCATGCGTTCAGGCACTTTTCTTGTCCATGTCTTTTGTAACAAAACGTCCTGCAGTTTGGAAGCTTTGTGGCAGTCAGTTTTATAAATAATGCTGTGTCCATATGATAAGATGAGGAGCTTGATTATGGAGATTGTCTGCTTGGAAATCTAGTTTTTGTTTTCTCTTTCTGCATTCTTGTTTACATGATGTTCTTGTCCCTGTTTGCCTCTGTTTTGCTCAGGTGGCTTCGGTGCTGCTCCAGTGTTTGGCAGCCCTCCCACTTTTGGGGGATCCCCTGGGTTCGGAGGGGTGCCAGCATTCGGTTCAGCCCCAACCTTTTCAAGCCCTCTGGGCTCAACGGGAGGCAAAGTGTTCGGCGAGGGTACAGCAGCAGCCAGCGCTGGAGGATTTGGGTAAGCCAACCAGGGTCTAGAGTTTGGGAAAGCAATACTCTTGCATGACAAAAACTATTACGCTTAGTTACCTCTGCATTAATGTGAAGAATGTATTCTGTGATTGATTGCTAAGCTCTAACTATCCTTGGTTTGGTTTTGTTTTTTGTTTTTTTTTTTTTAAATAAGAAAAAGGGCAGATTACAAATACTGTAACCCCAAAGGAAATAATATGCATGATCTTATTTTAATGCTGAAACTACTATGTTGAATCTTTAGCTTTAGAGATGGGGGGGAGAGGAGAATGTGAGTCATCTTGCAACTGTCTAAGGGAATGCAGGAGTATTTTCTGTGTGCACACTCGGTGAGTTCAAAGCTAGGCCTACAAACTATGCCTAGCAAAGAAAATAAATATCATTATCTGTGACTCTGTCTCGCTGCCTTATCCACTTGTGAGATTTGGGCTAGAGATACTAATGAGAACTCAGTCTGTTCCCTCACCTCTGAGGGGTGAGACGAAGCACTTGTAACAGCCTGTGCTCCCAGAACGATTTGTGTTTATCCCACACTGATTGTTTTTACCTGTTTCTTTACCCCTTAAGCCTGTGCTTGGAACCAGAGCAGAAAGCACTTTATTCCTTGTTTTGTTCAGCAAGTACAGAATTTCAGAGCTTGCTAAGCAGCTTCTGCAATAGGCAGCAAATGCTCTTCTTCAGTATTGCACTACTAGCAAGCAACTCTCCTTCACACCCCACAATTATATTCAGACCGAATAGACCAAATTAAAATAAAGAAAAATTTCCAATGAAAAGAGGAAACTCGGTATCTTCCCAGTCTTACTGTTTACATATTTCGCAAGTGTTTGTCTTTTAGTTTCAGGAGGAACTGCCTTTATGTAAGGCCCATTAGAACACCCAGAAGTGTAACTTGTTCATTCCCCGTGAGGTCAGGCAGATACCCATCTGCCAGGGCACCCCTGGGCTGTGGGAGGCTTCAGCTCTGTTCTTCTGTACAACCTCAACTGTGGTGCAGCAAGTTGGAGAGTCCCTTTGGAAAGGGTAAAAACAGAGGCAGCTTAATTAAATCCTCGCAAAGAAGGATGCGCTTGTAGGGATGACTTAGCTTCAACTCAACTGATGTTTTGTTACGTTCCAACTTTCGGCCACTGTGCTGCAGGATTTTGTAAGGAAACTGGATGCGCTCAGTGACAATGTTGGAAGCTTAAAGACAAAATGGGATTCAGAACAAGCAACGCGGTGATGCAGACAGAGGGCTTGCATAAGGAGTCTGCAGACTGAAGAATTCAGTGGCTTAGCGTGGGAAGTTTTGAGAATTTCTTCTCTACTAGAAAGGTGCAGACTCACTCTTATATCTTCAGAGTTGCCCGAGTAGTTTGATTTTGATTTTAAAACTTTAAAAGAGTGTGCAAAATTCCCAGGCGTCTTTACAAAAACCTAAATCTCACCACAAAATTTTGAGCAATAGCTTAATTCTGCAGTATAATGTAGCGTCTGTGCAGGACTTCCCTTCTGCCTTTCTCTTGAAGTGAAACTTCAAAAATCCCAAATCCAGAGAAGTTACTTGCCAGTACGTTGTGTGATATTAGCTCCAAGTTCCTGAGAACACCCTGCTAACTTAAATACACGTGATTCATTACTGCTTCAATTCTGAAAAATCTGTATCACTTGATAAATAACTTGGGTATCAAAAAGAGAAACCACTACACTTCTTCAAAGCTGGCAGTTCTGACTGCTGGTGAGCAAATAATGTTTTGCTTTCCTGAACTAGCCTCAAGTGCCTCTCAGTTCTGTTTTGTTTAGGAGCTTTACAAAAGACATGAAATTCTGGGCAGATACGTTGATTAAGCTGTTACCAGGCAATGACTCTATCTCATGTCTTTTGTATGTTTAAAAAAAATCTGCCCATAGCTTAAGCTGTTTCTCTGTTGCTACTATGCTTAGCATTTTTCAACAGGCATGATGTTCTAGTTGCATCTGAAAGAAGCGGTTTGAACCACAAGTTTCCTTGTCACTATTTTCACCTCCAATTCGTTTTACCGGGTAAATGTGATTTGTGTGTTCAGTGGCATCGTCCTGAGGAGACGGAGCACTGTAGAAACCTCTTGTTCTCCAGTGCGTTACCCCATCTTGCTTCGTTTTGAAAAGAACTACAAAACCTGTTCTACGCTTGCTGAGAAAACCACGTTTGTGGTTCTGAGCTGAAGTTGTCTGCAAGGTGCATGGGTCAAGAGCTAAACTAGAGGCAGAGGGGATGGTTAGCAGGGTCAAAGATGCAAGGTCACTGGACTGCATGTTGTATCCAATGCTGTGTATGGAAGTAGCGTGTACGGTTGGCAGTGCCTGGGATAGGAGAGGTGATGTCCTTTACCAGGTGAATTGCTTGTCATGATACTACAAGGGTTGTCTTTTATCTGGAGAGATAGGTTTTGATGTGGGCTTTTTTTTTCTGTTAAAGTCTACTAGATCTGGGTGGATGGAGAGGTGGGTTAATGTGCTGTCAGTTCACATTTTAAGTCAGAAATGACAGGAGCTATTGTGAGGCACAGCCTTGCAAAGCTGGCACGCTATTTGACTTGGCCAACTGTGTGCTCAGGGTTAGTACTAGGAACACTGTGAACTTGGCAGAGCTTTAGCTTTGTCATTTGAAAATTTTGTGTCTGCATTTTGCCCAATTTAAGTTAGAGAAACACCTGAAGCTCCTTTTTTGAGTGCACCTCTTACACTTCTCCCAATTCTGAGCATATGGGAGGGCAGAGAAGCATAATGCGTATCGTGGTCTCATTAGCGTGTCATGCTGATAGCAATGTCTGGTTGGACAGAGTGGGTGGAGAAAAGAGACTAATTTCCATGTATAAAAGTTTTTCTGATTTCAGTCCCCAAAAGCAACTGGGGAAGTAATCCAAAGGTGGTGGGGAGAAGTGCCAGGTGGGTGCAGATCTTCAGGAAAGCACGGGAACTGTATATGGTTCAAAATGGACCGGGGAGGGAAAGAAATTGAGATATCTGCAGACGGTTTACATGGGCTGTGGGTAAGGTATCATCTGAAAGTTGCGAGTCTGGGTTCTGCATCTGGGCTGTGCTTTGTGCTCTGGCTATGAGCAGCTCACACCAATTCTGTGTTTGCTGCCCTGTTTGTGAAACAAAATGATGCTGTACTTTTGAGCTTAAAAGGTGAAAACTGCACACAGGGGTGAATTAATATATTCAATTTCATGGCTGGAGTTGGTATTTCCAAGCACTTGAAAACGTACCCTGTGTAAGCATGAACATATTTGCCTTTCTGCCTGGTGTACATTAGGAATGGGAGCTGAACAGACGTTTGTGTGTACAATAGTCTTTCCCAAAACAGAAAATCCGTTTCCAGAATGAGCAATTGTAATTATTCATATCAGATGGTCTCGAAGTATCATTGCAGGTATGGGGACAAAATTCCAGTGTAAGTGAGAAGATGCTTGCAAAAATAAATTTTGTCTTTAAACTGCAGGTTTGGTGGTACCAGTAGCAATACAGCATCGTTCGGCACGCTAGCAAATCAAAATACCCCAACGTTTGGATCACTGTCACAACAGGGTACTGGTTTCGGCACACAAAGCAGTGGATTCTCAGCTTTTGGGACAGGTGGAGGAGGTAGGAGAAGCTAAAATATAATGAATGTAACAGGCCCCATGTCTCTAGTTTTCCATGGAACTCAGATGTGACAACTCAGCTCGCTGTCAAAAATTGTTCTGGTCCTGCTAGAGGGAAGGCACTGTGGCCTGGAGAATTCAGCTGCAGGGTGGGGAGTAGCGTCTTCTCACACTTTAGCTCATAATTCCATCACTGATTTGCTGTTTGGCATATTAATAAATCACTCTTCTTCCTCATACCTCATCAGATTATTGCTTTTCACCCCTTTTGTGGAATTGTTCTTTCTGCTCAAAGGCAAATACTGAGAAATAACTAATATCTTTTCAGTACCGTATGGATGGGTATCTGTATGTAAATAGTGTCAAAAGTATATGCACTGCAAAATTGAGCTAGAACACCAACAGCCAAATTTTGATCTGGTGTAATTCAGTGAAGCTGCAGTGCTTTACACAGGGCTGAGAACGGAGCCTTTGAGAGAGGATATGTTCACTGGTGGTCTGCCCGTCACCACTGGCTTGGTTTAAGCACAGACTCCATCTTCAGAAAGCAGCTCTCTGTTTTCACGGAGGGGCGAATAAACCAGACACATTGTGTGTAGTTGCTGCTCATGAATGGACCTAGCTGATGAGCGGTGAAAGCAAAGCCTTCTTAGGAACCGAGGCTTTTCTTTTAGATGGAGATTTGACTTTCATTGTTTGCACATCGCTCTTTCCCTGGCCTAAGGCAGGAAAGATACATTTTTCAATGTGTGTGCAGGAGGGGACATTTACTACAAATCTTATGCATTTGTTTTACCTTTTAACAATTATTTTTCTAATCTTGCATTTCTTTCAGGATTTGGTTTTGGATCATCTAACACGTAAGTACCATTTTGTGTCTAACTCTTCATTAAAAATGCAAATAGAACCAGAATAGAAGAGTTGAATGGCTTACAAGAGCAAGCTTTGAAAGTAGCAGTAACACACTAGTTCTGATTTCCTTTTTAGTGGCACTGCACAGAGCTCAAAGTCCAAGCTCTGAAGGTGTGCTTTCCAGTAAGGTTAATCTTTCATATAAGAGAGAATTTTCAGTTAGATCATGCTCTTTCTCCACCACTCAGGCACGCAATGTGTGTGCTCAAGCTGTGTGTTAATCTAGTATCTACTCCATTTATCAGATTGAAACAAGGAATGGAATAAATCAGTACTTTTCTGGCTGAACTGAGATGATGATTTACAGGTAAAGGACGGGACTAGGAGCTGAGGTTGACTGTCATCCACTCTGCCACTGGCTTCCTGCATTACTTCTAGCAAGTTTCTTTTACTTTGTTTCCCTGTCAAGTAGAGAAAGCGTGTGTATCTCCAGATGATAGGCGGTAGAATAAGCATAATTATATCTAGTTAGTATGTGTTGATGCAGTCCCAGGTGAAAGATGCTGGAAATACCAATGCATTCTCATAATAAGTTTCTGATCCTAGGGAGACTGGCAGTTTGTTTGTGAGATCCGCTGTATTAATACTGCGTGAAGGAGAGTCTGGCACTCACTGCTGTGTTGTTTTTTTCTTGCTGCACAGATCTTCCTCTGGATTTAGTGGATGGAGAAGCTAAGAACATCCTGAACTCTCCTGTAGAACTGTGCTGTAGCTCCTGCATTCATGAGTCACCTATATGATCCATATCCAAACAGCTTTTCTTTTAAATACAAGTTCTCAGACTTTTTTTTTTTAAGAAAAAGATTGTGCTTATTTTTATGCAACACTTGTTCTCGCTCTGTATTAAACTATTTTATCTGCCTTGATGTTATGTGTGTTGGAAGGGTTTATCTCCCTGCATCTAGAAGAAATAGGTGTATGCTGTGGTTACCAGCCCCGTACTGGACTTAGCGTTCTGTCATTCATCCCTTCCCTAGACAAGGGACCAGCTCAAGTTGGTTGCTGATATAAACCAGCACATTTTTCATTGAAGAGAATGAGTGATTATCCTAGGCCCTTAAGAAGGGACTGAAGTTTGCCCTGCTAATTTTAAGTATGGGTTGGGGCACATGCTTATCTCACTGAAGTGCTAAAACTGAGTCATGTGTGAGCCAGAGGCTTAGTGGAGAAATAGGAAATTATCTGAGAAGAAACTGGCAGCGTGCAGAACACGTTCCCATGGCAGTAACATTCAGCAAAGAGGTGGGAAGTAAAAGCTCTCCTATTTTTACCTTTCTGTAAATTTTACAGAACTCGGAAAATGGAACTCGGGTTATAGGGAAAACTTCTGGCCCTTGAATTGGAAGCGTGACCTCCATCCAGAGGCATTAGTGATTTTTGAAGCTTATGGCTTTGGCTGTTGGATCCTACTGTCAGCTACATTTTTTCTAACATGTATGAGAATGTACTTTTTCCCTGTAGCTCTTGGCTTTAGTCAGTAACGCTTGTGAAATTCTCATATGTTTATGCTTGAACATACTGAGCAAATGTTTTAAAGAATGCCCTGAAGGCATTCTGGACAAACACTTTTTCTATTTGATGCATCTGACCTCCATGAAACCTCTAAATGTTGTAATGGGTTTTTGTTGCTCTGTGAAACGTGCATTTGAAAGAACGGCTTATGTATTAGTGGAATACATGCAGGTTGGATGGTTTTATCTTGTTGGTCCTACTGGGACATTTTGGGGTACTTCTGCTTTTTCTGTTTTCAGCAAAAACATTCCAACGTTTCTTTTTTTCAAACCACACAATATGATGACAAGTGTCATTTTCTGGTTTGGTGGGCATGTGGTCACTTTTTGGAATTGTAAATAGTTGATAACTGCTTGTTTTCATGTCCAGTGTTATAAACTAAATACTTGTACCTATCAACAGTTCCTGAAGAAATCGCTTTTTTCAAGGCAACCTAAAAAGTTAGCGTTCGTCCTAACTCCTGTCCCAATTGTGGGAGGTGTCCTTCCTATCTCTGCACCCGGGAATGACATTAGGTAGGGTCCCTTTAAAAAGGAAGACGCCTGAAGTGTGGGAGATACCGTGCACAAGGAGGGCTTATTTTTAAATGTGGAGAGGCTTTGCAAGGCTGTAGGCTGTAAGGGTTTTATGTATGCCCTGCATTTCAGAACCCAGTTACGCTGCACATCGGCACGGTTGTTGGGATTTTGTTTATACCTCCCTTTCCCTCTAATGGAAGAGAGCAAGTGCTAGCGATCCTGGGACCACAGCCCTAGAACAGAGGAGAAGATCTCCTGAAATTTGCTGGTGTGGAGATGGAAGAAAAAGCTGAAGACGGGTTGAAGCGTGCCCTCCCAGTATGTTCTCCTTGACTATACAACAGTTCTTAAGGCCTAGAGGTGATACTGCTGTTCTGCTTTCCTTCCTCTTTATAAATAGCAGCTGGCCCAAACCATTGACCTTAAATTCTTTGCATTAATCTCCCCTCGCTGTGGCATGCGACACCTCCTAGCAAGGCCGTATCAGCTGTGCTCCCCCAGATAGCTAATAAACCTCTTGCTGTGGAGAAGGTTGGCTTGGTAAGAATGTGATGTTGGCACGCGGAGCCATTTAAAGTTTATTTTTTGGAATGATGGGAGCAGTTGGGAGTTGTCACTGCTGTCGGCTTGGTACCTGCTGAAGTCCTTTACATTCTGCAACCGAAGGGCCGTAAGAATTACTACAGATCCTGACTGAACACGCGTTTTCTTGCAGTGCTTGCAAAATCATGGTTGAAAACCCAACCTCCTGAACTATCTGCCCTTGAGAAGCGGGTGCTGCTCCCGGTTTCCATAGTAGCTGCTGGAGGAGCTGAGCAGCATAGAGAGCCTGATCGTGACCACAAGCCTACAGGAATATGCACAAAATGTAGCAAAGTTGATTTTGAAAAATCTGCATTTTTATGAGATGACTCAAGGATTTGGCAAGTGCAAGTGGTGCTCCGTTGGTGATTGCCAGAAGCTGTTCTAGTCTGTCATCTGTGTTAGGTGGGCTGTGATCTCATGGCCTCTGCCCGTTTTTTTACGGACAGGTGTCCACCAAAGAATAAAGCTACTGACACAGAAAGCCCCCATCTTGGCAGACCCAGTAAAAGAGCCGAGGACTAGCTGGGCTTTGGAGCCCTCGTTTCATTCGTTGTGTTGTCTGTGCCGGTTAATCCTCAAATAACTAATAGCAACCGTTCCAGGACTACTCCGAAGGAGTTTATCACTTTGTCTGTGCTAGTGTGGTTGTGCCTCTTTTTTTCCCTGCCATTTCAGCATGAGAAGAAATCTTCCAAGGCTCTTATCAAAGGTGGATTCTTAATTATTCCTAATGAAAGAACAGATTATTATATATATATTACTATGTCATGGCTTCAAGGCAGTGGCAAGCCGAGTGCTGGTGATGCTCCGCTGTGGCAGGGCACTAGTGATGGTGGTACAGACCTTGTGGGCAGAGGAGCCTGAGGCGCAGCGAGGATCTCCCCAAAGCCATGGAGAGTCCAGACGGAGGATTTCTACTTCCTCAAAGAGCAACAAAGAAAAGAGCCTTTTTCTGAGAAAGGGACAAAATGTAGCTTTGTCACGAAGAGGCACAAAAAGAAAGAAAAATTATTTAATCTGTTTTAAAGGTTTCTACTGTATAATAGTTGGTATTCCAGAATACGAGCATCTCTCAGAGCACCGATGGTCTAGGCTCCACCACTCCGTCTGCTCCATCTCCTGGGAGGGAAGGACATTGTTTCTCCATCTGTGGCAGCCTTGGCCTTTGCACCACAGCAGCGTGGTGGGGAGAGGCGACCGGGGGACAAATGCTGGTGCCCTCCCTCTGCTGTGGAACCGAGGAGGGGTCGCAGGGCTGAAGGTCGTCCTGTGCTGCCAGGTTATGTCCTTTGGGGCCACCTTGCTGCCCGAGCAGTGCCGGGGGCAGAGCTGATGAGCTGCTGACCAGAACCCTGGTGATGCTCCATGGGAGAAACCAGACGTTTTTCCGACATGACCATCCTGCTCGGGACAGGCTTATCAGCCTCAACCGTGAGTTGCTGCGGTGTGTGTGGTGAGTCTCGGGGATGAGTAGGATCCCCGTGAGAGATGGTGGAGGCTGGAAAAGTGCTGCTGGACATCTTGGACCCATGCTCCAGCTGCTGGGAGCAGGGAGCAAGGCACTGGGAAGGCGAAGGCAGTGGCACTACGTCTACTCCCACCCCTCTGCCCAGGAGCCAGGACCGTGGTCTTGGCCAGCGCTGGTCTCTGCCCCGGGCCAGCCGTCCTGCACGGAGCTGCCTCCCTTTGCCCCGGCAGCCCCTGCGTGTCTCGCTGCCGCTGCGGGCACAGAGGATGGAGCGACATTTTGTTTATCTCCTTAGTTTTCATGTGTCCTGCCCTTGTGCATTGCTCTCAGCATTGCTTACAAGGAAAAATAATCCTGCATGAGGCTTTGGCATGAGCGCGTCTGGTAGTGCCGAGGGAGTTTGTGTTCCTAGAGAAATGTCGCGTTGAGCCGCAGAGGCTGGGAAGAGGCAGCTGCAGCTCGACGGGGATGAGCAGCCCTCCGTCAGAGCAAAACCAGCCCTGTGCTTCCTCCTCCTCAGAGCAACAAGGCCCCAGAGGCTCGCAGCCATCGAGAAAAGACCGACTCTGCCTCACTGAGGGGTGAGCTTGGGCACGATGGCACATTTTTCGACTCTGCACACCTACATCTGCCTGTGGGCTTCTGTCTCGGCTCCCCGAGGGCCCCGCGGTTCTGCTCAGCACGTTTCCTGTCTCGCACCATCCCCACCTCGCTTTTCTGCAACTTCTAGCAGGTCACAAAGCTCCTTCTCTGCAAACGTGTCTCCGGCTCCCGCTGCAGCGCCGGGACTTCTCCAGACATGCCTTTATCACACGCAGGGGCACGCTCCGTGCTGCCAGTGCCAGTATCTGAGCTCGGGCCGTTCCCTCAACACCAGATAAAAATGAAATTGCGTATTGCTAGCGAGCGCCTTGCTCAAACCATGGGGCAGGGCTGTCGCTCAGCACCGGCCTTGAACGTGCCGTGCTGAAATGATGTCAGAATGGCTTCTGCGTCAAAGGTGAAGTGATTGCTCGGGTTCGGGGGGGAAACTTGGGGCAACCCCAAAGTTACGGATGGTGGTAGGGTTGGAGCTGACCTTCCCATGCTGCTCTCCTCTGTCTGGGGTTTTTGCCAGGACCCTGTACCCGATAGGTTTGTGAGGACCAATTTAGAAAAGTGTTACTAAAGGCAGCCTTGAAAATCTTGCCGCAGATTCTTTGAGGAGCGCTGTTATAATTACGTGCATGCAACCCATGACACAGTGTTTTTATTCTTTTTTAATAGATGCTTCAAGACTCTTCAGTGCATTACTAAAAATATTTTGCTTTAAAATGTGAAAACATGGAGGAATAAAAAGTGTTTGCAGCTGCTGCATGTGAACAGCTTAACAAGATGTGAGAGAGGAGAAGTGGGAAACAAAACCTCATTTGCATCAGCAGAGGGAAGTCCCTGCAAAAAGTTTCGAGCAGCGACCATGGGTGCCAGGGGATATTTCTTCAAGTGAAGGAACTGTTACCTCAGTCTGCTTAAAACCAAGGTTAGAAAATCACGAAGCCAAGTGACAAAGCGTCTGGGAAGGTGACGTTTGATTTGTAGCCTCAGCATTCACAAATGCACTGTAATAAAGGATTGGCGTTGGTGTTACCTGAAGCACCAGAACTGGGCTCCACCATTGCCCAGGCTCTGCTGGGCTCAGCAGCCAATGCCTGTCCCACTGTTCTCCTCATCGTTCTCAGGGGCTTTTTTCTAATGTCTCTGTGCAGACAATAAGTGACCGGGTGCTTTTGGCTTTTTCAGGGTGTCACCCAAAACAGCTGTGAGTTGGCTGGTGTCCCCTCTCCACCCCTCCCTTCCTCCCTCCAAAACTAGGACATCTAAATTTAACCTGCTATCAGCAGATGAGGCTGGAGAGTTTCCACAGTGGAAAGGAATCCCGCGCAGAACCTGTCCTCTGCTCCGGCTCCATCCATGCACATTCCTTTCCTCGAGCCGTGACCTCCCGTGTGTTTCATTCCTCCACTTCTCCTCTGGCACTTGGGTTCGTGTCACTGCTAAGGGCTGGTGGAGCTTCCCAAACTCTGTGGCTGTTTGTATTCTAGGTGGGCACGCACCTCAGTGGTTCTTGGATGGTGGTACCAGGGCTCCCCGCTGCCCGGCACCAGCGTGCCAAAGGCTCTCGAGCTGCAAAGGTTGGCTATGACCTTTAAGGGGCCAAACGGGCTTGTAACAGCTCTTGTTTGCTCCAGGCAGGACCCCAGGAGGTGTGGGTGCGAGGTGCACCATGTTGGGGGTGCCCAGGTAAGGGTCAAGCTTGGCCAGGCACCCTCCTGCTCTCCGAAAATAATTTTGAGTTTCCTTTACTGGAAAGCAAACAAAACCTAAACGTGAAAAATTTTTTAGGGGATGAATAATAATACAGCGTGGTATCTGAACAGCAGTCGTGTACTGTGGCAGCTTTCAACCTCTCGCTTGCCCAGCTCTGAAAGGGGAGGGCTGGTCGCTGCTGCCTCTCTCCAGATGCAATATTCGCAGCTTGCATCTGACCAGGCTTTTGCTAAATAAGCAAACGGCGTCAGGAAACCCAACGGTGCGGAAGCTGAGCTGCTGCCCGCGCCAGCCGGCTGGGCTCTGCCCTGCCGTCACAAGATGCACAGCAGCCTGGCGAGGAAAAATGCAGGATGTCGGCTGGTATTTTTAACCAGAAACCTCCGCGCTCTGTCTGATGCAGCGTACGAGCTGAAAGGGAGAGAAGAGGCGCTCACGGTAAATAGGGTGTTTATCGCTGCCTCGAAACGTGAGTGCAGAGGTGGGGGGGCCGTTCGTTTATAGACAGCCACCGCCCAAATGACTCCAGGCAGGTGCGTTTGAAAACTTCACTTTATTTCTCTGTCTGTTATAAAAGCAGGGTTTTGTTTTTTTACATCTCTGTAAGTGTCCAGACTCGGTACATCTTGGCTTTGTTTCACAGTATCTCTGCAAGACCACGGAGGCTTCTTATTGCTGCGCCAGGAGCCAGGGCAGGAGGGACGGCGGTGCCGAGGCTCGGGCAGCCTTCGCCTCATCCCCTGCTGCTGGACCCAGCCTTGCTCCCCGCTGCACCGGCTCAGCAGGTCTACCCCTCCCCAACGCTGCTTCCTATCTTTATCGACTCTCCGAGGAGCTGCCCCTCTCTCGCCATGCTCCTTGGTGTCAGACCAAAAGGCCCGTGATGCTGCTCGGCTCCTTGGCCATGCCCCACAGGGTCTGCCGGCCCCTGCCCCGCTGCTGGCGGGAGGTGAGGGGGCAGGGGAGGGTCTCGGCCAGGGCTGGCCCTCCTGCTTCCCCCCCAGGGCCACTTTGGGATTTGGACAGGGATGCTCAGGCTACGCTCTCAGCTCCTGCGGTGGTTTAGGGCCATAAGGAGCTGAGCATCGTTGATGAGAGAGGTGAGGCACAGACAAGCTCAGGTGTGTCAGTGTCTCATGCTGGTGCCCCACCACCTTCCCAGCGCATCCTTTGTGCATTCCTGGTTCTGCAAAAAGCTGCCAGAGACGGAGCTGTGTTTGCCTCGGCTTATTCACCGCCTTACTCTGTGCAGGGTGCCCCGGTCCCCAGACATTTCAGTCCCTGTTGGGACCCTGTCAATCCCCGTTCTAACCACGCGGCCATTAACCAGCCGTATCAATAGCGATGTCTATAGCACCTGTCACCTCCAGCCACCGTTCCTTTTCCGTTCAATCCGTCCCCGTCAGTTTTATAATGAAGCAGCATTGAAAAAACATCACTTTTAATCACAATGCATGAAATCTCGAAAGAGGCAGCATTGCTTTTCTATGCCGTGTCTGGTGATGCGAATGGAGGTGGAGGGGCACCTAGGCACGGGACAAAGGCATTCTTTGGGAAGGGAGGAGTCCATGCAAAGCCAACCCCAATGTGAAATTTGAATTTCGTGTTTACTGCTCAGCTGGGTCTGTTCAGTGCAACAAGACGGATTAGCCAGGAGGTTACTATCACGTTGCATGGATGCATCCAGGTCACCAGGTAAGAGGGAGCAGGAGGAACCAGATTTACTTAATGCACTGGGAGATGAAGTCCAACACAGAGCTAAGTGGAAAAGGACGTAGGTGTTCCCTGAATGTGGTTTTTGGTGACTGAGAAGAAATCTTTCCTTGGAATTCCTTCGTGCAGCTAATTAAGACAACTGGGTCTGATGTCTTCGACCCATGCTGACATCAGTGAGAACTGTAAGTACTCAGCACCTGGAGACAAAGTGAATACCAGACAAAAATGCCCCTTCTGCTCCCACCCACGGGACTGCCCAGAAGTGCATCTCAACGGGAGCCGAGATACATGCGAGCGTTGTCAGCTATTCACTCACAGCTCACTTTTTGTCCTCTTCTGCATGTATTGCCTAGGAAAAAATACAGACGAGTCCCAAAGGGCTGTGCCAGTAGAGCTGTAGTTAGGATCTGAATCCACGTTCGAAAATGGAATTTAATACAGAGAGTGACTGTGCAAGTCAAAGTCTCCCTAGCTTCATCCTTTGTAGTCCCAAAGCCTAGATTTAGGCAACCTTTGGCTCATGGATTTGGGTTTGATCCAGTCCATTCGTCTGCAAGCTTCTTGTAATGCTGGACTTCCTACCTCAAAGATCCGCCCGTTGGAGAGAGCAGCTCTGTGGCTGAGCATCTCTGAAAAGCGATGCATGGAGGAGGGCGGGCTCCCCTGGAAATGGGGGTACGGTTGCAGGGCCCTGGGATCCTCGTTTGCTGGTTTGAAACCATCATTGCGGGGGTGGGGGCATATCTTCTGCGTGTGCGCTCCCCAGACAGGTGATGATGTCGAACCTGTTGCCAAAGTAGAGAGTGTGGCTTTGGAGAAGTGAGGAAGGAGAATTTCTTGCTGGTAACATCCTGTGTGGAAGATGAAGATGGCAATAGCAGCTAATTGGTGCCTCTCCAAGGGGAGAGCCTCTTGAGCAGCGTGTGTGTGGTGGTGAGACCTGTTCAGACCAGCTCAGCAGGGCCAGGCTTGTATCCGGCTGAGCTCTCTTCAGTCCTAGCTCTTCAGGCAGATTGCTAATAATAGGAAGAGATGTTATCTAGGGGAAGGAGCCGCAGAGGGAAGGGGAAGTGATCTGCCTCAGGCCACGTGCTGGAGGAAGAGAACAGACCCTCTGCTCCCCGTCCTGTGCCCCGTCCCCCAGATGCCACCTCCCCTGCAGAACTTCCTCTGCCTGCAAACTGTGCCTTCCTCCCCCTTCCAGCAGCTTCTCTGTGCTGCCTTCCTCTGCAGAAGTGCATCTGGTTAGCTCTGAAGCCATCTGGTTCTTATTAAAACCTGCAGGTTCCACCTCCTGCTCCAAATGCACCTTGCTTACTGGCAGATCTACGCCCAAGACTCAGGTGTTGCCCTGCTTGCACCTTCTCGTGCGTTACCCTTTGCTACGTCGATGTTTGTGCCATAACCAGACAGGTACAGTACCATGGTCCTGTCTGGGCCCATTCCTGACAGCTGCGTAGATCGTGAGGTCTTTTGGAAGAAAATTATCTGCCAACCCAAATGTAATTTGTTAGCATAGAAAAAGAGTTTCTCATAGCTTTTGCTTCTAGTATTTGCTAGGAATGTGTGTCTGTTATTTTCAGATGTGGCTGTTCCTGAATTATGGATATTGCTGGGTAGACTTGGTAGATAAGATCTGCCCTCGCTTACACCCATGCATCTCCAGTGACTTCAGAAGGATCCTTTTTATATCCTGCTCTTCTTACAGCACCGTCATCTGGATTTCAAGGGAAAACAGGGCAACAGAGCTTCACCCAACCACAGCCAGTGCATGAGCCGTTGGCTCTTACGCTATGAGAAGGTGAGACCGTGGGCTAGCTGGGCAAACATCTGTATGTCCTAAAGACAAACCCAGTGGGACATCCCCCCTCTCGATTTGTGTTGACTCCCAGGGCCACAATTCTAGCTGTGAGATTATCCCATATTGTAATGCTAGCGGGAGACTGCGATCACCAAGTGTAAGCAGTGCAAAGCTTGCTTGCTACCCCTTCTGCGAAGCAGGGAGATGGCCTAGTAGCTCCCACTCAAGAGACATCCTACAGCAGGTTTGTTATTTGCTTTGCTTTGAAACTGAGATTATTTCCGTGCTTCCTTGTTCCAGGTTTTAAAATCAGGAAGATTTTATCACACTTCTTCCAATTTCATGCCCTTTTCATCCATCAGCCCATGACACATTGACAATCTATTCCTTGTTCCAAAACTTTCTCCAAACAATTCTGTAGAAAGGACATTCTGCCTGGTGGTGTTTTTGTTGTTTTTCAAATATAGCTTTAAGGCAAAAGTTTGGCAATGCAAAGCAAAGTCTACATAAGGCCGCATGACTTGGATTTGCAACTCAGAACCTTACAGCTTAAAAAAAAGAAAATCCTTATCTTAAATAGTCAACTTTTTGCTCCAGGAACTTGTTTCGTTCTCAACCAAAAAGAAAAAAAAAAATCTTAAAATCCCAAATAAAATGTTCTTATTGTTCTGGGCAGTCTGGACAAGCTAATGAGACTGAAGTTCAAACAGTAACTAAAGTAGGGAAGAGAAAAAAAAAAAGCTATACGAGTAGACATCAGTGTTAGTTTCTTCCCTTAGGAATCCAGTGATGAGACAGACCCCAGTCAAAGGTCTCCTCTTTAGCTTTAGCACAGTGAAATCCGTCCCAATGGGAGAAGGTAGAATGGTTGCATTTGTTGAATGAATAAAAAGTGCATTTTGATTTTGCTCAGATTATACGTGTGTATTCTAATACCTAAGTGATTGTTTCGCTTTGTTTTTTTTTCCTCCCTTTTGGTGCCGGGATGCCAGGTTTATATTATCGATGTTTCGGAGGTATCACCACAAGTGGTGGTCCATCCTTTGGCCTCCACATGAGTACCTGAGCATCATTGGCATTGGGTTTGACAAGGGCACTGGGTGGTATTGGCTCATTCTTGCTAAGGACCTGGGGCTGCTCTTGAGCAGAGGGCTCCTGCAGCTTGGCACGGTGCCCCAAGGGTCTGCTGGGATTCACCTCGATGCCCAGCCTCATGCGCCATTTGATAGTCTGCAAGGTCACCATTTCGTTGGTAGCTGTGTTGGTTGCAACCAGCCAGGTGGTGAAGCTTTGATCCCGGTGAATGCTCGTGAGTTTGGCCACGTTGCTGTCGCTGACGGGCACTGCCCACGTCACGCTCGGGTAGAAGTTGTCGTTCATGCTGATGTTGAACCTGGACTCCTTCTTTGTGGGACCCACGATGGTGCAGGTTTCTGTCGTGTTTCCATACCAGGGATAGTTCACTCCATCTGAGTCACTGATGGCCTGGATTTTACCGTCCAGTAGATCCGGAAGCTCCCAACTTGACCTGCCATAATCAACAACAAGTTATGGATAATGCATTAATTAGTTATAAACATGCTGGACTTCAAGGAAGGAGTTGTGAATGCATTCCCCCGTTAGCTTTTACATTAATTTGTGCCTTTCACGCCATCCTGCAGAAAAAGGTCAACCCTACCATTAAAACTGTGTCTGCAAATTTCCAGGACTGATCATGAAAGTCTCTCCTGCTGCTAAACAACACGGAGGAACCATCACCCGGCAGGGCCAGGGCTTTCCTTGCAGGGACCGGTGGCTACCTGGAGTGGTTCCAGATGTGCTGGTGTTTATGTAAGCCTGCAAAAGGTAGGTGCTCAGGAAAGCTCCAGCGCTGGAGCAAAGCCAGTGCTGCAGGTATCTTCTTGCAGCTCCTTGGCTGTCTGAACACGGCTGATCCCAAGGACTCGCTCCAGTGCTGCGTTCAGGATCTCAGCTCTTGCGCTGGTGAGAGGAGGGCTTGGGGCTGAGGTTCTTTCTCTCAATGGCACAAAATCTCCCAAGTCAGCAGAAGAACGGGTAAGCTCAGAGCTGGCCCTGGGGGCGAGGTGACAGGAGACCTAAGCGGTGGAAGTAAAATCAAGGACTCAGCCGGACCGTAAAGCTCCCCATTGTCCCACTCTGTTCTTTCTTTTCAGTCCCTACCTGCAAACACCGGTGTTCTCTCTGGATAACCACCGTCCCTCCCTGCTGTCTGCCTGGCGCTGGAAGCGTAACCCATCCCTCTCCAGCCCCGGGGAGGACCCCGTACCCCGCTCAAAGGCTGCGCACCGGGCTGCGGGCTGGGGATGGTGTTACAGTAATCAGAGAAACCGAGGTCAGCCAGCTTGTAAAACTGCCTGAGCCGGTCGTCTGTGTGCTGCGCTTGCGAGGCTGATGGAAAGGTCAGGCTTTCTAGCAAGAAAGTAAGTGAAAATGGTCCTCTGCCACCTTGTAGTGCTGGTGCACAAGCTGGATGTTTTTATTAACTTCCAATTTAATTTTTAGGATTAGATTTGCCAATAGAAGCAAACTACTATAAACGTCTCGGATAGAAAAGGGTTAGATATTTGCAGAGTAAAGGTACCAAGATGGCATAACCATAAACCACATGCTCAGCGCGTGCAGGGTATTTTAAGGACATTCTTTTAAAAAACGGGCTGGCAGAGGTGGCTCTGATTTACCTTCTCCCTCTCGCTTACAAATCAGCCCTCCCCACCACCCAGAGCCGATGTCCTCGCTGTTCAAGCAGCAGAAGGGGCTATGTGGCGGCAGCAGCAGCTCGCTCCCAGCCGGGGGACCTGGGGACCCCCCCGCGGGCTGGGACGCTGGGCTCTGCGGCAGCTCCCTGCTGCGGGCTGTGTGCCACGGGACACGGCTTATCTTGGGAGGGAGACAGAGGGGACACGCTGAGGCTCGTCAGGGTGCCTGTCCAAGCCTCCAGCAAGTCCGGTGCTGTGGCTTAAAATAACCCCTCGGCTGAAGCGGGGGCTGCGGGCGGGCGCAGGCGGGGGGCACGTGTCGGGCCCTCAGCTTTGGGACGAGCTGCTCCTCTCCGCTGGCCAGGACTAATGTGATGGTCTCACAGGGCTGTTCTGATTGTTAATTAGTTAATGACCGTGAAGTGCCTCCATGTTTGTAACCACTGGATCGTTCAGCAGTTGGCTGTAAATGGCTGGCTGTAGCTGGAAGATACCGTGGGGGGGTTAAAGAGCTCATTTATCTCTTTGCATGCGAGCGGGGGGTCCTAGCACAAAAATCTCTCCTGTGCCACGGCAGGCGTTGGGCGAGGGGCCGCACCACGCGGAGGGCAGCTGGTTTGCAGATCGGGTGGCCTGGCAGGAACCTGGGAGGATAAGGGCAAGGCGGGACGTGGGCTGCGCCGGGGGATGCAGGGATGCTCAGAGCAGCAGGACCGGGGTTATGCAAGCGTGACATCTCCCCGCGCAGATTTACGGGCTGCTGTCAGCTACGGCACCGCGGCTGCAGCAATCCTCTCTTGAGCGTGTAGCCAGCAGGCAGAGGGAGTCCTTTCCTTGGAAGAAAATTTTTAGTGAAGGCAGCCAAAAGGAGATCCCTGAGCAGGCCTGCCAGGACCCCCGGCCACGGGAGAGATGTTCAGATGCTCTGCTCTCTAAATCGGAGTCATCCTGGCTCACAGTCGCCCACGCTCTTCAGGGAGAGCTGGGAAGAGAAAGGCTCCGGGGATGAGGGATGAACTCAGCACTTGGCGGGCGGCTGAGCGGAGGTCGTGCTCTGCAGCCCCCACCTCCTCCCCGCTCCAAAACCCCATCTGGGGGGGGTCTTCCCCTCCCTTCCAGCAGCTGGTTTAGGATTCCTTTCTGTTCAGACAGTGGGTGGTACTCAGCCTGGCTGTCACCCGGGGGTGAGATGTGACAATTTCCTAGAGGTTTAACCCTGTGACGGGCGTGGTGCTGAGGTGCAGCCGCAGCATCTCTGCGGGTACAGAGGTGCTCAACCGGGACCCAAGACACTGCAAGAGGCTGCTAACCCTGCTGGGCTGCTCCAGCCGACTCCGGTCAGAGGCTGGTGGGCGAACGGCTGGAGAATCGGGTAGAGGATGCTCAGAAACTGCAGGTCAACTAAGATCTGCTTGTCCCCATCTGCATTCCCAGTAGACATATCTGACCCTAGACCAGTACGGAATTGCAGGACCTTCTCAGGATTTGCCCAGAGTTTAAACCAGAGGGAAAAGGTGGAGCTGTGTCAGGGCCCGGGCAGGTCGCTGGTGGCAGGATGCTGCCTGCAGAGCCTGAGAAACCCCACCGCAAAGCTGCGCGCGGTCGTGAGCAGCGTGGCTGTGCTCGGGGTGGCTCAGAAGGGCACCCTGCTGAAGAAAAAAGCGTGGGCAGGAACAGGGAAGAAGAAACTGGCCTGTGTTTCTTAGTGGAGCGCGCTGTGCCTAATTCTAGCGCGTGTGGTTAACCCTGGGGTTTCAAAACCATCACGCTTTATCTGCACAGCCTGGTAACAAGAAGGAAAAAATGAGGCCTTATGACAAACCCGTGACCAGAGCAAAAGCAGAGGCTGCATGACGGTCGCTGCTGGTGGTGGTTGCCCCTTCCCTCTGTGCCAGCCAGGCTAGTAGTGCTTGCACAGTGTTAATTAGCATGGCAACAACTGCCCTTTTGGATGATTTTGGAAAGAACGCTGTGGAATGATCTTTGGCTGCATCAGCACCTTTCTGTGATGGTGTTGAGCCAAGGAAAGACCAGAAAGTGCCCAGTAAACACTTTGCTGATAATAGCAGGGAAGAGGCATGAAAAGAAACCAACCTATCTGGTTTCATGGATTCACCATAGCTGATCAGCTTCAAAATCAGTAGATTCTGGCTTGCAATACCGACAGGCCTGTTTCTGCCGCTTATGCAACCTTCAGAGTCAGTATGGGCATCTCCAGAGACCGGAGCTGCCAACGAATCTCTCTTAACAAATGTCTTCTTGCTACCAGGAGAAGGAACTTTGAGCCATTTCTCGTGGCACAACTGCAGCCCTGCTGCTGCCAGTCAAGCAGCTTTATGTCGGTTTTAGCCTCCTCGTCCCCATTCAGATGTGTTTCTTACTGTTCTGTCACGTGAAATGCAGCCCCCAGCTTATCCCGAGCCCTCCAGATGGCTGCCCCACCGCACAAGCCGGGGCAATCGCCGCAGTGGACTGTGCCATGACAGCAAATCCAAGCACAGCAGCCTCCAGCCCCATGCACCCAGCAGTGCCACAGGTATATTCCGTTACCCTTTCCAGGCAGGCATCAGGCACCATTGCATCCTCAGCCCCGATTCCTTAAAGCCAGCTCCTAATCAGTCTCAGGCCAGGTGGACTTTGTGCTTTCCAGCACCCTTCCTCTTCCCCAGCTCCCTGCAGCAGAGCAGCCCCGCTCAGACACAGACCGCGCGCGGTGCAGGTGCCGGTGCGATGTGTGGGCGCAGTGAGAAGCTGTCTCAGGTACCTCACATCCCTGCTGCTACCTGCCTCCCTCCGCCGCTGCGCCTGTGCTGGCGACCGGCTGGGAGAAAGAAAAAAACCTGATATTCAGAGCTGCTTAATTTTCATTTGTCCTTTACAGCATCTCTCCCACCTACGCTGGCACGTCAAGCAACTCAAGCCAGGGTTACGGCGAAGAACAGGAAGGAAATTAAAGACGTTGTTCCCCAGCCATCGGAGCCACGCTGCTGTGGTCCCTCTTCCCCCCATCCTCCAGCTGCGTGTTCCTGCCGCGTCTCTTGAACCAGCAGCGATGTTTGATGCATGCTGGTTCAGGGAGCAAAGCCAGCAGAAAACTGACGTTAAGAAAAAGGGACAAATTTCTGCTGGTTTAGCTGAGCAGGCTCCAGTCGGAGTGGACAACCTATTTAACGGGGCTAAGGCGCATGCTCCCGGCACAAGTAAGGGCCAGGGGCCACGCAAGGGCAGCAAAGCCTTTTCCTCGGAACCCCTGGGGGGGTATCTCAGTAAGTGCCCGTGGTGAAGTGACCTCCCTTTGCTTCCTGCCGAAAGCATAACCTTTTTTTCTTTGGTGAATCTGTTTTTGATTGTGTTTTCCCTCACGAGCACTGGGGTTTTATTCTCTTGACAAGTCGATTTCTCGAGTTCATTGTATCTCTGCTGCAGGGCACAGAAGATTTAATCTCGCAAGTGAGAGATGCCAGGTAACATAAAGCAATGATGTAATCCTGCCCAGCTGCCCCACCAGGTCCTCCTGGGGAGAAACCTCCACCTGAAACTTCTCCAGACCCTTGGCTGATCATATTCAAACTCCAATTTATTTCTCTCTCTGGTTTGCATATCTCCATCTGCACTGCTTCTTGCACATCTCCATGGAGATGAAGAAACAAGGCTGGATAATGCCATTCCGGCGTCGCCCAGCCGCTGACACTGGTCCCACCAGTACCCACCACCGGAGATGCCAGCAGGGACCCGGTCCAGCTGCTCAGGCGCAGGTCAGAGCTCTGCAGCCGGATCCCGGTGCCTCCCACGGCACAGCGGCATCCTTCCCTGCGGGTGCGGGGTAAAGCCCTGCTTGGGGGGAGCAGTGACACCAGCCCCGGGGATGGACGGGTGTTTGCCCCAGTTCTGCACAGAGCGGGGTCAGAGAGCGCATCCACGGCCTCATGCTGGGAGTTCTCACATTCCCAGCAGCACCTACTGACTCAACATGGAAATGCCGGCATTATTTTATGTGTATCTGAGCTTTAATTATTTTCCTTTACATTTAAAAATGCATTTAGCCCCAAAGTTGTCAGTGCCAGTTTAAATGCATGCATCAAAATGATCCCCTCCGTAGCTACCATCCCTATAGGAGGGTTATGCACAGCTCCATCTGCTCCAGTATTTCTCAGCTGTTTCTAACCTCAGCGTAATGACCAGCTTATACACGGCTACCAACTTCAGAGCATGAAAGTGAAAAATTAATCCAAAGCCTGCTGTAAGTATTGATGCTCCAACTGACCAACTGATTTTTTTTATTACTCGGAGTTTTCTGTTTGCCTGTCACCGCAGTGATTAAAAATATGTATATTGCAGCAGCCTCTCCTCATCATGGAAAGTTGGGACAAATACTCTGTCGGCATAAATCGATGCAGCTCCGTGGAGGTCAGGGGGATTATGCTGGGTTACACCAGCTGAAGGCTTGGCCCATCCTTTCAGAAAGGTTTGTGTTCTGTCTCTATATAAAGGTCTTCCAAGAGCGTGTTTCAACGGCGCTAATAGAGGCCTTTCCTCCCAAATGCCTTTATTTATAGCTTTCAGATGGCAACGGGTTTACAGAAAGAGAGTGGAGGAGCAGACCAATTTCTTCTTAGGTTGGGGTAACTCTTTTTTTTTTTTTAAATCAGTTAAATATTAATGAACCTCCTAGGGCAAAAACCTTTGTTTCCATGATTTTCTGGCTAACAGCTCTCCTACATAGCTGCAGTGTTTAGTTCTGACTACCTGTTTACAGCACGCAGCTGGCAGATGCAACTTTTTTTGTCTCCAAGCATTCCAGCAAGGGAAGACAGTCCCAAATCCTCATTATAAGCACAGGGAAGCTCAGGTGCAGAGAAATGAAAGGACACGCTGGGCTTTGCAGCCCACAGCAGCACTGGCAGAACAGTTCTCTGCCCCGTCCTCTCTGTTTCGGTGGATGTGAGCTGTATTTATAGAGAGTGGGCTTCTCTCTTTTCCTTTGCAGCTGGCCACTAAAGACAGAACTCTAAATGAGCCTGAGAATTACACATGCAAATCCCAACAGCCTGGAATTGGGAACATCTGAGCAACAAATTGTCCTTGCTAAAGATGGTGCTGGAGCCAAAAAAGCCTACAGATTTCGGGCCTGTTGTAAGTACTTTTAAACTCAAGCTAAGCTGGTCTGCTCCCTTGCTGAGCCTCACTACTGGTGTCTGCCAGGTGCCGGAGTTTGCTCCTCAAGGCACTTTCTGCTTGAGCAGAGAGGGACGTGGGGACAGAAGGGGGGAACAGGCTGTTGCTTACGGCTGCTCCTCGACGTGCCCTTTCCTCTGCTCCACCTCTCCCAACGCTGACACGCTCTGCGTCTGAGGCGCTGAACCCGCGTCCCCATCGGGCTCACAGGCAGAAGGGAGGGAAGCAGGGCTGGGGCGTGCGTGGAGATGTTCTGGCCTTCAGGAAGGCGCTGCGTTAAGGCAGAGTTTGTCCTGCTCTCCAGCCCTACTCCGTGTCCCCATCCTCCCTCAGCCCTCCTTTTCCAAGGCCACCCAGAATGACCCCCGAGGGGCTGAGCCGGCATCGGGCACGTGGGCTGAGCAGGCGGGAGGGATGCTTAGGTCTGACCTTCTCGTCCGTTCTCCCTTGCCCCCAGGGACCGTGCAGCATCAGCGCCTCCAGCCACCAAACCATCTGCCAGCGCCTGGCCCTGCGGTCGGGTTTTGTCAGATTTCTGCTGTGCCTGGTGCTGCCCCGAGCTGCGGCGTTGCCGGTCTGCGCGGGCATTCGGAGATCCGGGGCTGTCGCTGACTGAACTACGGCCCAAAGCCTGCAACAGCGTTTGGTGAACAGACTGGTGGGGCACCGGAGAGAGATGACTTGTCACGGTAGGGAGGTGACGTTTTAATTTGACTCATTCCTGTCTCACTGTGACTGTCTGAGCAGTAACACGGGGGTTTTTGCTGTTGCAAACAGCCCCTAGATTCCCCCTGCCTTACCTATATACCTCTATATCCCTGCTCTTACATTACCCAAAAGGAGGGTAACGTGCCATTTTCACCCTGCTCCCAGGTGATGCGAAGGGTTTAATTATCAGTGGGTTAAATCCATCATCTTCTTTCCCTCTGGGCTGCCCGCTACCGTGGGCAAAGCAAGCAGGATTCCTCCTGTGACATTAAAGGCTGCTCCCGGAGCCGGCGGGCGGTGGAGCTGCCAGCCATGGCCCACTGCAGCAGTGGCACAGCGTGCTGGGGACGGCTCCGTGCCACAAGTGTCAGCCCTCAGGTTTCCCCGGGGCTTCTTAAAGCGTGGTTTTACCCCGTGAGGGATGGGGAGGGATGCTGAAGGGAGGAGCTGGGGAGCAGGGGGAACTCCTCGTGTAAAACACGTACCAAAAGAGGAGTGCCCGTCGTGGCAGGGCTGACCTGGGATTTCAGGATGGCCAGTGCTGCTCAAAAGCTGTCAGGAACTCATAGCATTGCTTTCGGGTTCCTACCAGCACAAGCGGGTTTTGGTTAGGGCTTGGGCACATCCCCATTAGAAGAGAACACCTACTCCTTTACAAGGGCAAGCTCTCCGCTATTTTAAACACACGAGAAAGCCCTGTTCAGTTTCAGAAGAGCTGGGTTTTAAAACCAAACCAACTGGGTTATAATTTTTGCCTTAATCCAGTATTTCCCAGCCAGGCCACGGTCCTCCCGCTCTTCCTTCCCTCTAGGCAACCGCGCCCGCGCGCGCTCATGGAAATACTTACATTCCCTGTTCCCCGTAGTGATTGTAAAATTCCATGTGGCTGCAAGCCTGGATCCAGCCCACGATCCAGGTCTCCTTCTTGGGGATAGCGGGCACCAACACTTGCGCGGAGGCTCGGAAGTGAGGGGTCCGGTAGCGCAGGACCACGCTGGAGGACTCGTCGATGCTGGTGGGAACAGGATCGATGGAGGCTTTGACTTCGATCACCGAAATACTTTCCCGGAAAACTTTGGATTTGCAGCTAATACTCTGAATACAGCCCATGGCATACCCCGAGTACAGTCCGACACAGCTCCTAGGGTACTCCAGCAATCCTGGGGAATATTAGGCATTGAAATTATCTGGTGTGAGATCAATTACAGATCCTCTTGGTTTGTAATCTCAAAACTGATATCCATAGGATAGAAAATTAATCGCGTAAAGCCTTAATTTGAGTATCTGTCTTATAAGCGCTGCTCCTATTTTGAGGTTAGCTGCACTTCAGAAGCAAAAGGGCATTGAAAATTTTTTTTCCCCTTTTAATGACCCATTAAATCTCTTGCTCAAACAGTCTTTAGGTGAAAAAAAAAAAAAAAAAGAAAAAAGGTCTCTTGAGTTCAATAAATAACGGTGGTGTTCTTAGCTGATATATTTAGTCCTTCCTTCCCTCCGATGCGGTCTGTCATTCTCCGTCAGACGTCGGACTGGCCAGTATTTCCCTTTATTCTTTGGATGAAGAGCAGAACGTTGATAGACACATCTATATAAATAATGAAATAGTTTTTTAGCCCCAGCTTGTCACAACCGGTGTGGATTTCCACTTCCTGACTTGCAGTTGTTCATAACTTCCTTTCACACAAAATTACGATAATAACAGCGAGCAGCGACGGGGGGAAAAAAGGCAAAAAAAAAAAAAAAAGTAGCCAGATCGCCGATTTTGGAGGCTCCTCCGCCAGCGCTGCCGGGGCTTCAGCTCGGAGGATTTTTAGGGGTTGGTTTTTTTTTTTTCCCCTCCCCCCTTTAGAAATAGCCGAAACCATCAAGAGTGAGGCGGCGGTCGGGGGCGCGCAGGGGGGGGCCGGGGGCGCGCAGAGGGGGGCCGGGGGCGGCGGGACCCTCCCCCCGCTCCCGCTCAGCGCCGCGGAACCGCCGCCCGTGTCATCCCCCCGCCACGCACCGGCTCCCCTTCCTCCTCCTCCTCGGCGAGCGGCTCTGTCCGCAGGGGTGTCCGACCTTCCTCCTCCTCCTCCTGCTCCCGCTGCGGCTCCCGGGCGGCCGGCGGGGCTGCCCCGCACACGCGTGGGCCCCGCGGGGCGTCACAGCATCCCGCGGCGGGGGGAGCGGCGCGGGGGCGAGGAAAGGTGCGGGGCTGGGGGGGGGGGGGAAAGAGCGAGAGAAGGAGCCTCTTCTCCCCCCCCCTTCCTTCGCCTCCTCGCTAGCTGCCCGCCGAGGTGCGAGGAGCGGGGCCGGCGCCTCTCCCGCAACACATCCACGCACCGGCCGCGGGTCTCAGCCTCGCCGGTGGAGCGGGGGGGGGGTGGCGCGGGGGGGCTCCCGCTCCCGTCGCCGCCGCAGCATCATCCGAAAGGCAACCGGGTCAAACTTTGCCGAAAGTGGCCGGCAGCCCTGCGGTGCCCGCGGGCGCGCCCGGCCGCTGCCGCCGGTGCCCGGGCAGGGACCGCCGCATGCCAGCGGCCCCGGCCCCCCCCGCCGCCCTCCCGCGCCTGTCCCATCCCTCCCCCTGCATCGCGCTTTTAAACCGCAGCTGCTGGAGCTAAACCTCCTCTGCGAAAACAGCATTTCCTCCCACGCTCCCCTGAATTGTGGGTAATGTAGTTTGCTTCAGAAAGGGCTTTTTTCCCCTTTCCCCCCCCCCCTTTTTTTTTATTTCATTAAATTTAACTGCAGTGTATTTTGTCCTGGCTTTTCAGATTAAGATTTTCCTCCCCCGGCTGCAGCTTGGTCGAGAAGATTTGCTAAAGCGACGGTCTCCTTTGCAAAACCTGCACCCCCAGGCTGGCCGGGCTGCGGTTCAGGCAACCCGAAGCGCGAAGCTCTCCGTAGCACCCGAGTACTCCAAGGAGTAGCTGCAACAGAGAGGAGCAGCGTCCAAGGCAGCAACAACCTGCGGGAAAGCCGTGAACTCCCGCTTTGGGCAGTTTGAGGAGCGGCGTCGCTGGCTGGCCCTGCTGACCATCAGCCAGCCGCGGGGCCGAGCAGTGGGAGCTGAGCACCGGGTGACCTGCGCGTCCCCAGCGTTTCGGCGATGGCTGCTGGGCGTCGAGCGTCGCGCCTGGTGCGCGTGTCCCTGTGACTTGTTTCTGAATAGGAAACCTGGGGAATGGAGAGGTAAAGATCACTTTGTCGGTGCCGGTTGCGGTGTGGTTACGGCGGGACAGAGCCAAGCAAATGGCTTTCAGCCCTTGGTTAGCTCACGCAGCGCCTGGCGTTTGCGACGCTCTGCGCCCGCTGTCTGCCCTCCGGCAGGTCGGAGGGAGCAGAGCCGCGGGGTGATCGTCGCCAGCGAACACCCCAGGACGAGGGCAGGCAGACGTGCTCCTTGCCAGCCCCTTGGCAAGGGGTGGGAAACCCACGGTATCTTGTTGTGGTTTTGTTCTGCGCGTTTCTCAAAGCATCGGCCGAGTATTGACTTTAAACTCCCCAGTCTCCATGAAGGGCGCGACTGTAGTCACTAGCCCTGCAACAGAGAGAAAAACTAAGAACGCGCTGAAGTCACAAGCAAGCAACTTACTGTCACATAGTACAAGAAAGAATGAAATGAGCAGCTCCAAAGGAAATATCCAGTTGCTTCAGCAGTCTCCAGAAGGTGCTGAAATACTTTGACATTTCCAAGACTCTTTCACACTTTCCAAACAAGCTTGTCACAGTTTCTCAGAGCACTGTGAATCCAGTGAAACTGCGTAGTCTGCAACTCTAGTTTCACTGCAGCTTCAGCCAGGTCTTGCTTCAACTTGGCTGTCTCTGGTGTTCTGGTCAACTAGGAAATTGCATTATCTCACTCTAATTTTAATTAGTTTTTCATCTTCAGCTGGAGTTTTCTTTGGGTGTTGGTGGTGCCTGTCTCCATCGCGCTGCTGGGAGTGATTCAGGCGTTAGCACACTCCACCCCAGAGCGGCTGCATTCAGCCGAGTGCAGAACGGTTCCTGTGCCAGAGAGCACAGTGCTCGCTGATGGAGCTGCTGGAGATGCGAGGCCAAGCTGTGAGAAGTAAGAATTAGGAGTCCCTGCTGATGCTGTGAGTTGCGTTTCCCTCTGACACTCGTTTGATGCACCTCTCCGTGCCTTTCGCAGCACAGCTGTGCTCCGTTCCTGCTGTTGCTTGCCCCAGCATGGTGGCCAGCACTGTGCCTCCGTGTCCTTCCAGCATGTTGTCCAGGCTCACTGCAAGGCAGGGTCTCCCCTTCGCCGTCTGAGCCTCAGCAGATAAGAGCAGCCCACCAGTGGCTAGGCTGTGCTGCACTAATGGGCCTGACTGGCCCTGCTGCGTGGGCTGTAAATGCTGCAGAGTGTTATATTTTATTCTGGCCAAGCTTTCTTTTCCACCCCAAGAAGAATCCCACCCAGGAACGCCGCAGGTTTACTCGCAAGCGCTTTGGCTGCGAGTGCTGTGTCTTGCTCAGCTGCTGCCGGAGGCTGGGACGCACCAAAGCTGCCAGCGAGTTGTGGTGGAAGGAGATGCTGGTGCCCTCCCATCCCACCCACATCTGCAGCGGGGTCTGCATGGCCATGGCTACGTGGGAATTGTGGCCAGAGGTTCCCAGCCTGGGGACTACAGCACCGTGGGCAGGCAGGGGTGGGCAGGCAGGCGGGGAGAGCAGCCGGGGCCGAGCGGGCGCGATGGGTGTGTGGAGCGTGCCAGGTTTGTCCGGCCAGATTTGTCCATCTGGGTGTTCTCCAATGCGCTCGATGACCGGCGTGGATCGGGTGTCAGGCCCGGAATAGCCCCGCCGGAGCACGGAGCCTGTCTACAGGTTTAGCAGGGATATTTATAAACCCCTGCTTTTGTGAGCAGAGCACTTTTGCTCTCAGCTCGCTGCGTCTCTTCCTCCGTGCGTGTGGCGGGACAGCGCTTGGCATGGTCCCAAGTGCGGGGTTCGGGGACACTTGCCCCCCGAGCTGGGTTTCTTTGGCTGGGACTGGTGGTGACAGCCCGCCCGGCTGCAGGACAGACCGCATTGCTTCCCCGGCCCGCTGCGCCTCTGACAGGGGTTCACTGGCACTGTCCCATCCCATGCTGCCCTTCCTCCTCCGTCCCCATCCCGCTGGGGACTCGTGCTGGGGTGCGAGGCTGGATTCCCGCGGGGGGCCGGGGCAGCAATGCGTGTAAGCCAGAGAAATTCCCCCATATCCGTGTCAGCAGAAGAGACAGGCACCAGATTCAATTAACTCCCAGGGCTTTCGCGGTATTTTTTCTCCCCAGTGACAGCTCCTGAGGAACACGCTCAGTCATGGCTCAGCATCCCCGGCACCGGGCCGGACAGGAGCAAGAGAGGAGTCTCCCCGTTTCTGCGGGCTCCCGGCCACCAGAGCTTTAACCCTCTGCTCACAGGCGTTTGCGAGGAGCCCCACACGGCAGCAGCCCTGCGTGGAGCGGGGCGAACAGGGAGGCCGTCCAGCAGCGAGGTGACAGCCGTAGCCCAGTTAAAGCGGTGACGCCGGTTATCTCGCCGGCTGATGGCAGGTGGGCTGAGATTTTCCACATGCCTTGGAGCCGGGCAGCAGGACGAGGGCAGGCAGATAGGGACGAGGCGCTGACTTCCCCGATAGCGTGAGAATGCTGCCGCGCAGCCAGCGATCGGGCGGGAGCTGGTGGGTGTTGGTGATGGGGCAGCCCCTGATGGTACCCGAGCTGGACAGGGTTGTGGTTTACGGGCTGGGTAGGGGTGCCTGAGGAGGGGACGAGCTCTTCCTCCAGCTGGGATCACCATTGCAGGCTAGGGGTAGGTTCCTGGAGGGGGTGATTCAGAAATAAATCCACATCTATTATTTTCCTTTGATTCATTAGGGAGGGGAGCATGAGCGAAGCCCAGGGCCGAGGGCTCCTCAGGACCTCTGGCACTTGCTTGGTGAAGCATTGCCCTCACCTCTGGCCACCTCTGTCCGACGGGCACAGGCTGGGTGCAGACGCGTTGAGAGGGTTCTGAGAACTCTGGATAAAAAGTGCGAAGAAAGTGCAACATTTTTCCTATTATCTTCGAAAGCCAAGAGCCACCTTTCATTTAGCACTTCAGTTCTCCAGTGCGTTTTGGACAAGACTTTTAAAGCCACCTGGGGGCCTGATTCCCAGGGTTACCTGTGCAGATACTGGCCTCTGTAACTGAACGTTTGTGTAGGCAAATGTCACTGGCACCAAGAGACGTGCCTGTTCTGCCCCTCAGTGCAATATTCATCTTCTCCACTTCTCTGTCCACGGGGGATTTCCAGCCTGTTTGCATAGGAATAATCCTGTTTCTTGAGCACGTGGGTGGTGCAGAGCCGCGACAGCCCATTGCCCAGGGGAGGTGACTCGGTGATGGCAGCCCGGGTGGATCTGGCTCAGGCACTGCCGTCCTTCGGGCAGGAGGAGCCGAGACGGATGGTCTCTCGCAGCGGTGCTTGAGGCTTGGATCCAGGCAGCTGCGGTTCAGGGACTGTAGCGAGATGGTTCAGACCTGTGAAGTGGAGATGCAAGCGCAGGCGGGGACGTTCTCAGGTGGTCGGCGGGTGGGAGATGCCTCAGAGGGGCTCACCCCAGCTGCGGCGGGGAGCGGGGAGGCGGGAGGCTGACGGCAGCCGTGCACAGACGAAGCGATGGAGCGCAACGTGCCGTGGCGGGAGGGACGGCAGGTCTTCCCTGTCCTCGGCGGGCGGACTGCCCAGGGCCTGGCACGAGCCTTCCTCCCCACCCCATCCCGCGATGCCCGCTCCCCTGGGGCCGGTACCTGTGCTGCTGATCACAGCCGCAGCTCGGGGACGCGGCACCGCCTGTCACCCGCTCTCAGCGTGGGCTCCGTGATGCCGGGTGACACGGCAGAAACACGTGCGGTATTGAGGCCACGCTCGGCGCTGGGGGATGGGAATTCGTTAGCGGCGCCGTGTCTCTTTTAATCGGGAGGCAGATGCTGCTGCTCCTTGGTCCGGGAGCGGGGTGGGTGATGGCAGCCTCTGCAGGGGTGCGCCCGGAGCGGGGCTGGTGGTGCTTGAAAGGTGTCCAGGCCAGGGAGGGGAAGGTGAGGTCGTGTTTAGGGTGCCCTAGCAGAGGGTGAGATGTTGCAGAACAGACAAGTCGAGAAGATACCCAGGGAGAGCCCCTTGGGGGGAAGCCCCCGAGCAGTGCCCAGCACAGCGGGGTGGCACAGCCCAGCGCCGGAGCCGTGCCAGCTGAGGGTGCTGCCATCTCCCCCAGCCCTGACTCGCCCGTTCTGAAATGCGAATTGTGCTG
This sequence comes from Opisthocomus hoazin, assembly GCF_030867145.1. NCBI lineage: Eukaryota > Metazoa > Chordata > Aves > Opisthocomiformes > Opisthocomidae > Opisthocomus > Opisthocomus hoazin. The sequence goes on from NC_134432.1 coordinate 12,799,922, forward strand.
CAAGAAACTACATTTCCCAGTTTCCCCTGCAGCCCAGGGGAATAAGCAATTGGAAGATTTAAATAGACCAGGCCAGAAGCAACCAACCTTTGGCACGACGCTTTTCCCTCCTCTTCTCCCAATCTATTGGCTATGTAACCTTTTTCTCTGGCACTGGAGTGGCTGCCAAGCCTGGCATTAATTTTCCTTCCAGGCTCGCTAGGCCCACGAAGTAAACAGCCATGTGCATTCCTTACTCTATATTTAACAGCTGCAGTCTGTGCTGGGGGCAACTGCAACAGAGGGGAACCTTTGTGGTTTCCCGAATTCACCGCTCGTGAGGGTGGGAGTCGGGGAAGATCTCTGCAGGGAGAAGAGGAGTTGCTCTCCTTCCCGGTATTTGCAAAGGTTGCGTGAAGAGACTGCAATGCCAGCATCCCAGCCGCGGTCCCGGGCGAGAGACAGGAACAATGTCCTCAACAGGGCTGAGTTCCTCTCCCTGAATCAGCCCTTGAAGGGGAACCAGGAGAGCAGGGGCTCCGGCAGAAAGCAGAGCAGCCAGGCCGGGGCAGCCGGTGCCCAGAACAGCAACCCCAAGGAGCGGAGGCAGTCGCAGCAGCTGCCCGAAGAGGACTGCATGCAGCTCAACCCCTCCTTCAAAGGAATCGCCTTCAACTCCCTCCTAGCCATCGATATCTGCATGTCCAAGAGGCTGGGAGTGTGTGCCAACAGGGCGTCCTCCTGGGGCGGTGCCCGCTCCATGATCAACCTCCTGGGGATAACGGGGCATGGGATCCCCTGGATCGCCGGCACCCTCATCTGCCTGGTGAAGAGCAGCACGCTGGCAGGCCAAGAGGTCCTCATGAACCTGCTGCTAGGTGAGTGGCAAAGCTCCCTCCCCGCCGGGAAAGCCCAGCCCTGGTTGCACTGGGACTCCTCCTCCACCTGCTCCCAGCCACCGGTGCGGGCAGCAAGCAGAGAGGGACCCTTAGGGTGAATGCTGCGCTGACGGGCCGTCTCGGTGCTGGGTGCCATGGGTGATGGATGTAGCAAAAAGTTTGAGAGAGGTGTAGTAATCCTGGCAGCTGGTGACACCCATGGAGTAGGCGCAGGTCCCCGGTCCTGCATGGGGCAGGGTTGTCCATTCAGAGCAAGGAAGTGTCTGGGATGTGCAGGTGGATGCCAGCAGCAACGTCTTGTGTTTAATCTATGGTCATCTGCCTTGGTGGTTTGATAGGTGGGGAAAACAAAGATTTTAATATTTGATACCTGGATCAATTCCTGAGGATATCCTTGAGAAAAAAGATTTCCATCCCCTCACCACCTCCTTGAACAGACCCTGGCTCCACGTCTGGGCTGCCGCGTGATGGAGTCCTGTCTCTGTCCCTGCTGCTGTTTGATCTCGCATCCTCCTTCCCATGAGGACCCTTCTTGCTGCTGTCCCCATTTCCATGCCCTAATTTGACCCAGAGGCTGTACAGACGGGCTGGGATCTTTCTGTCTCTCCTGCTAGTCCTTTCTTGCCTGGTGGTCGGCGTCCTTGTTTCTGGAGGTTGGGATGTGTTAAAGGAGTTGCGTTCTCACTTGAGAAGGGCCCATCCCACCCGTGTGGACCAATGTCCTGCCAGTCACAGGGCTGAGCTCTAGGCGTGACTTGCCTTAGATCCTGGCCCCAACCCACCCTGGCCATGTCTACGTGAGGACCTTGCTCTTCTTGCTCTTCTGCCTTTGGCATGGGACCCAGTTATCATATTTTTCCTTATGACTAATTACTATCTCTTCTGGCTGTGATCCACCCTACTGCTTCACCCTCCCCCAAAAAAACAGCAGTCGGAGCTCCTGCTTTTGGTTGGTAAGAGAAATTGAAAACACTGGATTTAGGCCTTTGCTTCTCAGGGAGCCTTTTGGGGGACCATAGGGGTGTTTTATTTCAGATGCACCTCAGGAGAGGGACATCCTGTATGCAGGGGCTGACTGCGATGCAATATGGGCTCTGCAACATGGCCCCAGGATTTTTTTTCACAAGTTCATCCTTTGGAGAGGGCAAAGATTGCACCAAATTGGCTTGAAAAGTACAGTGGTAGCTGCCTTTTCTCCCTTCTGCCTTTGAAAGAGACTGTCCTCGTGCTGTGACATCTAATGAAGGGAGGCCATCGCGGGGAAGAAGCCAGAATAGCATTGGCGTGATGTAGAGCCCGCCAACGTCAGCAGTTCTTCCAGGGGCTCCTCAGTGTGCTGGGTCAACCTCTCGCTGAGAAAAGAAGCTCCTTTTAAAAGGGCATTAGGATGAAATAGTAGGTGACTAACATCAAGCAGCACAGTTTCCAGATATCTCTTGACCCAAGAGCCTTTGACGGTTTTGGAGCCTGAAAACTGACCTGTTCGACTCCAACATATTTGAGATCCTTATAAGCAGCTAATGCCACCTTTGGCTTAAAAACAAGAAAGGTTTTTTCACCCTTCTGTTGCCATGTGAGGAGGCCAAATGCAAAGCCACCTCCGGGTTGCGTTGAAGCTTTGAGTATCAGATGGTGGCTAGGAGAGCTCAGCCCTGCACCACAACCTGTGTCTCCGGGTCTCCTGAGCTCAAATGTGGTGCCCGGGGACATCTCAGGGGGGTTCTGAAGTCTTGCTTGCTTGCCTATACACACTGCTGCCATCCCTCTTCTCTGCCTGCCAAGAAAGAAAATGGTTAAATTGTGTAAAGGACTAGTTCACAATGTGACTTGACAGCTCCATAGGTCTGGCAGCCTCCGAAGAGCTCCACTTTGCCCTCTGAGTAGAGAACACTGACTGGTGGGACTGACTAAGGTGCCCTCAGCCTCTCTTGTCAGAGCTTCCTCAGCAGGACTTGTGCCACCCCACAGAGCAGGTCTGCGTGGCGTGGCCTTGGTTTGATATTTAAGATTGCAGTCAGGAGCTCCAAATACCCGAGGAGCTGCTGCCATGATACCTGCATTGCTGATGGAGGAAGGAGTCTGGCTGGGGAGCGTGGGGCTGGTGGCCCTGGACAGATCCCATGAGCGGTGGGGTCGCATGAGTAGGTCGGAAGGGTATGGCATGACTGCGGCGTCTGGCATCCATGGTCCCTCTCGCTGCTGTTTTCCTGTGGATCAAATCCATCAGGATATGGTGTAAAGCCCTGCTGGGTAGGGACAGGTTGAAGGGAAGGGAACCTCCTCATGCTTTCCCTGGTCTCCTGGGGAAAGGGAAGCAGGGAAGTTGGGGTTGTCTATGGTCCCCCTTCCTTACCTCCCCTGGCTCTCCTCCCTTCCCCCTGCTTGCTGAGAGTTTGATACATCAAGCAGAATTTCTGATGCAGTCTCTGGGCAGGGAGCCAGCCCATCATAGAGCACTTGTTTAGGATTTGCAATCAGGCTTTCAAGGCAAGGAGACAGGAGACTGCTGAAACGGGACTGGGAACCTGGCAGAAGCACCACTGCAGATGGAGGGGGGGCCCTGCGACTGAGGAGCCCTTGGCAGGAGCTTTGCCAACACACGCGGGAGCATCTCGGGTGAGGGGGTCTGACCCTGGAATGCTCCATCCATCCCAACTGCAGATGTTGATTAGCAACCCCAAGCAATGTTTTCCCTCCATGTTTGTCATCTGTGATGGAATTTATTGATTCTCCTTCTCGTCACAATCTTTTCCAGTGAATGCCAAACAGCCAGAGAAGCACGCTCGCAGCCTGTTACTGAAAAGATGGGAAGAAATCAGGTATCTGTGCCCGCTGTAAAAATCCTGCTGCCAGAATGTGCTTTCAGGAAGACTATCTCAGCATTCCCAGCCCTGGCTGTTGAAGAGTCAAGAAGAAAGTCTGCACCCCCCAGCCAAATTGAGAAAATCATAACTCAGGAAACCCCCCAGTTTTAGAGTTCATTTTATTGGTCTGCCGGTGCTGGAACTTTTAGGACGGTTCAAAATTTCTCTGCAATCACAAGGATTTCATGAAAACCGAGGTGCTTAGAGAATCGTTTGAACCTTGCAGTCGGGCTTGCAGGAGGAAACCAGATATAAAGCTTTCACTAGAATTCCCAGATCTGCTTCGGAACCAGACAGAAACTCCATTAAACCCCAGGGAAGCAGTACCTCGGTTTCTGGTTCTGATCCATCTGATGAGGGTGTGGATCCAAATTTAGTGATTCATTGACTGCAAAGCCAGCAAAGAACATTTGGATCATTGATCTAACCCATGGCAAAATACAGGCTGAAGCACATCCCTTAATTTATTCCTGTTCAATTTTTTAAGGGAAAAAACCCAAACACTCAATCTGATGTACAATTACAAGCGAGGGTGAACTTGTCAGAACCATTTCTGTATTAAGTGGTAGGGATTGTCACAAGCGCCTTGCTTTTAGTTTGACTCTTCCCTTCGTTGCATCTGCATACCCTTGTCTCTTCAGCTGAATAGCTCTTGCAGCCACCATCTCTTCTGCCTTTCAAGATTTTGGATAGCGCTCAAGTCATTTCTTCACCTCTTATTTATTAAGCTAAACAGATTGATCTCTTTAGACTGGTGGTCTTAACAGGTCCAGGCACCTTCTTACTGCGATGGGGATGGAATATGGTCATCTACCCACAGTGGTCACTCCGGTGAAGTCCACCTGTTGTGTTTAGTGGCAAATCACCACCTTGTGTAGGTATCTGCAGTCCAGCCATGTGCCTTTGCTGTCGGAAGGGATCTGCTTGGTTAACCCTGGCACATAAAATATGTATTTGTGCTCAGTTTGAAATACCAGCCATTAACTGGTTCTGGTCTGGTCATGGCTTTCTGGAATAGGTATTCCGATTAGGAGAAGAGAAAGCCCTCATCTTCTCTCTGCTTGCTGTCTCAGTGACACAGGTCCCGGTCCTCATCCATCACCAGCTGGCTCTGCACCCCGCTTCCGAGGGGCAGGCTGGCTCTGTGGTGCTGTCACTAAGCATTTGTCGCCGTTGAGTAAAGCAGTGCTGCAGGGGTGGACGTATCATCGCGAGCAGCGTGGTGGGCTGAGGATGGGTGAGGAGGGGAGCCCAGGGTCACTTCTCCACTCCTGAATGTCAGGAGGAAGGCAGTTCTTGCTCTCTCCAGCTTTCTCCCTGGATACTGACCTAGCTTTAGTCTGGCCGGGAACCAAGCCATGATATTTTGAGGCATAGTCCCCTGCTGACTTGTGACTTTATCCTGAGCCATATATATATTTATTTAAAAAAAATAAGACATAAAAAACCATATATATGGCCAGGACTCTGCAGTCCCACCCCGGCAGCTTCCAAGCAAGACCAGGTTGGCAGGAAAGTGGTAGGTTAGGAAGAAAAGAGAATGAGAAATGCCTTCACCAGGCCCCTCGAGACCCTGCTGACCTGGCTCTGACAGTGCAGAGGGGCTTCAGGTATTGTCATGCTTTTCTTTGGAGTTCGTGTGGTGAGAATCCAGATAGTACAGCCCGTTGCTGGTTAAGGTCACCGAGTAGGTTAAACGCCCAGGCGCTGCAGACAAGCTCATCATCGAGCCCCGAGGCTCAACAGCCCGGACTCAGCAGAGAGGCTGGGGAGTTGCACGGCAGATGGATCTGTACGCAGCAGGGCTTGCTAAGCCGAGAGCCCCAGAGGTGTTTTGGGGCCAGATGTGTCTATTTTTTCTCCGTTCATTTCCCCATTGTGAGGCTGGGGATTTTCAGAGCTAGGCGGGGCGGATGAGGCTTCGGCAGGGAAGGGGGGAGCAGCTCGGGAGCTGGCACCCTGCGTGAACCATCCCCTCCTTGGAAAACCTGGCACGTGGAGGAGGTTCAGCCCCTGTCCTGCTCCCCTCCCAGCCCTGCCAGAGCCCACTGAGATCTCAGCACATCTGCCCAGAGAGGTGGAAATGTTTAAATGTCAAGTATCGCAGCATGACTGACCCATGGTGGGTGCCAGGCAGAGTGAACAATGCAGATGCCCACTCCCTGCATCCAGCATCTAGACACGGGTCCAGCCTGGCATTAAATATTCCTCTTCATCACAGCAGGCTGCCAATCTGCCTCTTGCTGTCCTGCCCAGGTACAGCAGTTAAAGTCCCCGGTCCTTTGGTGAGTGCTGTCCTCAGCCTTCATCCCCTCGCAGCTGATGAGCTCAGGCATCTCTGAACAGCAAGCGATGCCCAGCTCTCCCAGCTTCCCTGCCCCCCTTCCCTTCCTCACCTGCTTCCTCTATAGCAAATGTATACGGTGCGCTGCAGGGCACTGCAGTGTCCCTTCAGATAAAGGACAGTCAGTGACAGACCGGGCTGGAGCGGGGTGGGGGGGTATTTCCAGGGACCTGCACAGGGTCTCCATCAGCCCCGTGGTCTGACCAGCCCCGTGGTACTGGGCAGCATCGAGGAGCTCAGGCCCCGGCCAGCTGCTTGGTGCTGAGGATGCTGCGAGCCCTGCAGCCGTCAGCGTGCAGCCCTTGGGGAAACCGCAGTCAGCTGAAATCCAACCCTCGCGCGGAGCGAGCGGGCGA